>NC_138312.1:13162500-13762500 GCF_965601325.2 Salmo salar
AAAAGGACATATTTATAATATCGTCTTTGTATCTCAAAGTCATTGTAATGTGGTTAACCTTAAAAATCTAAATGTATTCAAATCTAAAAGATAAAATTCAACCAGAGAGCACCCTTAGATCATGGGAAAAGGCTGCACTTGATCATTGCACTAATCATTCCCACAGTGAATAGCTAGGCCCTCTAAGCTATGAAACCACACACTATTGCAGACTTAATTGATATTACCGGCCGCAATTGATATGGTGAAAACAATGTGTAGGGAGGGAGAGGCACAAAAACTCACATTAATACCTTTGTCAGATAACACTGTTAAACGGGGCTGTAGTGGAGCAGGTTGAGAGGTTCAAGTTCCACATCACCAACAAACTAACAGGGTCCAAGCACACCAAGACAGTCGTGAAGAGGGCACGACAAAACCTATTCCCCCTCAGGAGACTGAAAAGATGACTATATGGGATCAGAGCACAACAATGTTCTATTTCACACCGAGGCTTAGTGGTTATCGAGGGGGAGTGCTAGAAAGATTTTTCGAGAGGACCTGTTGTCATTCACAATGGATTAAAAAACAGACTTGGTTGACTTTCTGTGTAATGAAAATAAAATGTCTCCTTGCCTGTGTAACAGACATATTTGGGAAACTGAACGAACTGAACGCAAGCATGCAGGGGAAATACAAAAACATTCTACAGATGAGTGACCTAATCAGTGGATTCAGAGGAAATCATTCTTATTGGAGGGAGTCTTTCAAAAGGTAAACATGCCTCCTTCCCTTGGCTGTGCATGTTTCTAACAGAAAACAGCGTTAGTAAGTGTCCCACACAAGTGATGACCGCTGACCTCCAACGCTTGGAAGAGCATTTCGGGACCTACTTCCCAATCCGTTTTACTGTGATCCTGGCTCAGTTGACATGCTGGTAAGTGAAATCAAACAGCTGATCGAGCTGTCATGTAAATGACAACACATTAGTGCAAGAAATGAAGAAATGTATCAAAATGGCTGTAAGTGAATGGTTACACAATTAACTATGTAAATGAGAAAAAACTAAGTGTATTAAGGAAATAGAGGCCTGGCTCAAATAGAAGTCTGTCTCTAATAATGAATTGTATGACCCGGAAAGAATCCTTTATCCTCCAAGGTAAAAACAAATATGATCCAGTCGCCATATGGCATATTCACTGTAAATTTCAACCTCCTTGTTCCAGTCTGTAATCCCCATGTTTTAAGATGACTACAATCACTCCTGTCCTAAGAATTCTAAGGCTTCATGCCAAAATTACTACCGCCCTGTAGCACTCACTTCTGTAATCATGAAGTGCTTTGAGAGGCTGGTTATGGCATACATTAACTCCACCATCCCAACCACACTAGACCCACTTCAATTTGCATACCGCCCCAACACATCCATAGACGACACAATCTCAATTGCTCTCCACATTACCCTCACCCACCTAGATAAGAGGAATACCTACGTGAGAATGCTGTTCATTGACTATAGCTCAGCGTTCAACATCATTGGCCCCTCCAAGCTCTTCAGTAAGCTTAGGATTCTGGGTCTGAACACCTCCCTCTGCAACTGGATGCTGGACTTCCTGACGGGCCGACCCCAGGTGGTGAGGTAGGCAACATCACCTCCACCACGCTGACCCTTAACACAGGGGTGTGTGCTTAGTCCCCTCCTGTACTCCCTGTTCACCCACGACTGTGTGGCCACACATGACTCCAACACCATTATCAAGTTCGCTGCCAACACAACGGTGGTAGGCCTGACCATCGGCAACGATGAGTCAGCCTACAAGGAGGTCAGTGACCTGGCAGTGCGGTGCCAAAGCAACAACCTCTCCATCAACGTCAGCAAGACCAAGGAGTTGATCGTGGACAACAGGAAACAGAGAGCGCGAGCACGCCCCTATCCACATCAATGGGGCGGCAGTGGAGCAGGTAGACAGCTTCAAGTTCCTTGGTTTCCAAATCACTAAAGACTTAAAATGGTCCAAACACACATGCACAGGAGTGAAGGCGCGACAGTGCCTCTTCACCCTCAGGAGGTTGAAAAAGTTTGGCATGGGCCCTCAAATCCTGAAAAGGTTCTACAGCTGTACCATTGAGAGCATCTTGACTGGATGCATCACTGCTTGGTATGGCAATAGCACCGCCCTCGATCGCATGGCACTACAGAGCATTGTGCGGATAGCCCAGTACATCACTGGGGCCGAGCTCCCTGCCATCCAGGACCTCTATATCAGGCGGTGTGAAAAGAAGGCCTGGAAAATCGTCAAAGACTCCAACCACCTAAGCTATAGACTATTTTCTCTCCTGCCGCACTGCTAACGGTACCAGTGCATCAAGTCTGACACCAACAGGCTCTTGAACAACTTCTATCCCCAAGCAATACTACTGATAAATAGCTAACAAATTAGCTATATGGACTGAGTTTATCTTGTATCTTTAATGATCTTTTATTTCAATATTTGCAGTCGATGCACACTCAGTTCCCTACACACTAACTCCATCATTTGCTCACTCACACATAATACACACACACACATTTAAACTGACTTTACACATATGCTGCTGCTACTCTCATATCCTGTTGCCTAGTCCCCTATACATAGCTACAGTACCTCCATAACAGTATTTCTGCACATGTACATTTGATCTGACTTTAAATATTTCCTTTATATAGAATGCTTGCTTTGTGTATTTCATATTATTTCTCGTGTTTGTTTCTAGTAATACATTGTTATTGATTATTGCACTGTTGAGTTGAGTTTGCAAGAGTCATTTCATGGTTCTTATGCATGAGACATCAAAACTTGAAACAACTAAAAACATGCTAGTTAAGTTGCCTATTGCACTATGAATTTGTTTTGTTGGAATGTGAATGTTTAGTGTAGGGTTCTTTTCTCCTTATTTGCATGGATCATTTCTGCACTCAGCCAACATAGTAAATGTACATATGAGAGAGAACATTTATGACAAGTAATCTGAGAATAAACTAACAAGAGACACCTCAAACATCTTTTTATTACATTTTTCAATAACAGTACATTACCTATCTTGCATCCAGCTCGCTGTGGAACACCAACATACTGAAATAAAATACAAAAAGGTGAAGAGTACAAGGATGCAGAGCTCTATCTTATCAATGGAAGGAGAAAAGGGAGTCCATCTCAACTGAATTGCAATTCATTTTACTTTTGGCCACAAATACATCACATTTATTGTACATCACAGAAAAAAAAAAATGTCACAACTATTAAAGAAAGTGCTTCTGTATACAGTGAAAAGAAGAAAAAAAAAATCTGTCATTCAGATGCTTTTTGACATATTTAAAAGACAAAGAAAAAAATATTACAAAACGTTTTAGTATGGACAGAAATCTGAGAATGTGTTTTGTTCCATTGGTTGTGAAAATTTAAAGGCGAGATTGTGTGAACCACCCAACAGAGCTCCCAATCATTCCTTTATGAATTATAAAAAGTGGCATCATTAGAACTGGTAAGCATATTTCAGAGTCTGCAGTCAATAGGAAATCATTCTTCACTTTTAATTATCTGGTGCATAGCCTTGCCAGTGTAAGTACATAAATGTATGCAGAGTCTAGCCAAAAATAACTTGAATAAAGTTCAAATTATAGTTAACAGGTTACTATCCTTACGAAAAAGACAGACAACTTGGGCCTTTGCACCTTGGAAAGCAATTCTACAGCATGCACACCTAAATTAACCCATGGCAGACCCCAAAAAATATGACATTTCAGATCATTATTTTCTGACATTGATTTGTACATTTCATTCACATTCATAGCAAATGCAGTTCCAAGCACAGGAAGGGTCTGTCTATTTAGTCAGGTGAGGTCTATCACTGAGAAGTGGACAACCAAAAAAAAATCCCCCACCCATTTAACTAAATCCAGCCTTGCCACAAAAACAACAGAACCCCATTCTAAACCCCACCCAAATAACAAAAGACAGTTAAGGGGTTAACTGAAAATAAGTTACACATACCCTTTAGCTTTGGAATGAGCGTCCATCACAATTTATAGCATGTGCTTGGTTAGTTAACAATATTAGTTGAAGCAAATCTTATTTTCTGTGCAAAAAAAAGCTGTGATTAAACAAACCGCTATTATATAAATACATCATAGAAACGTTCTGAAAGCTGCTCATGTAATCTGGTCAAGCTTTTGCTTTCAAGCTCTCATGTTATTTTGTCCCATCTTTCTTACATGATTAAATTAGATTAAAATGAAAAGCTTTAATTTTAAAACATATCTAAAACCACTGAGGAAACATGACAAACGAAAGCCATTGAATAAAACTATAACCTTCAGAGAATAGAATTCTTCAACAAAAAAAAGTTAAATATTTGTACAATTACGCTCCAACATTTGCTTTTGAGACGCATACATTTGCATGGGATGATAGTGTTGTTTTTTCATTCAAGGTAACATAAAATGGTCCAAGAAGGAATGCACAAGTTTGATTTGATACCACAGGAAATCTTTTAAACTAGGTGATAAACAATTGTGCTCTTCTTTGTGTAGGAAAGGCATTGGTTTCCCTTCGTTTTTGTGGTTTCCAAGTCAGTTTAAAACGGTGTTGAAGAAGATGCTGTGAAATTGTACATTCTTAAGTTGTTGTAAATGGTCTTCCAGTCAACTTTGGAGATCAAAATTACATCTGAAAAATAAAAAGCGGAAAAGGGCAAAGAGCGAGTCAGGGTTGAACAATAGTGAACAATGCACTGTATACAAGTAGCTAAGGCTGAGTAATACAAAAAGGGAAAGCACCTTCAGGTTTCAATTCCAGATCTTCAGAAAACTGTCCCAGGATCCTGTTGCAACTGCCATGCCATCATCAGTGACTCCCAGGCAGCTAACACGATTGTCATGTCCAGCCAACACACCTAAAACAGAACCATAGCATTAGTCTAAGGACTTTTTGTGCCGGGGATCTACTAGGATGCTGGGAATGATGCAGTTTCATTATATTGACATTATAGTTAACTTGTTGAGGATAGGGGGCAGTATTTTCACGGCTGGATGAAAAAACGTACCCAAATTAAACTGGTTACTACTCTTGCCCAGAAACTAGAATATGCATATTATTAGTAGATTTGGATAGAAAACACTGAAGTTTCTAAAACTGTTTGAATGGTGTCTGTGTATAACAGAACTCATATGGCAGGCAAAAACCTGCGAAAAATTCAACCAGGAAGTGGAGGATCTGAGAATTGTAGTTCTTTCTAGTCCCTTTCGAAACTACAGTGTCTGTGGGGTCACGGTTGCACTTCCTAAGGCTTCCATTGGCTGTCAAAAGCCTTCAGAAAGTGGTTTCATCTGTCTCCTGTTACTGGGCAGATAATAGGAGCTCAGTCACTGAGTGGACTGCCTGGGGACAAAGGGATTGGATATGCGTGGTCCCACGAGTGCGCTGTTCCTTCTTTTTCTCCTTGAATGAATACGCCATTGTCCGGTTGGAATATTATCGCAATTTTACGTTAAAAATACCATTAACCTGTTAGGGCTAGGGGCAGCATTGACACGGCTGGATAAAAAACATACCCGATTTAATCTGGTTACCACTCCTACCCAGTAACTAGAATATGCATATACTTATTACATATGGATAGAAAACACCCTAAATTTTCTAAAACTGTTTGAATGGTGTCTGTGAGTATAACAGAACTCAAATGGCAGGTCAAAACCTGAGAGATTCCTTTACAGGAAGTGGCCTGTCTGACCATTTCTTGAACTTCTTTTCCATCTCTATCATTTGCTAAGGATCTCTGCTCTAACGTGACACTTCCCACGTCGTCCATAGGCGCTCAGAGCCCGGGAAAAAACAGAATGTCGCCATTCCAGCCCCAGGCTGAAACACATTATCGCCTTTCTCAAGTGGCCGATCAAGGGACACTGGGCTTATGCGCATGACCCCGACCGCCCCCGCCTTTAGGATTTTTTCCTCTGTTTGCCGAAAAGGAGATTCCCTGTCGGAATATTATCGCTTTTCTACGAGAAAAATGGCGTAAAAATTTATTTTAAACAGCGGTTGACATGCTTCGAAGTACGGTAATGGAATATTTAGAATTTTATTGTCACGAATTGCGCCATGCGCGTGACACTTCTTTACTATTTCGGATAGTGTCTGGAACGTACGAACAAAACGCCGCTATTCGGATATAACGATGGATTATTTTGGACCAAACCAACATTTGTTATTGAAGTAGCAGTCCTGGGAGTGCATTCTGACGAAGACAACAAAAGGTAATCAAACTTTTATAATAGTAAATATGATTATGGTGAGTGCTAAACTTGCCAGGTGTCTAAATAGCTAGCCCGTGATGCCTGGGCTATGTACTTAGAATATTGCAAAATGTGCTTTCACCAAAAAGCTATTTTAAAATCGGACATATCGAGTGCATAGAGGAGGTCTGTATCTATAATTCTTAAAATAATTGTTATGCTTTTTGTGAACGTTTATCGTGAGTAATTTAGTAAAATGTTAGCGAATTCCCCGGAAGTTTGCGGGGGGTATGCTAGTTCTGAACGTCACATGCTAATGTAAAAAGCTGGTTTTTGATATAAATATGAACTTGATTGAACAAAACATGCATGTATTGTATAACATAATGTCCTAGGGTTGTCATCTGATGAAGATCATCAAAGGTGAGTGCTGCATTTAGCTGTCTTCTGGGTTTTGGTGACATTATATGCTGGCTTGAAAAATGGGTGTCTGATTATTTCTGGCTTGGTACTCTGCTGACATAATCTAATGTTTTGCTTTCGTTGTAAAGCCTTTTTGAAATCGGACAGTGTGGTTAGATTAACGAGAGTCTTGTCTTTAAATGGCTGTAAAATAGTCATATGTTTGAGAAATTGAAGTAATAGGATTTTTAAGGTTTTGAAAATCGCGCCACAGGCTGGCAGTGGCTGTTACGTAGGTGGGACGCAAGCGTCCCACCTAGCCCATAGAGGTTAAGATTGATTTTAAACAACGTTTGACATGCTTCTAAGTACGGTAATGGAACATTTTGACTTTTTGTGTCTCGAATTACACTCGCGCATCATGCCTTTGGATAGTGACCTGAACGCACGAACAAAACGGAGGTATTTGGACATAAATATGGATTATTTTGAACAAAAACAACATTTCTTGTGGAAGTAGAAGTCCTGGGAGTGTATTCTGACGAAGATCAGCAAAGGTAAGAGAATATTTATAGTACTAATTCTGAGTTTAGGTGACCCCGAACTTGGTGGGTGTCTGTATAGCTTGGTGTGATGGCGAGCTATGTACTCAGAATATTGAAAAATGTGCTTTCTCCGTAAAGCCATTTTAAAATCTGACACAGCGGTTGCATAAAGGAGTACTGTATCTATAATTCTTAAAATAATTATGTATTATGTCAATGTTTATGATGAGTATTTTTGTAAATTCACCGGAAGTTTTTGGTGGGAATACATTTTCTGAACATCACGCGCCAATGTAAAATGCTGTTTTTGGATATAAATATGAACTTTATCGAACAAAACATACATGTATTGTGTAACATGATGTCCTAGGAGTGTCATCTGATGAAGATCGTCAAAGGTTAGTGCTTCATTTAGCTATGTTTTGGGTTTTTGTGACATATATCCTTGCTTGGAAAATGGCTGTGTGGTTATTTTTGTCTATGTACTCTTCTAACATAATCTAATGTTTTGCTTTCGCTGTAAAGCCTTTTTGAAAATCGGACAATGTGGTTGGATTAAGGAGAGGTGTATCTTTAAAATGGTGTAAAATAGTTGTATATGTTTGAGAAATTTGAATTACGACATTTTGTTGTTTTGAATTTGCCACCCTGGTATTTCACTGGCTGTGTCCCGCAGGTGGCTAGCGTCCCACGTAGCCCATAGAAGTTAAGTTAAAATAAACATCAGTTTGTGGTAGCTAAGTTTTTTTGAATAAAAAATTTCCAGGACATGTGTTTGACTAATATGTGTACAAGATAAACGTTGAGACGTGCATGTTTGTTGTGCAATGAGACGTCTCTGCAGGGGTTGCATTAGCTTTCAGAAAACTGCATTTTCAAAACGCAGACCATCCAAAGAATGTGTTTTCAACCATTTCACCTGCATTTTATATTCAAAGTTGTGTTTTTTTTTTTTTTGCTTCATTAGAGGCCTGCAAATGTACTTTTTCTTCACACCCCCCAAAATGTTTTCACGTTTTCATTGGATGACAACAAAAGTGCAACACTATTTGGCTTAGCAGCCACACAAGTAAATTAGCTTGCAATGAAAGTTGCTTGAAGTTAATCTTGCCGTTTAACTTGCTACCGGAGAAAAAAAGACAACACCGGAGAAAAGTACCGTACATATCAGTCTGGTCAAGACGAGAGCAAAGATCTCTCATCTGATTGGAGAAGTGCAACTGAATCACAAAATGTGTTCTTTTATATTCATGATTTGGAGCGAACTGTGACTGAAGCCGAGCAGAAATGACAATAAGAAGCATTTTAGATTGGAGTTTACAAAAACGCAGAAAAATATTTGTCCCGCTTTTTTTATGCGGGAAAATATACTGCGTTATTGCAACCTATGCTCAGGGGGGGGGGTTATCAGTGACTCACCGGCACGGTCAGCCTTCAGTGTGTCCCACACGTTGCAGTTGAAGTCATCATATCCAGCCAGGAGGAGACGACCACTTTTGGAGAAAGCAACAGAGGTGATGCCACAGATGATGTTGTCATGCGAGTAGCACATCAGCTCCTGGTCGGCACGAAGGTCGAAGAGTCTGCAGGTGGCATCATCAGAGCCCGTACAAAAGGCATTGCCATTGGGGAAGAACTGTAAAGCACAGATCAGATCACACAATAATGACTTACTGAGAGACTAAGACCTGGGAATTCCCAGGGACCTCACGATACGATATTACCACGAAACTTAGGTGCCGATACGATATGTATTGCATTTGTCATGACTCTATATGTATTGCGATTCAATGTTCCAAACATAATGCTCACTATGCCTTCTGCAGAGAGACAAGAGCATGAGAAAAGGAGTTTTGATCAGTGATGGAAATAAAAAGTGCTGAAAACACTGGCTCACTATTTAAAAAGAAGATGAGAACAAGCTATAGGATGAAAAATAACTGAGTTTTGGTACAGGCACAGCTGTCTAGTTCTAGCTAGATGTTTTGGAATCAAAGTATGGACATAATATCATCCAAAATAATATTGCGATAACTATCTATTTTTTTCCACCATCACTAGAGACAACAAACAGTAAAGGGTATAATATACTGACTATATTTTACTTAATAATAATTTGTATCAAATATATTTTTGAATCAAAGTGAAATGTATACATTTTGATTGAATGGCATTATGTAAAATACACTAATTGCCAATATATGTGCATAGACGCATGTATTGATAACGGATGCTGCCCTTACACATATGGCGTTGATGTCAGACTCATGACCAGTGAAGGTCTGTCTGCACATGCCCTCTCTGACGTCCCAGAGCTTGGCCGAGGCATCACAAGCACCTGAGACAAATAGCCTTGTGTCGGGGGCCAAGGAGAGGCTCATGACATCACCGCTGTGCCCAGCAAACGTGGTTGTCTGCTGGCCAGTCTCAATATCCCAAAGGGCACTGTTAAAATAAAAAACATCTAGTCAAACAAGCATGAGTTTCTATCCAAATGCACATCTAATCCACTTCAGGAAAATTAATAGTGTTGTAGTATTGAACAGACAGAGCGCAGCATTCCTACAGGAGGGGGAGTAATTCATTTACTTACCAGGTGGTATCTCCAGAGCTTGTAATAATCTGGTTGTCATCAACAAAGCGACAGCAGGACAGATAACCTGGAATTGAGAGATATCATTTGTACATAACAAAAAATCTTCAGAAATCCAGAAATGTTCCCACAGTAGTTTAAGTAGAAGATGACGAAAGATAAGGATTTCATAGGAAAACAAAACGGAAGAAAAACCCTGCCACCAAACAGAAAATGTAGTCTACCTGTGTGTCCAGCGAGCTCCCGGCTCACACGTACATTCCCCTCGCGTGTCTTCAGGTTGTAAATAGAGCAGATGTTGTCCAGACCTCCACAGGCCACGTAGTTTCCTGAAGGTGCATATGAGCAGGTCATGACCCAGGAAGAGCGTAGAGGAATGGCATGGACCTGCAAGGAGGTGATAAAAAACATGAAACCTTTGCACGTCTGAAGTAATAATCTCATAACAGGTGCGTAGGTGAAAAAAAAATAAAAAAATAAAGTCGAATGGTTGAAGGGACTGAACGCAACGCCTAGAATTGCAATGGAAACGTATAGTACAGAGCTTTGAAAGGTAAACCACTGAAGTATATGACCTTGTTTGTGGTATAGCTGTCCCAAATGATGAGTTTACCATCTTGGGAAGCACTGACCAAGAGCCTGTAAGAAAGAGTAGAAACATGTAAGTTCATGGAATAACGGTTTCCCTATGAGAAATAGTAAGTATACTTCTTTTTTTTTAACAATAACTACATTTTGCATGAAATAGAATAGCAAAATAAAGGCAATTTATCAAGACTGCTTTGCCTTGTAACTTTACAATAATAGCAACACATGCTTAGTCATAACACCTACTTACATTTAAAGCTCTCCCACAATGACTACTGTATATCATGTAAAATCACCAATTCATGCCAAGGGTCATACAAATGTAAACAATACCAACTTCTACACTTGACAACAGGAGTCATTCAACTATTTATCACTGGGAAAAAAATCCCTAGTTTGCGAAAGACACTATAAAAATTATACTTGGGTTTACCTGGAATCAGTGCCCCAATGCATGGCATAGATCTTAGCCAAATGTCCCCTCAGTGTCCGTCTTGTGCGCATCTGAATACGGCCAACAGGATCAATGTTGGCTGTGATCTGCAAAACCACAAAAGACTGTTACATAATGCCATCAATAGCAGATTGTGTTGAATGTTTCGGATATCCCCAGGTAAAAGAGCCCAAAATCATTTATTTTTTTACCTGTGATAGTGTGGCATCTGCACATGCTTTCCTGGCATCCTGAAAAAGGACGATAATTAACCATCACACAAATGTAATAAATAAGTAAAATAAATAAGATGTTAAAGCTTTGTTATGACAATGTTGAGACTTGATTATGAGAGCAAAATGGCAATTCAATGGGCCAATTGCAACCACTGCTTGCCACTAGATTATGGCTTGCTGAGGTCTCGTTAAACCATCAATACGTGCTAAAAATCACCCAATCTCAATTGCAACTTTTATCCAGCACCGATTTACCGCTCCGTAACCCCGGCATCCGTGTTAAGTCCTGATTGTAACTAACATTTTGCAAGATGACTTCGCCCTCTGGTTGGTAATATCGGAACATTTCAATCTTGCTTCTTGAGCAGACCAACATGATCACCACACTGCCGGCATTGCGTGAGCGAGCGTTGCAAAATACATTTACACGTTATTCAATCATTTCATCCAAACTGCTCGCGCACGTCTGCGTAGCCAGGCACTAAAATAGAACTTGGTTCTATTTTTGACATTTGATGCGCTGCAAGTCCCACCTCTGCCATATCATCGCTTTTCAGGAGCATATCCCACGTGGGTGATTGAAAGATGAACTGAGGTCCACACTCCAGTCCAGTTGGTGGTGGTAATGCACATTAAAGTTGGTTGCCAACCGCCATATAAAGCCCAAAGAAGAACAAGACTAAAGGAGGAGAGATTACTAGGAACTAACTAGGTTTCCCCTTTTATCTGTGGATTAATTGTCGGAGTACAAAACACACAATTTTGTGTGGCTCAAAATTATACAAAGGTCCAGAAAAAAGGACCTTGTGCATTTCAGGTCAAATAACAACCCAATGTGTACAGTGCATTCGGAAAGTATTCAGACTCCTTGACTTTTCCCATTTTTATACGTTGCAGCCTTATTCTAAACTGGATTAAATAGCCCCCCCCCCCCCATTAAACTATACACAGTAGCACATAATGACAAAGCAAAAATAGGTTTGTATAAACCTTTACAAAACAGAAATATCACATAAGTATTCAGACCCTTTACTCAGTACTATGCTGAAGCACCTTTAGCAGAGATTACAGCCTCGAGTCTTCTTGTGTACGATGCTACAAGCTTGGCACACCTGTATTTGGGGAGTTTCTACAATTCTACTGGGGACTCTGGGATGCTGGCCTTCTAGGCAGAGTTGCAAAGAAAAAGCCATATCTCAGACTGGCCAATAAAAAGAAAAGATTAAGATGGGCAAAACACAGACACTGGACAGAGGAAATCTGCCTAGAAGGCCAGCATCCCAGAGATTCACCTCTTCACTGTTGACGTTGAGACTGGTGTTTTGTGGGTACTATTTAATGAAGCTGCCAGTTGAGGACTTGAGGCGTCTGCTCCTCAAACTAGACACTAAACATGTACTTGTCCTTTTGCTCAGTTGTGCACCGGGGCCTCCCACTCTTTCTTGCACAAATGATATAATTAAGAATTTATTTGTGTGGTTTGGCTTGTAGTTAAGAGTAATATTCCCTGTTGTGTGCATAGCGGAGATTAATTTGTAGAACATGAACGCCAATAGTGAACCATTATACACTGCTCAAAAAAATAAAGGGAACACTAAAATAACACATCCTAGATCTGAATGAATTAAATAATCTTATTAAATACTTTTTTCTTTACATAGTTGAATGTGCTGACAACAAAATCACAAAAATAATCAATGGAAATCCAATTTATCAACCCATGGAGGTCTGGATTTGGAGTCACACTCAAGATGAAAGTGGAAAACCACACTACAGGCTGATCCAACTTTGATGTAATGTCCTTAAAACAAGTCAAAATGAGGCTCAGTAGTGTGTGTGGCCTCCACGTGCCTGTATGACTTCCCTACAACGCCTGGGCATGCTCCTGATGAGGTGGCGGATGGTCTCCTGAGGGATCTCCTCCCAGACCTGGACTAAAGCATCCGCCAACTCCTGGACAGTCTGTGGTGCAACGTGGTGTTGGTGGATGGAGCGAGACATGATGTCCCAGATGTGCTCAATTGGATTCAGGTCTGGGGAACGGGCGGGCCAGTCCATAGCATCAATGCCTTCCTCTTGCAGGAACTGCTGACACACTCCAGCCACATGAGGTCTAGCATTGTCTTGCATTAGGAGGAACCCAGGGCCAACCGCACCAGCATATGGTCTCACAAGGGGTCTGAGGATCTCATCTCGGTACCTAATGGCAGTCAGGCTACCTCTGGCGAGCACATGGAGGGCTGTGCGGCCCCCCAAAGAAATGCCACCCCACACCATGACTGACCCACCGCCAAACCGGTCATGCTGGAGGATGTTGCAGGTAGCAGAACGTTCTCCACGGCGTCTCCAGACTCTGTCACATGTGCTCAGTGTGAACCTGTTTTCATCTGTGAAGAGCACAGGGCGCCAGTGGCGAATTTGCCAATCTTGGTGTTCTCTGGCAAATGCCAAACGTCCTGCACGGTGTTGGGCTGTAAGCACAACCCCCACCTGTGGACGTCGGGCCCTCATTCCACCCTCATGGAGTCTGTTTCTGACCGTTTGAGCAGACACATGCACATTTGTGGCCTGCTGGAGGTCATTTTGCAGGGCTCTGGCAGTGCTCCTCCTTGCACAAAGGCGGAGGTAGCGGTCCTGCTGCTGGGTTGTTGCCCTCCTACGGCCTCCTCCACGTCTCCTGATGTACTGGCCCGTCTCCTGGTAGCGCCTCCATGCTCTGGACACTACGCTGACAGACACAGCAAACCTTCTTGCCACAGCTCGCATTGATGTGCCATCCTGGATGAGCTGCACTACCTGAGCCATTTGTGTGGGTTGTAGACTCCGTCTCATGCTACCACTAGAGTGAAAGCACCGCCAGCATTAAAGTGACCAAAACATCAGCCAGGAAGCATAGGAACTGAGAAGTGGTCTGTGGTCACCACCTGCAGAACCACTCCTTTATTGGGGATGTCTTGCTAATTGCCTATAATTTCCACCTGTTGTCTATTCCATTTGCACAACAGCATGTGAAATGTATTGTCAGTGTTGCTTCCCAAGTGGACAGTTTGATTTCACAGAAGTGTGATTGACTTGGAGTTACATTGTGTTGTTTAAGTGTTCCCTTTATTTTTTTGAGCAGTGTATTTTCTTACAGGACTACAAGGCCAGTAGGCCTACTGTAGCATATTGTACTTTATTGAAGAAACAAATGTCTTGATTGTAAAGATATTTCTTATTATTTGGAAGTTAGATATATTTTTGGGGTACTTTTTACCCCCTTTTCTTCCCAATTTCATGATATCCAAATCGGTAGTTACAGTCTTGTCCCATCGCTACAACTCCCGTACGGACTCGGGAGAGGCGAAGGTCGAGAGCCACGCACCCTCTGAAACACGACCCTGCCAAGCTGCACTGCTTCTTGACACACTGCTAGCTTAACCCAGAAGCCAGCCACACCAACGTGTCGGGGGAAACATCATACAACTGGCGACTGAAGTCACCTTGCAGGCGCCTGGAGTCGCTAGAGCTCAATGGACAAGGAAATCCCAGACAGCCAAACCCTCCCCTAACCCGGATGACACTGGGCCAATTGTGCGCCAACTCATGGGTCTCCTGGTCACGATCGGCTGTGACACAGCCTGGGATCAAACCCGGGGCTGTAACGACGCTTCAAGCACTGCAGTGCCTTAGACCACCGCGCCACTCAGGAGGCCCTGGAAGTAGTTAACACTAGAAAAGCCTGGCCTCGATACCTCCGTATTTAAGCCATTGACGTCAGGCTCAAATAGAAGCCTGTCTCTAATAAGCGCCGGTTGTGTTCAGTGGTTGATGCAAATAAACGCCTGGGCTATTAATTGAAGTTTTACGGTATGTCATAGTCTTCCATTTAGCTTTCAAATTTCAATTTTGTTTTTACCGATAAGATGTTATTTAATTGGGGCGGGAGTAGTGAACGCAGACAATGACTATTTCCCATGCCATATCCACTGTCTAGTATGAAGCAGGCTTGACACAGTAACGCGTCAGAACAGCTTGCCTACCAGTTTTATTCCAATGTTTTTTCGTTGCAATCAAGGTTAGTTTAGGCCGCAGCTGCATGTAATCTCACGTTAGTAGAGTTAAGAAATCCAGCAGTAACCTGCAGGAGCAGGTTAAGTTCTGTGTGTTCGTTGCAATCGAGTCAATAGTGCTGAAATACACAATTTCTGTACGTTTTGAACAATTGCTCCTGCCCCAGTGATGGTAGATGGAGGGATTAACACTCACTCTGATCTGGCTTTTGAGCTGCTCAGCCTCCTGGCGTAACTGGTCCAGTTCACTCATTTTCCCCTGCTAGTATGTCTGCCTCGCTCCAGCTGCCGGGACACTTGTTGATCTGAAAGAGGAAAAAAGTATCTCAGAAAACAACTGACATCCCTCAGACATTATTTATGGTACTAAATAGGGATACATCGGTGAACATATCGGAATCGGCCAATATTACCTAAAAATGCCAACATCGGTATCGGCCTGAGGTCTAGTTTAACGCCGATGTGCAAAACTGATGTCAAAGCTGACGTGCATACCTATATAACGTAGGTACATTACGTAATGACGGCACATAATATTTTGCGTCACACATGCAACACAGCATTCCTAACTTCGCCCACAATGTCTGCTGTGTGGATCGAGCAGTCAACAAGTCGAGCAGTCATTTGAAAGAGTAAGAACATTTCAGCGAGACAACTCATAGGCGAAATCTAAGATAATGTAATTCATTGCCCTTGACAATGAACCGTTCTCGGTCGTGGGTGATGTTGGCTTTCGCCGACTGGTCGAGCACTGTTACGCATGTTGCCCTACCGGAGTTACACAGTAATAGCGTCACTGCAGAGTCAAATAACACTATTTGATGCGTTAAATAAGCTTTTAATTTGGCACGTCAAATAACACAGTTCTATTACAGACTGTTGTGTGTTCTGAATTTGTGTGTGCAAGCCAAGTGCCACCACTACTATCAGTAGCACTGTCAAAGCTAGGGATGGGTATCGTTAAGATTTTAACGGTACTACTACTACTACTCTTACCGATACTGCTTATTGATCCGGTACTTTAACGGTATTCTTATTGGTTCTTTGTTATTTTTTACCAAAAAAATGTAAGAACAGAATTAACATTGCTTTATTTTCTGAAATGTAAAATAAATTAAAAACAAATATTTACAGCAAAGAAACAGCAATGTTTTGAACAAATCACTATCATAGACTTATGTTGTGATGGAAATGTAAAACAAATGAAATAAACAATATTTTCCTGCAAAAGAAAATACAGTGGTACAGAGCAACACGGGTGGGGCATGCAGATAGGCTTCAAAAGGACTAACAGTTCTTAGCAGTTCTTCTGGAGAAAGATCAACATATTTGCCTTCTCTGGCAGAAGTCGGGACCTCTCCTGGATTATTGTGTTCCCTGCGGTCGAAAAAAAACCCTCTCGCTAGGGGTGGAGGAGGCTTGAGCACAGAGGTAGCTTGTTGCAATGTTTGTGAGGGGCAGAGTAGCTCTCTTCTCCCACCACCACATCACAGGATTTTCAGCCATGGGAATGGCAGGCAGGCCTTTGTAGAGCTCAACACGCTCGCTGAGGGTGAGGGACGAGGTGTCCTGTTGGATCGTCAACCTCAACTCCATGTCCTCCTCTGAGAACAGCTCCTCCAAGGCATTCCTTGTTTTGTACAATGGAGGGACTGTCTCCTCCATTTCCACTCCTTCAGACTCCTCCGCTTGTTGCTGGTGCTCTGTGTCTGTCTGCTCCGGCTCCTCTGACAGCCCTGGTGTTGCTCCTGTCACATTGGCCTCAACAGTTGCCTGTCCCAGGTGGCGTCACTCACCGGCCTTCCTTTAAATCTGGGGTCCATTGCTGTGGCCTCATGCAGAAAGGCTTGAATGTCCTCATCCTGATAGTGCTCGGAGAGGTTCTGCCACACCTTCTCTTTGATGGTTGCCACAAACGTATCTTCATGCTTCACAGTGGTGTGCTCTTCCAGTTTTTGGAGGATGGGTATGATCTGTCCACAGGTGGCATTCTATTCACATGATACACACAGTGTAGATGTATAGAGGATTCTCATGAGCTGGACAAACTCCTCGTCCTTCAGACGGTCCAGGTTGCCCTTGGTCATTGCTTCTCAGTCGTGGGTCCAAGGGTGCTGCTTGGATCACTGGATACTGCTCCATGAATCTCTCTATCATTAGACAGAGCGAGTTCCATCTGGTCTTGACATCAAGGATGAGTGAGTGTTTGCGGAATGCCTGAAACAACCAAAAAACTACATTTAACCTCTATGGGCTAGGCGGGACGAATTCGTCCCATCTACGTAACAGCCACTTGAAGCCTGTGGCGCGATTTTCAAAACCTTAAAAATCCTATTACTTCAATTTCTCAAACATATGACTATTTTACAGCTATTTAAAGACAAGACTCTCGTTAATCTAACCACACTGTCCGATTTCAAAAAGGCTTTACAACGAAAGCAAAACATTAGATTATGTCAGCAGAGTACCAAGCCAGAAATAATCAGACACCCATTTTTCAAGCTAGCATATAATGTCACCAAAACCCAGAAGACAGCTAAATGCAGCACTCACCTTTGATGATCTTCATCAGATGACAACCCTAGGACATTATGTTATACAATACATGCATGTTTTGTTCAATCAAGTTCATATTTATATCAAAAACCAGCTTTTCACATTAGCATGTGACGTTCAGAACTAGCATACCCCCTGCAAACTTCCGGGGAATTCGCTAACATTTTACTAAATTACTCACGATAAACGTTCACAAAAAGCATAACAATTATTTTAAGAATTATAGATACAGACCTCCTCTATGCACTCGATATGTCCGATTTTAAAATAGCTTTTTGGTGAAAGCACATTTTGCAATATTCTAAGTACATAGCCCAGGCATCACGGGCTAGCTATTTAGACACCTGGCAAGTTTAGCACTCACCATAATCATATTTACTATTATAAAAGTTTGATTACCTTTTGTTGTCTTCGTCAGAATGCACTCCCAGGACTGCTACTTCAATAACAAATGTTGGTTTGGTCCAAAATAATCCATCGTTATATCCGAATAGCGGCGTTTTGTTCGTGCGTTCCAGACACTATCCGAAATGGTAAAGAAGGGTCGTGCGCATGGCGCAATTCGTGACAAAAAAATTGTAAATATTCCATTACCGTACTTCGAAGCATGTCAACCGCTGTTTAAAATCAATTTTTACGCCATTTTTCTCGTAGAAAAGCGATAATATTCCGACAGGGAATCTCCTTTTCGGCAAACAGAGGAAAAAAAAATCACAAAGGCGGGGGCGGTCGGGTCACGCGCCTAAGCCCAGAGTCCCTTGATCGGCCACTTGAGAAAGGCGATAATGTGTTTCAGCCTGGGGCTGGAATGACGACATTCTGTTTTTTCCCGGGCTCTGAGCGCCTATGGACGACGTAGGAAGTGTCACGTTAGAGCAGAGATCCTTAGTAAAAGATAGAGATGGAAAAGAAGTTCAAGAAAATGGTCAGACAGGCCACTTCCTGTAAAGGAATCTCTCAGGTTTTGACCTGCCATTTGAGTTCTGTTATACTCACAGACACCATTCAAACAGTTTTAGAAACTTTAGGGTGTTTTCTATCGATATGTAATAAGTATATGCATATTCTAGTTACTGGGTAGGAGTGGTAACCAGATTAAATCGGGTATGTTTTTTATCCAGCCGTGTCAATACTGCCCCCTAGCCCTAACAGGTTAATTACCGCACACTTGAATATTGAATTAAATTGTTAAATGTGGGAATTTGCTCTGACTCATGCTGCCCATTTATCAATGGATCTGCGCTGCCAGATTCAATGTGTGCACAAAGCATCCTATTTTCAGGATGTGTAGCCTCTTGATGGCAACATCCATATTGCTAGCATTATCAACAGTCACAGCTACAATCTTGCTCGGCTCGATCTCAAACTCTTTCAGAATGTCCGAGATCTCCTCTGCCACTACTTCGCCAATTTGCGATTTGTACACTGTCCTGGTGTGGAGGACCTTCTGTTTTACACTGCCCTGGCTTGTATAGTGCACTGTAACAGTGAGATAGTGGTCCTGACAGAGGCTGGTCCACCCGTCTGATGGCCAGCTTTGGCACATCCTTCAGCTAAGTGATCACATTGGCCTTTTCTACACTATACCAGGTAGGAATTAATGTGTCACCGAGTTAACTCCTGGAGGAATGTGTATATTTGGGGGTGAGGGCCTTGCTCATCTCCCTACAGTAAAAAAAAAAAAGGTTGTTTCATGTGTTGAATTATCGTTTTGAATTGTGTTGTGTATTGTGGAGTGATGGGACTAACATACAACCCATTTATACTAAATAATACAACTCAATATATACCGACTGTTACCTAAAGCCCTTGGACTCCACTGTTTCAAAGGGGTGTAGGCCTTTCACTATGAACTTCGTCACAGCTAGGTGGCACTCATTCACCCTCTCCTCAGTCATCTTCCCACTAGCTGCCAGTGTGAAGGGGCTTTGGGGTGGTCTTTGGCTTGGACCAGCGGTATTAGAGGGAGGAGTGGGTTGGTTCATTGTAGCTGCAACTTTAACAAAAAAGATGCAACATCTTTAAATGGGTAATTGAATTTAGCGAAACAATCAGCTGGCTAATGGTTCCTTTTGATCATGAACCCATTTTCGCATAATTTAGTTAACTCCGTGTGGGCTCTAGGCTGCTAGCATACATACCTAACGTAGATCGGGCAACGAGAGATGAACTACGAGCTTGGCAGTCAAACTGTGCATTTCTCTGCCTGTACATGATGCACTTTCGATAGATGTTTGGATAGATTGCTCGTGTTTCTGCCCTTACAAGCAAGTCTTGTGGCAACGACTCTGATGAAGTGTAACCACACTTTTGAACGTTAACCTGTTAGGGCTAGGGGGCAGTATTGACACGGCTGGATAAAAAAACATAACCGATTTAATCTGGTTACCACTCCTACCCAGTAACTAGAATATGCATATACTTATTACATATGGATAGAAAACACCCTAAATTTTCTAAAACTGTTTGAATGGTGTCTGTGAGTATAACAGAACTCATTTGGCAGGCAAAACCCTGAGACATTTTCTGACAGGAAGTGGATAGCTGATGTGTTGTATTACCTTTAAACCTATCCCATTGAAAAACACAGGGGCTGAGGAATATTTTGGCACTTCCTATTGCTTCCACTAGATGTCACCAGCCTTTACAAAGTGTTTTGAGTCTTCTGGAGGGAGATCTGACCGAACAAGAGCCATGGAACGATGATGTCCCATTAGACACCTGGCGCGCGAGTTCATGTTGGGTACCCTCGTTCCAATACGTTATAAAAGAGTATGCATTCGTCCACCTTGAATATTATTCATGTTCTGGTGAAAAAAGGCCCTAATGATTTATGCTATACAACGTTTGACATGTTTGAACGAACGGAAATATATTTTTTCCCCTCGTTCATGACGAGAAGTCCGGCTGGCTTACATCATGTGCTAACAAGACGGAGATTTTTGGACATAAATGATGAGCTTTTTTGAACAAAACTACATTCGTTATGGACCTGTGATACCTGGAAGTGACATCTGATGAAGAGAATCAAAGGTAATGGATTATTTACATAGTATTTTCGATTTTAGATCTCCCCAACATGACGTCTAGTCTGTATCGCAACGCGTATTTTTCTGGGCGCAGTGCTCAGATTATTGCAAAGTGTGATTTCCCAGTAAGGTTATTTTTAAATCTGGCAAGTTGATTGCGTTCAAGAGATGTAAATCTATAATTCTTTAAATGACAATATAATATTTTACCAATGTTTTCTAATTTTAATTATTTAATTTCTGACGCTGACTTGACTGCCGGTTATTGGAGGGAAACGATTTCCTCAACATCAATGCCATAGTAAAACGCTGTTTTTGGATATAAATATGAACTTGATAGAACTAAAAATGCATGCATTGTCTAACATAATGTCCTAGGAGTGTCATCTGATGGAGATTGTAAAAGGTTAGTGCATCATTTTAGCTGGTTTTATGGTTTTGGTGACCCTGTCTTTGAATTGACAAAACATTACACACAACTCTTGTAAATGTACTGTCCTAACATACTCTAAATTTATGCTTTCGCCGTAAAACCTTTTTGAAATCGTAAAACGTGGTTAGATTAAGGAGATGTTTATCTTTCAAAGGGTGTAAAATAGTTGTATGTTTGAAAAATTTGAATTTTGACATTTATTTGGATTCAAATTTGCCGCTCTTGAAATGCACCTGCTGTTGATGGAGTGCACCACGCTAGCCCATAGAGGTTAAGCTCTCTCCGCCATCGTCACTAATTATGAGCAGGGAGCTGTGTGCTGTAGCGTGTGAGAGCCATCCATCTCTCTCGCGCGCGCGGCGCCTCTCTGTATTGGGAATAGTGAAAATACATCATAGACGAATGTCTCAATCTTATTGCAAATCAGAAACGGTTGGTGAGATAAAATGTCCAAGAATGTCCAAGACGTTTATGTAGCAATAATAAATAGGAAATGTTTTTTTTTTTCCTTCCCTCCAGTACTGAAAGCAGAACCGATAACGTCGGAGCTTATCAATACTATTGCCTTTCATAATTTAGCCCCGGGGCCCGTTTAATACCGGGCTTCGGTACCCATCCCTAGTCAAAGCTGTATAAAAAAAAAAAAGTCTACAGCCGGATTTCCCCCCCCATTTCAGATAACATTTGAGAGAATTGTGAAATGATCCAGGTAACATGAAGGTAACAGTAATGCAGGACACAGTCTAGACCTCACATTACCATAAAATTGGATTAGCCAATTTGGAAATTAATGAAAAAATTTAAGATAAGAACTAGGGGTGTGAACGTTTAACCTCTTACATCTAGACGTTCCGCTAGCGGAACACCGCTCCAATATCCAATGATAGGGCGTGGCGCGAATTACAAGCACCTCAGAAATCCAAAAACTTCAATTTTTCAAACATATGACTATTTTACACAATTTTAAAGACAAGACTCTCCTTTATCTAACCACATTGTCCGATTTCAAAAAGGCTTTACAACGAAAGCAAAACATTAGATTATGTCAGGAGAGTACCCAGCCAGAAATAATCAGACACCCATTTTTCAAGCTAGCATATAATGTCACAAAAACCAAAACCACAGCTAAATGCAGCACTAACCTTTGATGATCTTCATCAGATGACACTCCTAGGACATTGTTATACAATACATGCATGTTTTGTTCAATCAAGTTAATATTTATATCAAAAACCAGCTTTTTACATTAGCATGTGACGTTCAGAACTAGCATACCCACCGAAAACTTCCGGTGAATTTACTAAATTACTCATGATAAACGTTCACAAAAAACATAACAATTATTGTAAGAATTATAGATACAGAACTCCTTTATGCAATCGCGGTGTCCGATTTTAAAATAGCTTTTCGGTGAAAGCACATTTTGCAATATTCTGAGTACATAGCCCGGCCATCACAGGCTAGCTATTTTGACACCCACCAAGTTTGGCACTCACCAAACTCAGATTTACTATAAGAAAAATTGGATTACCTTTACTGTTCTTCGTCAGAATGCACTCCCAGGACTTCTACTTCAATAACAAATGTTGGTTTGGTTCCAAATAATCCATAGTTATATCCAAATAGGGGCGTTTTGTTGTGCGTTCAAGACACTATCCGAAGGGTAACGAAGGGTGACGCGCCCGACGCGTTTCGTGACAAATTTCAAAATATTCCATTACCGTACTTCGAAGCATGTCAAACGCTGTTTAAAAATCATTTATGCGATTTCTCGTAAAAAAAGCGATAATATTCCGACTGGGAGTCGTTGTTTTCGTTCAAAGACTGAAAATGTAAACATGGAGTCGTCTCGTGCACGCGCCAGTCTCATTGTTCTCAGATCGACCACTTACCAAATTGGCTACTGTTTTTCAGCCATGGCCTGCAAAGTCATCATTCAACGTTCTGGCGCCTTCTGAGAGCCTATGGGAGCGTTAGAAAATGTCACGTTACAGCAGAGATCCCCTGTTTTGGATAGAGATGACAAAGAAGGCCAAGAAATGGTCAGAGAGGGCGCTTCCTGTTTGGAATCTTCTCAGGTTTTGGCCTGCCAAATGAGTTCTGTTATACTCACAGACACCATTAAACAGTTTTAGAAACTTGAGTGTTTTCTATCCAAAGCTAATAATTATATGCATATTCTAGTTTCTGGGCAGGAGTAATAATCAGATTTAAATCGGGTACGTTTTTTATCCGGCCGTGAAAATACTGCCCCTACCCATAACAAGTTAAGCGTAAAATATCCTAGCCCAGTCATTGATGTTTGGCCAGGCTTTACTGAAGTTGCGAGACATTGCAAGCCAAGAAACTGCAAAAACACAGCATTCCAATAGATAGGCCAAGTGCACGGTTCTGACAGTCTGCCTGGTGACCAACCTGCGCCTCCCCTCTCAGTCCCTCGAGTGTTCATGTTCTCGGCAGTACAAAAACTAAATCAGTCAACGCCGTTCCAAGAGTACTGAATCTTAGGAGTCGATTCCTAGTGGAAGATGTGTTCTTTCAACTAAATGTCTTGGTAAGTCACGTTATTTAACAAACTTTAAACTACTTTTTTTTAAAAGAGCATGGTCTGCGCACAGGCAGCTCAAGATTATTTGATTCACAGTTCTGGTCACCTAGTGATGGATGTTAGTCCCGCTTCAGAAGCAGTATTCCTTTACAGACAAGTAAAATGTCTGTTCAGTGGCGCTTCGAAACGAAACCACCTCTGGAATTAGTTTCGGCATTTAAAAAGACAAGCAAACATGCTGTAACTGAGGCACTTTCAAGGGTATATGACTGCAGTAGATATAACTTAAAATTGCCCAGCCCTAGCGGTCATACATACGCAATAGGACTATATCATTTTGTTGTATTATATTAAAAGAAAACCAAATAATAAAAACCTTTAATTTTAGCTTGAGTTCTTCCTCTTAGCTAACCCCATCACCTTACGTCACTTACAGGATTTCACTAAACCCCAAGAATTTGAGTGCTAGACTGAGGATGTTCTCTAAAAACTTACCACCTTATCCTCGAAGGTCCTCTCCGATTGGCTAGCCCTCATATCTAGCAAGCTGTTGCACATTCATCTTCTAGTCTTGCTGATAAAAAGTAGCACTGTTAAAGGCCAGGTCAATACCAGTATCCCAATACTCGTTAGTATCGTGGCAAGGAAACAAAACACGAAGCGGATTTAACTTCTTAAGGAAAACAGCACAAGTGTCAGAAACAAACATGTTGTCATCGAGTCACATGTATTTATTTTCTAAGCTTATAGCACACAATATTTTACATACAGCATTTTTTTTTTTAAATGACCAGAGTTTGATCTTCTTGGGGTTTTCATTTTTCCCCATGAGGAAAACAATTGCGGTATCGTCATGGCCCTATGTTAAAGGCAGACTCAGCGATATGACATTACCACGAGGACCACCGCAGATAAAGATGAGCGAGATGAAAGACGTCACTCACACAGTATGTGCGTGGGTTCGTGTCACGCTGTTAGAGCATCGTAGCCAGGGCACCAAAAAGTGGAAAAGTTGAGCCTCGTGCTTCACTCTTAGTTGTTGTAGAAATTGTCCCACTATGCTATTAACTTTCCGCATCCACGTCATGTCACCAAGTATACCTTTAATTCCAGGACAACTTCCCACTACATCCTTCCTAGAGACATCAAGGAAGAAATTGTGCATTGAATGAACCTTAACCTGTTAGGGCTAGGGGGCAGCATTGACACGGCTGGATAAAAAAACATACCCGATTTAATCTGGTTACCACTCCTACTCAGTAACTAGAATATGCATATACTTATTACATATGGATAGAAAACACCCTAAATTTTCTAAAACTGTTTGAATGGTGTCTGTGAGTATAACAGAACTCAAATGGCAGGTCAAAACCTGAGAGATTCCTTTACAGGAAGTGGCCTGTCTGACCATTTCTGGAACTTCTTTGCCATCTCTATCATTTACTAAGGATCTCTGCTCTAACGTGACACTTCCCACGTCGTCCATAGGCTCTCAGAGCCCGGGAAAAAAGAGAATGTCGTCATTCCAGCCCCAGGCTGAAACACATTATCGCCTTTCTCAAGTGGCCCATCAAGAGACACTATGCGCGTGACCCCGACCGCCCCCGCCTTTGGGATTTTTTCCTCTGTTTGCCGAAAAGGAGATTCCCTGTCGGAATTTTATCGCTTTTCTACGAGAAAAATGACGTAAAAATTGATTTTAAACAGCGGTTGACATGCTTCGACGTACGGCAATGGAATACTTTGAATTTTATTGTCAGGAATTGCGCCAAGCGCGCGACACTTCTTTACTATTTCGGATAGTGTCTGGAACGCACGAACAAAACGCCGCTATTCGGATATAACGATGGATTATTTTGGACCAAACCAACATTTGTTATTGAAGTAGACGTCCTGGGTGTGCATTCTGACGAAGACAACAAAAGGTAATGACATTTTTATAATAGTAAATATGATTATGGTGAGTGCTAAACTTGCCGGGTGTCTAAATAGCGAGCCCATGATGCCTGGGTTATGTACTTAGAATATTGCAAAATGTGCTTTCACCAAAAAGCTATTTTAAAATCGGACATATCGAGTGCATAGAGGAGGTCTGTATCTATAATTCTTAAAATAATTGTTATGCTTTTTGTGAACGTTTATCGTGAGTAATTTAGTAAAATGTTAGCGAATTCCCCGTAAGTTTGCGGGGGGTATGCTAGTTCTGAACGTCACATGCTAATGTAAAAAGCTGGTTTTTGATATAAATATGAACTTGATTGAACAAAACATGCATGTATTGTATAACATAATGTCCTAGGGTTGTCATCTGATGAAGATCATCAAAGGTGAGTGCTGCATTTAGCTGTCTTCTGGGTTTTGGTGACATTATATGCTGGCTTGAAAAATGGGTGTCTGATTATTTCTGGCTTGGTACTCTGCTGACATAATCTAATGTTTTGCTTTCGTTGTAAAGCCTTTTTGAAATCGGACAGTGTGGTTAGATTAACGAGAGTCTTATCTTTAAATGGCTGTAAAATAGTCATATGTTTGAGAAATTGAAGTAATAGGATTTTGAAGATTTTGAAAATCGCGCCACAGGCTGGCAGTGGCTGTTACGTAGGTGGGACGAATTCGTCCCGCCGGTCCCATAGAGGTTAACATGAGAAGAGTGACTAACATGAATCAGGAGGGAGACACTAGGCCTAGACCTATAATGCAGTGTAAAGCACTAATTACTGTTGTATCAGAATGTCACCGTTAATCATGTCAGGGATAAAATGTAATTAAAGTCTTCCAATTCTGCACTGGCATTTGTCCAAAGATCTCATTCATTGAGTTTGATGTTAAAGCCTGGTTTACATTCCTTTGAGTCAATTTGGGCACACAATTCAGAAGCTGCTCAAGACTAAAATGTAGGACAGTCACACTTCATCCCTGCACTTCCTCAGGGTAAGAAAACAATGAAAAAAAATCTGAAATGTGGGTGAACCAGATGCTCTTGGAGTCTGTCCATAAGCCAGTACTGTAAGGAGTTTCTATGCCCCCCATAATTTCTTCAAGCGCCTGATCAGGGTCAGCTGACTGCATGATAAGCAGGGAGTTGTGGCAAATAGCCTTGAGGTGTGGCTTACTGACTGATCTGAGGTCTCTTGAGGGCAGCCTGAGTCTGCTGGTTCCAATGGGGTTTGGGCATAATAACAACCAAACTGTTGTGACAAAAAAAAATATCAAACGAGAACAGAATCTTGAACACAGCATTTCTGCTCCCTAGAATTCACGTTTCTTTGAACCAACAATGTTGTCATGTGTTTGTTTCCATGCAGGCAGACATTCACCTCTCAGAGCAGAATCTCACTGTCATTACCTGGCACTCTACCCTGCTGCCATATGTACGTAGTCATTGAACCCTGGTCAGTTTACATACATACCGTTTTCTGGGGTTGGGCAGTATCCAGATTTACATATTGTCATAACGTCCTCTCATCCCGGGATGTACAGTATTACCGGCTTAGTACACAAGGGGGCGCCAAAAAACCCCATCCATTACCAGAATGCTAACAGAATTAGCATATTTAGCTAGCAGCCTCAATGGAAATCCAATAACAAACCAATGAAAATAAACTCATGTCTAAGACAGGCAATCCAGCTCAAAGTTATACATACAGTCCATTCGGAAAGTACTCAGACCCCTTGACATTTCCCACATTGTTAAGTTACAGCTTTGTTCTAAAATGTATTCAATTGTTTTTTTCCTCAATCTACACACTATACCCCATGACCAAGCAAAAACATGTTTTTAGAAATATTAGCAAATGTATGAAAGATAAAAACACTTAAATATTACATTTACATAAGTATTTAGACCCTTTACAGCATCGAGTCTTCTTGGGTATGACGCTACAAGCTTGGCACACATGTATTTGTGGAGTTTCTCTCATTCTTCTCTGCAGATCCTCTCAAGCTCTGTCAGGTTGGATGGGGAGTGTTGGTGCAGAGCCATTTTCAGGTCTCTCCAAAGATGTTTGATCTGGTTCAAGTCAGGGCTCTGGCTGAGCCACTCAAGGACATTCAGAGACTTGTCCCGAAGCCAATCCTGCATTGTCTTGGCTGTGTGCTTAGGTTCATTGTCCTGTCGGAAGGTGAACCGTCGCCCTAGGTTCATTGTCCTGTCGGAAGGTGAACCGTCGCCCCAGTCGAAGGTCCTGAACGCTCTGGAGCAGGTTTTCATCAAGGATCTCTGTACTTTGCTCCGTTCATCTTTCCCCCGATCCTGACTAGTCTCCCAGTTGCTGTTACATTCCCACAGCATGATGCTGCCACCACGCTTCACCATAGGGATGGTGCCAGGTTTCCTCCAGACGTGACGCTTGGCATTCAAGCCATAGAGTTCAATCTTGGTGTCATCAGACAAGATCATTTTGTTTCTCATGGTCTGAGAGTCCTTTAGGTGCCTTTAGTCAAACTCCAAGCGGGCTGTCATGTACCTTTTACTGAGGAGTGGCTTCCGTCTGGCCGATCTACCATAAAGGCCTGATTGGTGGAGTGCTGCAGAGATGGTTGTCCTTCTGGAAGGTTCTCCCATCTCCACAGAGGAACTCTAGAGCTCTGTAAGAGTGACCATCGAGTTCTTGGTCACCTCCCTGACCAAGGCCCTTCTCCCCAAATTGCTCAGTTTGGCCGGGCGGCAGCTCTAGAAAGAGTCTTGGTGGTTCCAAACTTCTTCCATTTAAGAATGATGGAGGCCACCGGGTTCTTGGAGACCTTCAAATGCTGCAGACCTTTTTTTGTACTCTTCCCCAGATCTGTGCCTTGACACAATCCTCTCTCGGAGCTCTACGGACAATTCCTTCAACCTCATGGCTTGGTTTTTGCTCTGACACGTACTGTCAACTGTGGGACCTTATATAGACAGATGTGTGCTTTTCCCAAATCATGTCCAATCAATTGAATTTACCACAGGTGGACTCCAATCAAGTTGTAGGAACATCTCAAGGATGATCAATGGAAACAGGATGCACCTGAGCTCAATTTCGAGTCTTATAGCAAAGGGTCAGAATACTTATTTACATAAGGTTCGTTTTTTATTTATTTATAAATTCTCAAACATAAAAAAAAAGTATGTTTTGCCTTGTCATTGTGGTGTAGTGTGTAAATTGATGAGAAAAAATAATTTTAGAACAAGGCTGTAACGTAACAAAATGTGGAAAAAGGGGTCTGAATACTTTCCAAACACACTGTAGGTTTTTATAGGCATTTATTCCTGTAGGCTTAACCAGAGCTTGTGTGCGCACTCAGCACATGCGTATGGAGGGAGCGGTCCGAACGCAATTGAATGAATGAGACAGAGGGGAAATGGAATTTAGGTAGAAGAACAGTGAGGAGCTTGGTTTGGTTTCTTTTTTGTTGTGCCTTGCAAACACATGTACAAATGGAACACTAGAATCAAAGCAAATTAATGTCTTCAAAACAACATTTTGTTTGCCAGATCGAGCAGCCACAAAGCACATTCCACCAAATAATATTAAAGTATTTTATATCTAGTTAAAGATTGAGCTGCCTTTTATCATGTAAAAATGTTCAAGTAATTGCATAATAAAGCACTAAAAGACCACAAACATAGGCCTATGTGTTGTAGGAAGCTTGATACTATAATATCAGTGCAACAAATTTCATATGGCTAAAGCTGGATCATAGAAAAGACCATAAACAGCACTATCACTGACCAAGCCTGTAATCCTAAAAGCTCAAATCCACAGACAGTAAATATTTAATCCCATCTATGCCCACTAACAAAACAGCTGGGGGAAAAGAAAAAAAAAAACACTGGGGTCAGAAATCTGTTTTCCACTCAGAAAAAAATGCATGTATGATTAGTCTCTTCCACACAACATACTTACAAGATTGTTAGAGGTTGTCCTTTTATCAAAATTAACTAATGCTCAAAACACACATCTGGAATAAGGGTGGTGGGGGTTTAATTCATACCTTCTGTCACGCAACAATTATGATCTGGATTAAATGCATGTAATTGGGTGTATCACAGGAAAACACCCTGCAGTAAAGTTTACCCTGGCATCGCAGACCATTCATGCACATTCACAAGACAAGGCCATCAGTGGCAATTGAAAACCTGCCTAACAGCTAGCTTTTTAGTGCAAATGTTGATCACGGAACACTCCTGTTCTGATGTCATTTGACTGCACAGGGACACATTGTTGTGGTCAAATATGACTCGTTTGAGTAAACTAGGCATATGTCGTGGGTCACTACTTCACAGGAGAACCATTTGAAAGTAAACTTTCAACAACAAAAAAATCTAAATGTGTTTTTGGCAGAAATGCCTTCTTGAACATGTGAACTTGCACGTGCCTTAATAACAGACTTGTATGCCACCTGTAAATACGAATACAATTGTTAAATTACGAGCCTAGTTGGTTTAGCCACAGAAAAAGCCAGCAACCTTCCCGCTAGCCATGATTGGCTGAGATGAGTAGGCTGGACATGAGTTCAGATGAGTCTGCCATGTAGCACACTTCTGTCTATTTGAGCTGGTCAGTATGTGTAGGTAATCCTGTCTAGCGCTGTTTAAAAAATATATATAATATATCACATAGTAGAACTGCATAAGTGTTGCGCTCCACTTTCTGTAGGAGCAAGTTTTGAAATCAGTAGAATTAGAGTATGATAGCTAAGGAGATAGAAAACACCTGTCTCCGGATTACATCTTCAAACGAAACAAGTATCCATTTCAATAGAATGTCACTGCGACAACTGTTGATAGACGTAGCTAGTAAATTCACTCTGGCTATCTACTCCGATTTCAGAGCACTCTCGTCTGAGTGGTTCTCCCATCTCCACGGAGGAACTCTGTGACCATCGAGTTCTTGGTCACCTCCCTGACCAAGGCCCTTCTTCCCCAATTGCTCAGTTTGGCCGGGCGGCAGCTTTAGGTAGAGTCTTGGTGGTTCCAAACTTCTTCCATTTAAAAATGATGGAGGCCACTGTGCTCTTGGGGACCTTCAAATGCTGCAGACCTTTTTTTGTACTCTTCCCCAGATCTGTGCCTCGACACAATCCTCTCTCGGAGCTCTACGGACAATTCCTTCAACCTCATGGCTTGGTTTTTGCTCTAACACGTACTGTCAACTGTGGGACGTTATATAGACAGATGTGTGCGTTTCCAAATCATGTCCAATCAATTGAATTTACCACAGGTGGACTCCAATCAAGTTGTAGAAACATCTCAAGGATGATCAATGGCAACAGGATGCACCTGAGCTCAATTTCGAGTCTCACAGCAAAGGGTCTGAATGCTTATTTACATAAGGTTTCTGTTTTTTTATTTATAAATTCTCAAACAATACAACAAAAAAACGTTTTGCCTTGTCATTGTGGTGTAGTGTGTAGATTAAAGAGGAAAAACAATTGTATCAATTTTAGAACAAGGCTGTAACGTAACAAAATGTGGAAAAAGGGGTCTGAATACTTTCCAAATGCACTGTAGGTTTTTATAGGCATTTATTCCTGTAGGCTTAACCAGAGCTTGTATGCGCACTCAGCACGTGTGTGTGGAGGGAGCGGTCCGAACGCAATTGAATGAATGAGACAGGGGAAATGGAATTTAGGTAGAAGAACAGTGAGGAGCTTGGTTTCTTTTTTGTTGTGCCTTGCAAACACATGTACAAATGGAACAATAGAATCAAAGCAAATTAATGTCTTCAAAACAACATTTTGCTTGCCAGATCGAGCAGCCACAAAGCACATTCCACCAAATAATATTACAGTATTTTATATCTCTAGTTAAAGATTGAGCTGCCTTTTACCATGTAAAAATATTCAAGTAATTGCATAATAAAGAACTAAAAGACCACAAACGCAGGCCTGTGTTGTAGAAAGCTTGATACTATAATATCAGTGCAACAAATTTCACAAATTTTACTCCGATTTCAGAGCACTCTCGTCTGAGTGTACCAGAGCGCAGAATAACTGACGCATTTATGAATGCTCAACACCTGTTGAATATGGCCGGTGTCAGTGAACATGGGCAAAAAAGCGTAACTTGTTGCCAGCAGCACAGTTGCAGTCACCAACACTGGATAACATAAATACAGCCTAACCAGCTCTACTAGTGCGAGTAAAATGGTCAGTGAGCTGTTCTCCCATGCGTGTCTGGAAGTAGCTAGCAAGCTAGCCAACGTTAACCAGTTAGCTTGGGTGCTTGACTACTGTTAGGACAGAATGCTTGGCTCAACCCTTAAAGAGATGGGTGGGGCTAAAGCTTAAGAGGGTGTGAACAATGCTGAAGTGGTGTAGGTAGCAAACCATTCAATGGCCATTTTCTTAAAGGTGAGACTACATGTTTATCAACTTTCAAAACATAATAACTTTCCCATTGTTCCTCAAATGCAGTGTATGATATACCATTTTGTAGCTCTATCTGCTTTTATCCAATGTAAAAAAAAATAATGAATTTTGCTACATAATACCGAATCAAGGTGGTAGTGGTAGGAATATTTGCTTGCATTGCAAGAGCACCATTTGCATCCATTTTGAATGTCACCTGAAAATAACCTGATGAAGTACTCTCTGTTAATCAGATGAGGTTACCATATTTGTTTGAACAACTACTACTCTTTGTTGATATTTTGCAAATGCAAGAACTGCTCTTCTCAAACATCGGTTTGGATCCACTGTATACTAACAGATTTCTTATGTAATTTACATTGAATTATTATTTTTTAGCTGGATTGGAAGTTTATGTAAAATAAGTTTCGGTAGCTACCACTACCAACACAGTTACACTGACCACCTCAACCGATGGCATACTAATGTCTTGCATCAATGGAAACCTGTGAGGCAGCAAACGCCATCTTGTTCGCTGCCGCTTGTAGGCCTACTAGAATTGACGAATCAAATCTAGCTAACTAATGTAGCTACTACCAATGAAGATATATTCAGTTTCATTGTATGTTACATTTGAACATTTGAAAATAATGTGCAATCTCACTATTTAATGCAACATGTGAAAAGGCCCCGAGATGTAGATCTGGATTTACAATATTACCTCAATGTACACTTTAACGACGTTTTACCAAACAACCCTGCTCAACAGCAGTGACCTCAACACTACTCACGTTAGCACACACTTCACTAGCCAACTAACGTTAGCTAGCTACAGTATATCAGACAAGGGACGTTTTCAGCGGGGTGCGCTGTGGATTATCAGAAAGAGGGGGCAGACAATAATCAAACAGAAAAGATCCAACAAAATGTAATACAGAATACTGTTTCAGCATTCCTGTCGCCCCCGTGTTGGACTTGTTACTCCAGCACCTAAAAGGAGTTAGCGAGTGTTGCTGGCCAATAAAATCCAATTACCTTGTTAGCTAGTATAGCCGTGTCGTTAAAGCGAGCAGTAGCCATTTAATTTGATTAAGGTGTACAGCACAAAAGCAATTGTGCTACCGTTAAGGTGGTGGATAAATTGCAGAAATTGATTTAGTCAACATGCAGCTAGTGTTATAACTGCCATCTAGCTAACGTCGTTAGTCTTGCTAACGTTAACTGTATAGCTAGCTGACAACGTTCTGTGTGGGTTGCAAAATCAAATGCAATGTCGAAAAAGTGGTCATACTTCACCAAAAGGGCATATTTAACAAAGCCTCAATTTATTTGAACACAGACCATAAACATTATCGGGGCCCAAACTAGCCTGACTAATTGACCACTCAGATTCCAAATTAACGTTAGTTACCTAGCACTTACATTTAGGCCATGGTCGTCCATCTAAAAAATGTTAGCCGGCTAACAAGTAACTACGTTAATAAACAATGTAGTTTAAATTCATTTTAGGGATAACGAAGCACGACTAATATGTTGAATGGAAATTAAGCTATCTTGGCAACATTGTTGTAGCTAGATACAGGTGTAACTAACTGTACCTAGGCTAGCTAAATTAGCAAACTAACGTTAACTGGTTAAAGTGTTTGCTGCCAGTAACGTTAGTTAGCTACCATGTCCGTTTCTCATGAATTTGACAGGGTCCAACACATCCCTGCAAAGAACTCAGGCTGTAAAATATAGGTAGACTACTGTACAGTCTGTGTAGCTAAACACATAATGTAACGTTACATTACTAACGGTATAGCTAGTTAGCACTGTCAACTGGAAAGCAAGCAGAGCTCTCTCGGCTAAACGAACGCGCGTTAGCCAACGACCCCACCACCGGGCAGTTGGCTAATCTAACACGACCAATAATCCCACTATTGTATGTTTGAATTGCAAATGTGCAACATTTCACAATCCCTTACCTTTTTCTCAGTTGGCGTTGGCTTTTTTTATTTGGCATTGACTGGAAAAGGTAGCTAACGGTGTATACCTCCAATCCACGCATCAACTAACGCCCGTGAACCGCTAGTTTGCAAATCCTAGTCCCGAGTTTTTTTTCAACAACCTGGACCAACCCGGGAAAACAATCACTCCACTCCCTGCTGATGACGGGACACAGATTGCCTGTATTTGCAACTGTATTCTCAATAATCGGTTTCCACTAATGTCTTCGCCCGATTTATATTTCATTTAGAAGCCACTTCCTCTTAGTCTATGACACAAGTCTGTTTAGCCGCCCTTTCTCAATAGTCACTCTCTTCTTCTCCCGGCCACCGAACGGCGAAGATGGGCGCGGTAACCCTGCAATCAGCTATGGGAAACCCCACGCTCTGCAGCAGCGCTCGCACACGCACAAAATGAATTTGGCCATTCGTTTAGAAAAAATACAGTAGGCCTAGTAATCAATGCAAAATACCAAAATAATTGTCCAATAAATTGATCATTCATCATGGTATATTATGTGTTTACAGTAGTTCGTAAAATGATATTCTATACTACAGCTACATATAAGTCTTTTACAGGAAATTATGTTTTGACTCAAACAAATATAAGGATCAAGTTGGCTGCACCAGTTTGGGTGGGTGGGGGGAGTGCCTGCCTGCCTGCCTGCGTGAAGGGTGAAGAATTGCAAAGATTTGGGTTAAATTATACGTGGCATTGTGGTTAGACCGACCTCCCTGAGATTGGAAGGTTGGGAGTTCGATCCCTTGCCGAGTCATACTAAAAATGGGACCTGATGTGTTTCTGTTTAACACTCAGCATTAAGGAGATAGATTGAGTGTAAGGCTGTACTTGTACATCAAGCTGCCTCACACTAGAGACAGGCTCGTGCAAGGTTACTTACTTATGAACAGATCTCCTACCCAGAATTAGTTTTGGACAGTGTTTGTGTATCTGCTGGGTATTTATACATTTTAAAAAGTGTTCTAGATCCGTAAAAAAAACGTAAGCCCTTTTTCACATCTAAAATCTGTTGCTAAAATAAAACCAAGGCAGAAACATGTTCTGACCAAAGGATCCATGAGCCTAAGGCTTTTTCTTACTGGTGATGACTGTGAATCCCCATGCACTGGTAGCCATTTCTAAATGTTCGTTATGGAGCTTCTTTCGTTGAATTGAACTCCTCTGCGCTATTAGAAATAACCTTTGGCTCTAAGGTTGTACTAAAGAGATTCACTCGGGACTGAAAAGCACCTGCTGAAAAGAAAGCTCGTGAGATGGAATGGTCTCAGAGCAGCTCAGTCCCGGAGCAGTCGATGTCACTGTGTAAAACAACTGCATTTGATGGTTAACAACATATTTAGATACAATGCATTTGGAAAGTATTCAGACAACTTGACTTTTTACAATTCTTTTTACAATACAGCCTTATTCTAAAATGGATAAAAACATGTTTTCCTCATCAATCTACACACAATACCCCACAATTACAAAGTGAAAAAGGATTTTAGAATTTTTGGGGGGGAAAAAGTATTCAGACTTTTTGCTATAAGGCTCGAAATTGAGTTCAGGTGTATCCTGTTTCCATTGATCATCTTCGAGATGTTTCTACAACTTGATTGGAGTCCACCTGTGGTAAATTCTATTGATTTGAAATGATTTGGAAAGGCACACACATGTCTAAATAAGGTCCCACAGTTGAAACTGCATGTCAGAGCAAAAACCAAGCCATGAGGTCGAAGGAATTGTCCGTAGATTTTGTCGAGACACAGATCTGGGGAAGGGTACCAAAAAATGTCTGCAGCATTCAAGGTCCCCAAGAACACAGTGGCCTCCGTCATTCATAAATGGAAGAAGTTTGGAACCACCAAGACTCTTCCTAGAGCTGTCCGCCCGGCAAAACTGAGCAATCGGGGGAGAAGGGCCTTGGTCAGGGAGGTGACCAAGAACCCGATGGTGACTCTGACCGAGCTCCAGAGTTTCTCTGTGGACATGGGAGAACCTTCCAGAAGGACAACCGTCTCTGGAGCACTCCACAAATCAGGCCTTTATGGTAGAGTGGCCAGACGGAAGCCACTCCTCAGTAAAAGGCACATGACAGCCCGCTTGGAGTTTGCCAAAAGGCACCTAAAGGACTTTCCCAAGTACAGAGAGATTCTTGATGAAAACTTGCTCCAGAGTGCACAGGACCTCAGATTGTGGTGAAGGTTCACCTTCCAACAGGACAACGACCCTAAGCACACAGCCAAGATAACACAGGAGGGGCTTTGGGACAAGTCTCTGAATGTCCTTGAGTGGCCCAGCCAGAGCCCAGACTTGAACCTGATCGAACATCTCTGGAGAGACCTGAAAATAGCTGTGCAGCGACCCTCCCCATCCAACTTTGAGAGCATATGCAGAGAAGAATGGGAGAAATTCCCCAAATACAGGTGTGCCAAGCTTGTAGTGTCATACCAAAGAAGACTCAAGGCTATAATCGCTGCCAAAGGTGCTTCAACAAAGTACTGAGTAAAGTGTCTGAATACTTATGTAAATGTAATATTAAAGTTTCTTTTTTTAAACAGTTTTTGCTTTGTCATTATGTGTAGATTGATGGGGGAGGGGGGACTATTAAATCAATTTTAGAATAAGGCTGTAACATAATAAAATGTGGAAAAAGTCAAGGGGTCTGAATACTTTCCAAATGTGCTACATACTAATCATATTTATGTTTAATTTGTATTATCAAAAGGATTTATATTGACAAATGACATGCCAGAAATCAGTCATATTTAAAAGATGTATACCTGTGAATCTCATGGCACTGTAGTTTCAGCAAGTACAGAATAGATGTCTCCTTGTATAACTAACCCAGGGGAAAGGGTAACAGAGGTTCTTGAGTAATAAAAAAAGGTCGATTTAGTCTCACTATGAATCGTGTCGGTGTACATCTCCTGTCAATTTCTCTAGCACCAAACAAAATGGTGAACCAGCTTTTGGAAGAATTCATCTATTTTTCTATAATTTGTAGGATTCTACAATTTGTCAACATGGGCTCATATTTTATACGTATTACATTTTCTTTAAAACTGACCCTTGGCCTTGGGCATGAACGTAAACATTTAGTAGTTAAGTACTTTCTTTGAACTTCTTAATCTGAATGCGTTATTTACAGGCCTACATGACATAACATCTTTGGATGATTGAACTTTACTCAGTTCCATCAACATTTATTTGTTATTTACAGGACTACATGACATAACATCTTTGGATGATTGAACTTTACTCAGTTCCATCAACATTTATTTGTTATTTACAGGACTACATGACATAACATATTTTGATGATTGAACTTTACTCAGTTCCATCAAAAGTTATTCTTATTCACCCTTTTTTTGCATGGCAAATGTTCTATTACAAGAACAGATCACTGAGTATAAAGGTGCTTTTGAGATGTTTCATGAGGAAGGAAATGGAACTGTGAAGATACAGGGCCTGGAGCGACTGATGAGTTTAATGGGAATCAATCCCACCAAGAGAGAGCTACTTCAGACAGCCGAAGATGTGGACAAAGATGGTGAGCATATCTTTCACAATATGGCATTCATTTTAACGTGACCATTGATATGTTTTATGTGCATAATATATCATCTTACTAACTATTTATTTGAGTAACTAATACAATGTTATCTACCATAATAATGATATGCTGTATTGTACAATTAACTTTTATAGCTGATGAAAAAAAGTCGACAATGCTTGTATTCTACTGTCAAATTTTGTATGAAATTTTATCAAATGGGGCTGTTCTTCTCACACAGATGAGTGATTCACTTTTTCTGTGAAGATTCATTTTAGTGTGAGAGACACTAAAACCACTAAAACCATAAACCATTGTACTGTAACATAACATGTAGGATTTCTCTGTCATCACTAGATGTCAGTGTTTCACTGGGATTCACTTGTGAAATGCTAGTACTCAGGTCTAGACATTTAGTTTATCTCTGTCTAGGAATGTAATACATTCCTTACCACCAATAAATACCAACCACCAGGTACGAATACATATTGATTCCACTAACAACGTTAAAGACATCCTTAACTTTCTTCTTTTTATTTTTATTTATTCAAAATACATCCAAATAAATTGTATAACTAAGGCTGTCAAATTCTCATTTGGTTTCCTATACACAGCTATATATAGCCAGTGGTAATATCTCCCTTATCACCTGTTTTTGTGTCATCACAGGCAAAGGTACTTTTAATCGTGAGAGCTTCCTGGGTTTGATGGCATTGGTTCATGAAAGCGCAAGGGGCCAACATGCTGTGCTACGAGCTGCTTTCAAGGTGTTTGAGAAAGAGGCCGAGGGATGTATCGAGTGGAATACCCTGAAGTAAGCCTAACAATACCTACAGCAACTATGGCTCGATTCCAGTTTAGATACCTTTTTGCAGACTGTTCTTCCCCAATATGTACTTAAATAACTTTTAGAATCAGTAACAAACCAACTCTATTTGCAGGTATGTGTTGATGAATGTAGGAGAACCACAGAATGAGTTAGAGGCAGAGCAAATGACGAAGGCAGATAAAGATGGAGATGGAAGCTTTGATTATGAAGGTCAGAGTAGACTAGTCTCTTTTGATTTTTATCTTTCTGAGAATGACCTGGATAAGGTTGAACAAATAACCTTTTTACCATTAAAAGCATAACATTTTCTTCCCAGAATTTGTGACCATGATGACTGGAGGCTCCTTCAAGATGAGCTAAATTAATCAACGAAGGCAAACATGAATAGGAAACATTATATTGGTCAGGGTTGACAGTGTAGGTTACTGTTATGAACATCATGCTTCACCTGTTTTGATCATGCATGTTGATAAAACAAGACAATTGCTTTCAATGTTGGTCCTCAAGTATGCAGATGTTTATATTTGAATTCATATAAAGATGTGGCTATTACTACCTTGTATGCTGACGGATTGACTTTTGATGTAAATATAATCATTCATATGTATGATTTCTTAAAATGACAACAACAAAACATCTGTACAACCTTAAGGTACTATATGAATGAAAAGGGCTTGAGTGAAAGCACCTTGGCCTCACTGAGAATCTCCAGTCCCTTGCCTTTTTAGAGGATATTCATCAAAGGGTTAAGTTCCCCAGGCCAGCCACCCCCTCTGCCTGATAGCATCTGGTCTGCCCAACCAATAAATCCCATTTTCATCCCTAAAGCCAGATGGACAGCTCAGGGAGCCAACGGCAGCTGCCGCTTACACCCCATCCGACCTATCACAGGAGGGATGGGGGCTTTGGATCACAGGTCTATGGTTGCAGAATCCCTGGAGCTTCTACTGTTATATGAAACACAACAAGGGGCAAGATAGGGGAACAGGTCTAAGGGAGCAAGGACAGATAGACAGGGAATCCTTTGGAAGCAGCCAGGGGTTGGGTTGCTTTGTATGGAGTGGAGCAGCGGTGAGAATGAGTGTGTTTTCCATGTAAACAGCCCCTCAGTCAGTGGAGCAGCTGCCTGCGTTACTGCTGAGCAGGGAGAAGCAGAAGAAGAGGAGGTGTAGAGAGGGGGAAACGTTCCTTCTCCTTAAGATATTACGCCTCCTCTATCTTGTTGCCTCCTACGGCTCCTTTTTTAAACAATTTTATAGTGCTTCTCGTACCACATCGACGAAAGGTAGGTACTGTACACAACATATACCACTAATCTGGGAGGGCATTTAAGGCAAGAGCTTGCATGTCACGTTGGCAGGATTAAAAGCCTTTATTTATTTATACTCATTGGCTTACAGAGGAATGATCACTATGCAACAACATTCCATGGTGTGAATAAGACAATAAGAGATAAACATGTTATATTATGGACATTTTATGTTGACTGTCTTTGTACTGTATTTGATCTCTAATTGGACAGTGACAAAGGCTGAGACTTGCTCTTGGTGTTGATTGGTTGAGAGCTTGCACTGCACATGTTCCTCATTAGGTGAACAGACAGGCATGCAGGCAGGCTGCATTCTGAGGGGGGCGGGACACCAGACGGCTCATGTGTCTTTGTTTTCACGGTTTGTGTGACACTATAGTAGGGTGTCGCATGTCTGCCATACTATTGGCCAACAATACACATGGCATAATTCAGCATTTCAATACATTGACCCTGTAATTATATCTTATGAAAGCTTAATGAAGCCTTCTCAAGCCCTTTATAAAGTCTATATAGATCCATGTCTAGGGGTTTGTTTTCCTCTGTATTGTATCTGCATTGTTCTGACACCTTTTTCTCTGCTTCTGGTGCCCACATCCTGCCCACAACACTACCTGCTGCCCTGTCGGCACAACGGGTTATGGGTTCAATCTGATGGAATCAGGGGTGGGGACGTATATGCTTTTACCTACTTCTACAAACACATACTTTTACGTGGCGAAATTCTAGTCATGTCATGAGCACTGTGACAAACAGACAAGATTATTTTGCATTTAGTTTAGTATTTATGGATGATGCATCTTGGTGGCAGTTTGTTTCGTCATTTTAGATCAAGATACACACCTGACTAATTTCAGCAGGTGATCAGAGGCTTTGCCTTTATTTATATAATCAGAATGAAAATCCCCTCCTGTTTGACATATGTGTCCCTCAGACCTCAAACATGCTACCCACCTAAACCTCTTCCCACTCTTTCCAAACCGTTTGCGGAAGGAAGGATGTTTGTGGCCTGTCTTACACACACGCACACACACACATGCACACCCAAAACCAACCTCCAACCAAACCAGAGCCATATGATATGCTATTGTAGTGTGCATAATATGTTTGTTTGTTTTCCGATCTGACGGTGTAAAACGATTTGTTTCAGGTTCTGCCTGTAGAGTGTGTTCTGGTGTGCTCAATGCATTCCCAATGCTTCAGCAGACCTCAGTCCAGAGAGAGACAACCTGTGGCTGTTGTGACACACATGGGTGACTGAGATACAGAAAAGAGACACATTGAGACACCCACAGCAGTGGAACACAACAAGACAACTCTCTAGATTCCTCAGTTGTTTCATCTCAGCTGAAACCATGGATTCGACCATGGCCAAAACCAGCGCTAGCTTTCTCTCCACTGTCTCCAGCATGACCCCCACCTCCATGACCTCCCTCCTCGCCGTTACCACGGACGCAAGGATGGAACGGGACAATGTCACCGCATCCAGAACAACACTCATGACCAGTACCATTACTATAACAACAACCAACGAGACAAGCTACAACGCCACCAAGCTGTCAGAGGTGGCGTTAGAAGGCTCGGGGATGGGCATGGTGCTGGTGCCCTTTGGCATCATCACTGTAATTGGCCTGGCATTGGTCATGGTAAGAAAGCAATCGCTTTAGTCACTACCTAGTTTCCATGCCCACAAAATATGTCTGTTTGTCATGACAGTGTTCAGTATGAACGAGTCGCTTTTGCCCCTTTTATCTAATTAACAATGTGTCTTCCTGTGCCCCACCATGTCTCCCATCCCAGATGTTGTATATCAGGAAACGGAAGAGGTGAGGACATTGACTTGAATTGCAATGTAGTTCATTATATAAGAGTTGAAGTTATCAGACGGATTTGTGAAAGGGAGGGCTGTCCTTCACGCATATTCAAATAATCATAGCATTGAGAGAACTGTCAGTAATGTGTGTTTCTCACATTTCATTAAAGGTTTCAATACGAGATACATTTTTCTAACCTTTTCGTTCCCCCTCTGCCCTGTGTTCACCGCCCAGACTGGAGAAGCTGAGGCACCAGCTGATGCCCATGTATAACTTTGACCCGGCAGAGGAACAGGATGACCTGGAACAGGAACTACTGGACCACAACCGGGACGGCAACCTCACAGGATCCAATAACAAGGTACTATATACACTACAAGCCTGAAGCAGTGCTGCAGCTGCACTCCCATGTTCAATGATACTGATAATCTACTGTAGACCTACGATGACACACAGAAGTCTTTACGGTTCCGTTATCTTCAGACTCATCTTGAATCCCCAGCAGCGATCTATTGTTCACTGATCTACAGTTATATTATATTATATCCGGCGGTTGGAACCAAAAATCTCACATTTGGACTCATCAGACCAAAGGACAGATTTCCACCGGTCTAATGTCAATTGCTCGTGTTTCTTGGCCCAAGTCTCTTCTTCTTATTGGTGTCCTTTAGTAGTGGTTTCGTTGCAGCAATTCAACCATGAAGGCCACGCAGTCTCCTCTGAACAGTTGATGTTGAGATGTGTCTGTTACTTGAACTCTGTGAATCATTTATTTGGGCTGCAATTTCTGAGGCTGGTAACTCTAATGAACTTATCCTCTGCAGCAGAGGAAACTGTGGGTCTTCCTATCCTGTGGCGATCCTCATGAAAGTCAGTTTCATCATAGCGCTTGATCGTTTTTGCGACTGCACTTGAAGAAACTTTCAAAGTTCTTGAAATCTTCCGGATTGACTGACCTTCATGTCTTAAAGTAATGATGGACTATCATTTCTCTTTGCTTATTTGAGCTGTTCTTGCCATAATATGGACTTGGTATTTTAACAAATAGGGCTATCTTCTGTATACCACACCTCTACCTTGTCACAACACAACTGATTGGCTCAAACGCATTAAGGAAAGAAATTCCACAAATTATCTTTTAACAAGGCACACCTGTTAATTGAAATGCGTTCCAGGTGACTACCTCATGAAGCGGGTTGAGAGAATGCCAAGAGTGTGCAAAGTTGTCAAAGGCAAAGGGTGGATACTTTGAAGAATCTAAGATATAAAATACATTTTGATTTGTATAACACTTTTGTGGTTACTACATGACTCCATATGTGTTATTTCATAGTTGGGACGTCTTCACTATTATTCTACAATTTAGAAAATAGTACAAATAAAGAAAAACCCTTGAATGAGTAGGTGTGTCCAAACTTTTGACTAGTACTGTAAGTGTGTATATATATAAGTAATCGATTCACTTTCCCACCCCTTTCTTTGTTCCTAACGCTACATCACTAAAACATATGTAATAAGCAGTCATAGCAGTGGCAGATTACAAAATATTAATAAAAAACAGTTGATATGACTGCTTATGACCATGGCAGTACAAAATAATATGGTGTCTCATGTCTCACACTTATACCGTTTTGCCCCCACCCCACCTCCTGTAGACTCTCACGACCTCCCAGGGGATGACGCAGAGGCCCAGTCGCCTGGTCTTCACAGACGTAGCCAACGTTCTCAATGCATAACAGCACTCTTCCATGCATGAGAGGGGACTGGGGGGAGTGGGGACTAGCTGTCCCATCATAGAGATCTGTCGCTCAGGGAAAAAAAAGGAAAACTGGATTGAAGGCCATGGAAACAGACTGATGTTTGGAGAATGTTTTTTCAGGGTGGGCTATAAGGGAAGTCTGATGTTTTAGTTGTAGCGTAGTCTTATTTTCATTGTCTACAGTTTATAACTTGTCGTCAGTGACTACGGTGGGATATATGGGGAAATGATGCGAGTAATGATTTTGCACTGGTTGTTATTGGTTGCACAAATACTTCCAAGTGTGGTGCATTGTTGGATCGCTCTCTTTCTCTATAGTTAAGTGATATTGGTGGCAGAATTGCTGGAACTCCCACCTCCTTCTCTAATGAGAACTTTGTCTCGAATGTATTATTTATTTCCACACGTTTGTATTTTGCTGCTAAATGTAGACAACCACATTTGACAAGTGATTCCTATAAAACGTTTTTGCTAAATGTTGAACTGCTTCCATAATGGCGGTGGACTAGAGACCTGGACGTTCTGCACATTGGAAAACTAGAACACAACATCAGGAGATCTGGAGAACTATTACTGCTGCAGGACAATGCCTGGGGAACTGTAAGCCACCCAGTGTACACTACTATACTGTAATGTACCCACACACGTCCAAAATGTGTCCTTCAGCACTTACGCCTCTATGGGAACTCTCCATTTGCCCTCAGAGTATTACTAGTAGTGTGTTTCCTCGTTAACAAGTAATAAAGCAGATGCATTGGTTTCTATACACTAAAACAGACTATTTAAACCACAGCATTTTGACGACCACTTATTGTGCTACAATTTGTTGATGAATACATAACAAACAAACATATGTGAACCTTTTATTGGTAACAGAAAGACCAAGTAGCACCTCTATACTCGTGCAAACACACATTGAAGCGAGACAGATCAGAGGCAAATTAGAAAACAGCCTTTTGAGTTGTGTATTCAAGTTCAAATGGATTGAAATCAAAAATAAATCAAACAATATATGAAAGACTAAAATGAAAAGGGAGACTTTTCATTCATCGATCGCAAAAACACAAAAAAAGATTAAAACTGGAGATGTTACAAGATAAGAGAACCTAACTACTCTATTCAATATTTAAAAACCCTCATACATAAAGCAAAACAACAAGTACATGAAATAAACTCCTAAAATATTTATACTGAATATATCAATATCAGTCAGCTCATTTAGAGCAACACTGTGATTATAATAGAGATAGTGGCTATCCTGACATTGCTGAGGTATGACTGTGGTTAGGTTAGGAGGCACTCTTACTGACATCATAGTACAGTACTTTGGGTTTATTTACCTACAGATGTAGGATCTTAATTTGACCCAGTTTGCTACAGCAGAAACATAATCCTGCAGCAACAGGAAATGTGAATTATTATGTGGTTTATAATTCATTAACATTTTTGTTAAGGGTTGATACATTTTTTATTAGGGCAAATCATGTCTGAAATTCCAAAGCGGAAATCACAAACTTAGAAGCCTTTTTAAATCTCAAATATACTACAAGTTTGCATTTCTCAGCAACAAAAATGTGATCAAATTAAGATCCTACATCTGTATACAGTATGCTGTTACGAACAAAGTGAGATGAGTGGACCTCTGATATAGTTGTTCCATAGCTATGGTAAGATTGCAGGGGACAAGCAAAGCTAAAACCAGCCAGTCACCCCACTGAGGGCCAAAGCAGACTAGTTTCAGAGGTAGTCCACAGCGCAAACAGTGATGCCATCCAAAGAGGTGAAGTAACAAGAGAAAAAGTCTAGGTTGGAAAAGACTCAAAGACATACTAACTTGCAACTGACAGAAAACTAAACGCTTGAACTTTCCCTAGAAAAAGATTGCACATGGATAAGTCCACGCACTCCAGAAACACATTACAGTAAGATCCAAAACAAAGTGTTAACTCACTATTTCTTGTCTCACACTTCATTGACATCAGTTCAACTAATGTTAGGATTGTTAATGCAACACATCTGTAGTGTGAAAGTTTGAAATGAAATAATGATCACATTGTATCTTACGTAAAAAGTGAAGCGAGAGAAAAATGTAAGGGCTCACAGAGGTTGTGATAAAACAATAAAAAAAAAGTAAGGAGTAAGTAACCAACTACAGTAAACAGTAAAATATTGGGTCATTTTGAACCCAGGTAGATTGAATCGAGGCCTTGGTCTATCAGATCGAGTGTTAACCCACGTTGGCCGACATCCGCATCGGGGATGTTTTGGCAGTGTTGGAGGTCCGGTATTACTGCGGTATGAGCTAACTAATCATGTGTGTCACCAACCCCTCCCTTCCTTCCTTATTATCCCTACCGCGTTAGTCCAAAACGGCGATAGAAAGTGTAGGCTCTATCCATGATAGAAATGATCCATGATAGATGTGTTGGATATAAAGTCGGGTGTGGTTTCGTTGCATCCAATGGCAGTGTCCGCGATAAGGTAACTCAAGCAGCCGCTTGTGGATTTGACAGCTCTAACGCAGTTCCACCTCCAAAACAACCGCTATGTGAATGTAGCACGGATCTGATAGAATCTAGCCCCGAGTCTGATCTCAGATATTTAATCAGAGCATTACCACTAAAGGCTGCTGCTGGGACCCGCTTAAAGAGTCAGTCAGCATGGAAGTGGAAGTGAGAGTGTGAGGCTAGTGGGTACAGTGTGTATGGGATTGTCCTGAGTAGGTGTGTGTGTGTGTGTGTGTCTTTGTTTGTTTTTTTGGTATGGGGAGAGGCTATAAAGAGTTCTCCTCTGCTTTTCTGTGACTGAGGTAGACTGAAAGGCAAAGGAACTGAGGTGAGTTAAGGTCTTAATGAGGTTTATGTGTGTCAAGTAATATTGTGAATGTCAAAAACAGATCAGAGATACACAATAAAAATGGAATAATATCATAACTGAGTAGAATGACACATGAATCGCACCTGAATAGCTATGTGCATAGCTATATTAAGGCAAACAAATCCCTGGGGGCCATACTTGTGAACATTAGAACAAGTTTAAGTTTTAGTTTAAGCATCAGCCAATTAAAATCGTTGATGTAGTTGTACGTGATCAAAGGCTACATGTTAGCTGTTCCCATTACATAACCTGGCACATGCTAAGCTCACCAGGTGGCTGTATAGCTCACCAGATGGCTGTATGTATGTATATTTATATCTGGTTCAAATTCCGTATCAGCTAATTAAAATACGTATTTGGACATGATCCAACACTTGTCCATGGAAACGTCCTTAACAGAAGTCAAATGGCAGGATCTGCTATTCAAAGTTACGAAAACACACAAGCAACTTCAGGTGGACAATCAGCTCACAGTGTAGCCAGCCTGGCTCCTGGTACCATTTGCCGTTTGCGGCAAGTTTGAATCCCAGGTGAGATAATGTTTTTTCCTTTGAAATGTAGAATTACATTTATTGTGATAGTGTGTTGCGAAGGGAAGTGCAGCCAGAACCTTGTAAATTAAGATGACAAATATCTTTAATGAGGAACTTTTTGGAGTCCCTCTTGCAGACCGACACATAGGCAACTGCTACACAGGGGTTCAGTGCTGCCATTGCCGGAACGGCGCTCCACCACTTCCAGGAACGGTGCTTGTTTAATAAAGTTTGGATCAAAGCTGAATCTCGCAAGACACTTAATAATTCATTTGTATTTTGCATAGGCCTAAAATACAGAATATAATATCATAGTATAAGATTACCGTTAGACCAAAAACCCCACTTATTTTCTTATGTAGGCTGCACTTATATGTACAACATTATATATGTATTATTAAAGGAAAATTCAACTCAAAAACTATCTTTTGGTATTTCTTTAGACCACTGTTGATGTCAGCAGTCAAGTTTTCAAGATATAGAACTTTTAAAATACAGGAAGTGTCTCAGTATAATGCGTATTGCAGAACACATCATACTGTGGCACTTTATGTATTTTCAAAGTTCTTTAGTTTTTTTTTTTTACGATGTCCAATCAACTTAAATGTTGCACAGACCTCCTTTACATTTTATCTGTAAAAGCACGTGGATGTATGTGGAACGGATAAGCAAAAACATACAATTTTGTTATATATGTGATAACAAGCTTTGTCGTAACGTAACGTTAGTGAGTAGCCTACTCAAGGATGCGATGATCATGCAATATTGTCACTCTACACTTGAGACCAAGTGAAGTGGAACAAAAGTAAACCTTGAATTTGGAGGTTTAAATATATCCCTCTGGGCAAGTTCACCTATTTTAAGAAATGCCATTGGTTTGTGTAGAAAAAGTTTAGGATCTTTGATAGGCAGATGCAGAATTTGTTACAGGAAAGAATCACTGCCACCTGGTGAGGTTAGCATAGGGCTAAATGTGCCAGGATTATTTAATGGGAACAGCTAACGTGTAGCATTTGATCATATATAGCATTTGATCATATCCAACTATGTCAACAATTTCAATTGGCAGATGCTTAAACTTAAACAAAAACTTGTTCTAAATGTTCGCAAATATGTCCCCCTAAGGTTTTAATGAGCTTGGTTAGAGCAATGTAGTAAAAACAAAACCTGACGTGTGATGTCATGTCACTGTTGAGTTCAGACTTAATTCTGTTCATGTTCATGTATTCCCATTCCAACGTATACCTAACAAAATATCGCCGTGTTTCTTCACAATCAGGACAGACAATGACGTTTGAGTCGAGCTCCTGTGTGACAAAGGGCTCAAATGGGTCACGAATCTTGTCCCGGTAATGTGTTTTGAAATGTCAGTCAAATTTGATGACAGCAGCTGCATCCTTTTTTTTAAAAACCCCTCCCCACCATGCCACCACCATTAACATCACAAACGCACACGCACACGCACACGCACACACACACACACACACACACACACACACACACACACACACACACACACACACACACCAATCTCTGAACAGCCCCACCCACTGACCCGAATCCTAAGTAATCAATCAACTGACCAAAGCTATGTCCATCATTGACCCAGCCTCAGTGCTGGACAGACTCCAATCACAATACCACCATCAGGCCTACTGTTCTACAAAGCAGGGCTATTATCTTTTTTTTTTTTTTTTGGAATCCTCATGACAATGGAGGTTGGATTGTACACCTCTTTGTCTCTGCCCAAACCTTGAGGTAGTTTTGTGGCACACTGTCTATTCCCCCTCTTCCACTTCCTGGGCTGGAGCCTGAGACGGCGAAGCCTCAGCGGGCAGAGACTGTGACTGTGAGGGGCCCTCAGTTTCTTCTGAAGGACTCTGTGACAAGACACAAAAATACAGACATTAGTGTGTGTGTGTGTGTGTGTGTGTGTGTGTGTGTGTGTGTGTGTGTGTGTGTGTGTGTGTGTGTGTGTGTGTGTGTGTGTGTGTGTGTGTGTGTGTGAGTAATGATATACTTGAATGAGTGTGTAGATGAGTGATGTGGGGAAATAGGTCTGGCTGTGAGACCAAGAAATGCTAGGGAGAAGACGGTTATGTCAGGAAACCAAGACGACAGGGGAAGAGAGCAGTTATATCAGGTTTCCCCTCTCAGCATTGACTCATTCTTCCCCTTCTCATGTCTGTGTCTGAAAGATGGAGTCTTAACGGTTTCAGTTCTTAATGTGTTTTAACTTCTTTGAAACGCGGCTCTGCAGCGAAAAATGTGATAAGATGGACGAGGGTGCTGAGTGACGTTGGCCCCTTTTTGTGCAAGCTGTTGGTGTAATCTGTTGATTCTCTGAAAGAAGGTGCTGTATGAAGGGAAGTGTCTCGCGCACTCCGCCTTAGCTCAGGCCTATATTCACCTCCATGAAAGTAGCGCTCAAGTACAATAGGTAAGAGGAAACATTTTAGAAGAAAAAAAACATAATATGACATATTATGCTGTACTAACAATATCTCTTACCTGCTGTTCCTGGATTACCTCTTGAACTGCTTTCTGGGGCTGTGGAGAAGAATAAAAGTGACAGGAGGAGAAGAGATAAAACATTCAACGAATCAGTAAAACTCTCAGCGGTGGACAACTTCAATTGTGAAGGGGGGTGCAATGTTTGTCTTGTAATCAGTGGCTGATTTAGACCTATAGGACACCAGGTGAGGGGGATGCTCCTCCTGTCAATCAATGACATCAGTCAGGAAAAACAGAGGGCCCTACTGCCCTTAAGGACTGGAGTTGTACATCCCCAGATTATGAAGAGAGATAGGAGTCTAGAGACATTTGAGATACATGTCTCATTATATTTGTGTGCATGAGTGAGTGTGTATGTTAGTCCCATACCCATTTCCTTGGCCGGCCCCGAGGTCTTCTCTCCCCAACTGGCTCTACTTTCTGACACAGAAAGGATGGAGGATAAAGCAGAGAATGTTGTATTGTTTTATATAGACATAAGGCAATGTCTACTCACAACCGTATTCTTACAATTGTTATTTTCTGTTCAGCTCCTAGTTTGACACTTTATTTTTTATTGAATATTTCATAATAACTATATACATGAACATGAGAGGATGATCTTACCTTGGGTGTGGCACGAGGCCCCTTGTTCTTGCTTCCTCTGGGTCGTCCTCTGGGTCTCTTTGGTGTTGGGGGGCCAGTGGGCTCCTGGGGAGAGCAAGAGCAAAATAAGGAACTGCCATACGGTTGTCACTCTGACTCTATCCACAGCAAAATAAGGAACTGCCATACGGTTGTCACTCTGACTCTATCCACAGCAAAATAAGGAACTGCCATATGGTTGTCACTCTGACTCTATCCACAGCAAAATAAGGAACTGCCATATGGTTGGTACTCTGACTCTATCCACAGCAAAATGGAACTGCCATATGGTTGGTACTCTGAATCTATCCACAGCAAAATAAGGAACTGCCATATGGTTGGTACTCTGAATCTATTCACAGCAAAAGCAGCCGTACTCCACACCACACCACAGTTGTTAAAATGAGCTTTTGAGTTATTTCAGTTTCAAATCAAATTGTATTTGTCATATGCCGAATACAACTGGTGTAGACCTTACAGTGAAACGCTTACTTACAAGCCCTTAACCAACAATGCAGTTTTAAGAAAAATAAGTGTTGAGTAAAAAATTGAAAGTAAAAAATTGAAATAAAGATAACAAATAATTAAAGAGCAGCAGTTGTGGTACAGTAATATGTACATGTAGGTAGAGGTGGGGGGGGGGGGGGGGTCGGGGGGGCAATGCAAATAGTCTGGGTAGCCATTTGATTAGTTGTTCAGGAGTCTTATGGCTTGGGGGTAGAAGCTGTTAAGAAGCCTTTTGGACCTAGACTTGCAGCTAAAGTATCGCTTGCCATGCGGTAGAAGAGAAAGCACTCTATAACTTGGATGGCTGGAGTCTTTGACAAATTTTAGGGCCTTCCTCTGACACCGCTTGCTATAGAGGTCCTGGATGGCAGAAAGCTTGGCCCCAGTGATGTACTAGGCCGTATGCAATACCCTTTGTAGTGCCCTGCGGTTGGAGACCGAGCAGTTGCCATACCAGGAAGTGATGCAACCAGTCAGGATGCTCTCGATGGTACAGTTGTAATGTTATTGTGTAATATAGAGTCCTATACAGTGTAATGAGTGTATGAGGTGTTGATGTGGAGGATGCTGTGGTGATCCAACCTGCTGTTGTTTCCGTGGGCGTCCCCGGCCCCTGCGTGGAGGTGTGGAGACAGGTGATTGGGCCACACCTGGCTGTGGTGATGGCTCCTTGGTCCCACTGTTGCTCATCCCTGTGTCTGTCCACCAGCGAAGTGAAATGGGGGTGTGGGCTTGGATGCCCAGAGCTCAGGCCTCAGGGGAGAGGGTTAGGGAGGGGCAGACTTAGCCGTGATTGGTACCTGGGAAGTAAAAGCGGGCTTCACGTTAGCTAGTCGCTGTTGCGCAACATTTTTCTAGTAGGCCTACTGAAAAGGTATACAGTTTACACTATACATTTGCATACTATCGTGCATAATCTGTTTATGTACCAATGCGACTGGGTGCTGGACACGTTAATACAAACATGCTTTCCCCCTTTCTCTCTGCACCTCATAAAATTATAATGAAAGACCACACTGCGTTCGTCTTGCAGTCAGTCACAGAGCAAGCGTGAGAACTGCTTAATATAAGCCTTGGCAACGGCCATAACAGGTTCACTGGACACAGACAGGGGTTTGGCATACGAGGGGATACATGAGCTCAGTCTGCAGTAACTATAAGTAGCAAAGATATTCACAACTCAATATCCCATCCAATGTTGAGATCTAACCCATTCTATATCCAGTCCCTACCGGTTCCTATTGGATACCATTGGTAGTCCATGTCTGTGTAGCTGGATATATAGGCTATATGCGTGCATGTTTGCATATTTTGCATGCTTTCAACATGGGCTTCTCAGTTACTTTGTACTCGTCACTTGAGCTCAGATAGGCCTCAAATATAACCTTCCAAATCAAATCAAGTCTTGTCTGCACTTTGTATACAGATATTGGAGGCAGAAATCCAGTGCTAAATATTTTGCGACCACACGGAGTAGCTACTTTTGTTCATTTCACTAATAACTAAAAACTAATTTACACTCTAAATAGAGTAGAGAAAGTAAATGACACACGCAACTGATTTGAATAATAACAGTAATTCTGTCTTTCATTCCTTAATGAATTCATTTTGTTGTTAATTTTGACTGATTATCCCATGGGAAAGTGTAGAGCAGAATCAAAATGTCAAGCTCAAGGTCATGCACAGACCAATCAAAAAATGCAACAAAAATAAGACTTATCCTCTGTGTTGCATTGCTAACACTATAGCTTTCTTTACCATCAGCTGCATCAAAGCAGGAAGTTTGGAGCTGGAATTGTGTCTATCAGCAGGAATAGGCTACAATGTTTCTAAACACACGTGAAGTAGGCTATATGAACAAATACTTTTGCATAGCAGGAGACAATTCGTTTAACTAGGTTTTTGGCAGTGAACAAAGACTGAATGTATCTTTTCCATATGGGCGGTAATTGCAACCATAAAACCACATTCTGTGCATTCTTTTAAAACTACCAAAATGTGTCGCAGCAGACTTCAATCAAGTTGTCACATCTCCTCCTTTTAAACTTTCACTTTGGATATTAAACAAATGTGGTCTAGTTGACCGAAACGGCGCCACTTACCACCATAACATAGCCTATAGGTTAGAGCAGTGGTATGGTGTCCAACGGAGCAGGACTATTAAGCACGGTAGATCACAGCCAGACAAAAGTCAACTCTTAGTTCATTTTCATCTGTTATAGCTTAGCTAGCCTAGTAGTCCAACACGGCATCGTCAATAAATGTTTAAGTCGGATATTTCATGAATTCTACATAATTATTAGGCCTACATATTCTGCATGGAGTCGTTCATTTTACCTTACAACCGGTGCGAAAGGCGAAAGCCATGTGTTCAAAGGAAGCTACAGATGATGCAGGGAGAGAGCAAATCAGATCGAATCAGATCGAATGACAGCAGTTTGTTTGCGGGTAACCATTTTACTTGATCTGATCTCAATGATCTGAGTACACGATTGTAACCCATTCATCAGAATCGAAAAGTGACAAAATAGCAACAATGTTATTGTAGAAAATGAAACAATGGGAAAGGTAAAATAAATGTTTCACCTACCTTGCTCCCACCAGTTAGTTTTGCTGTTAGGCTACTTAATAAAAACCGCAATGGAATTGTAGGAAAGTTTAGCCTACTCTTCAGTGTGTATATTATTCTTAAAATGTCTTTATATTACAGACAGTCGCCTTTAATAAAGTTTACCTTGGAACAAACTGACACTGCCTCCTTTCTTTCTTCCCTCTTTCTTTCTTTCTTTCTTTCTTTCTTTCTTTCTCTCCCTCTTCCCCACCCTCCTTTCTTCTATCTCACTCTGTTTGTGTGTGATCCCTTACGTTTGTCTGCCGTATCCTCGTTTGGTCACGAATACCCCAGTTGAAGTATGATGGGGGTTGGAGCTGGAGCATATATGAACATTGCATACTTTCTCTATTAAAGCATGCTTCAGGAGAGCGGTGGGGGTAGGAGGGGTGAAACAGTCGAACACGCCCCTTGCTCAGTGGACCACCCACATGTGAGTGGTAGGCATCATATAGCCTACGCAAGTTGTAGATTCTGCAGATCATACATTTACAGTAGCATGAACATACAGCAGGTCCTAGAATTCTCCACGAATAGGCCTACATTGAAAACGAATAGCAAATATTCAATGCTTCCTGAAAACACTCATACGCATAATGAAAATGCAGTACTTTATACATGTGAAAAGGTATGGGTTATTGAGAGTAACAATGAATTACCTCCAGTTATGAAGACAAAACACATTGAGAGGAAATAAAAACCCATGTGACCAAAAAAGGCTGTAAGCGTGTTCAAAACGACCTGATGTAGACCTATTCACATGTAGACCTATTCACATGTAGACCTATTCACATGTAGGCCTATTCACATGTAGACCTATTCACATGTAGACCTATTCACATGTAGACCCATTCACATGTAGACCTATTCACATGTAGACCTATTCACATGTAGGCCTATTCACATGTAGGCCTATTCACATGTAGACCTATTCACATGTAGACCTATTCACATGTAGACCTATTCACATGTAGGCCTATTCACATGTAGACCTATTCACATGTAGGCCTAGTCACATGTAGACCTATTCACATGTAGGCCTATTCACATGTAGGCCTATTCACATGTAGGCCTATTCACATGTAGACCTAGTCACATGTAGGCCTAGTCACATGTAGACCTATTCACATGTAGGCCTATTCACATGTAGACCTATTCACATGTAGACCTAGTCACATGTAGGCCTAGTCACATGTAGACCCATTCACATGTAGACCTAGTCACATGTAGACCTAGTCACATGTATACCTATTCAGATGTAGACCTAGTCACATGTAGGCCTAGTCACATGTATATGATCAATTGAAATGAAAAGTTCTCTGCACCATGGAATAAAATGTAGTCAGAAGGCATGACTGGAGATTTGTTGTGTGCTACTTTGTTACTCATTTATAAACCATTTAGTCAACCCTTATCTGCAGTATAAATGAGAACCATCAGTCATATAAGTATTTGATTAGTCATCTATTATAAACAGAATTTCATGAAAGTGAGCACTATGAATTGTCAAACTGTCTCTGAAACTGACCAAAGCCAGCACTCGTTTGTTGTAGTAATTTGTTGAACCACAATACACAAGTACTGTTCAATTCTCTTTTAATTCTTTGTGTAAATGGGTATGTGTGAATACTGTACGTGGATATGCAGATTTGTGAGTATCTACATTTGTTTGCGTGTAATAAGAAGAAAGCTAAAGTGTGCGTGTGTCAGTGTGTGTGTGTGTCAGTGTGTGTGAGTGTTAGAGAGAGGAAGAGAGAGCATGTAAGTGTAATGTTTACTGTACATTTTGTATTGTTTATTTCACTTTTGTTTATGATGTATTTCACTTGCTTTGGCAATGTAAACATATGTTTCCCATGCCAATAAAGCCCCTTAGATTGAAATCGAATTGAATTGAAATTGAATTGAGAGAAAGAGTTAGTTCACTGCCCCTCTGCAGGCTGGTGTGTCTGAGATTCCGTTGGACTCTGATCTTGAGGTTTATTTAAGCTGAATTCCGTGGGCTCATCAGGACCGAGTTACAAAAATCCTCCTATAGAACCAGAAAGAATGTGCAGCGCATTCAGTTCTGTATAAGGCACAAAGGCATGTCTTTGGACGTGGGGGCAGGCATCAAAAGACAGGCAGCGGAGGGATTTCTTTAGAGGCTGGGGGGCAAAGAAGGTATTTTGATTGGGGGGGAGGGGAGTGAAGGGTTTGGTGGTCAGCAGTTTTAGTGAAGGGTGTGGGAGCGCTTTTGGGAAGCATGAGGTTAAGGAGGCATGTGCTTCACAACGACATCCGGAGGTCACTGCCACGGTTCAATATGTAATGTCCAATAATCTAATGATCTAATAATCTAATCACCACAAAAGATCAGGGCTATTATGGATATTTAGTTCTGATCCAAAAGGTTCATAATGGGTTTGATTACACATAGACTAAAGACAAGGGAAAACAGGGTTATTTACAGCTTATATTTTTGTCATAAGAATGTAGAGTAATACAGAACAGAGTATTATGGACATAATGACAGATATTACAACAATTATATGTAGATGGTCACGAATAACAATTAGGCAGTTGTGGATTGTGAGCTATGGGGAGAGGGGTTGAAAGTTGTCCATTACAACATAGGGCCAGTCACTGGTTGGTGACATACTGTATCTATTACTAAGCCATCTCCATGACCTTCTTAATCCAGTCCACATAGATGGAGACGCGGATGAAGATGCTGGGCTGGCCTGGGTGTCCACAGCGCCTCATGGGGATGATCACTCCCTCCAGCACCCAGCAGTCACTGTTCTGACAGGCCAGGGGACCACCGTAGTCTCTCTGGGGGTCGGGTGGAAATAACATATCAATGTCAGATCATTCTCACACAGTGACAGGACATATCGTAACTTAACGTATATGTTTGCGTTGGGCTGTGCGTCACAGAATGAATTTCCTAAAAGATAAAATTGTTTCATTCTCACACACCATAAACCTCATTCTCTCTCATAGAAATAAACCACACACCATAAACCTCATTCTCTCTCATAGAAATAAACCACACACCATAAACCTCATTCTCTCTCATAGAAATAAACCACACACCATAAACCTCATTCTCTCTCATAGAAATAAACCACACACCATAAACCTCATTCTCTCTCATAGAAATAAACCACACACCATATAGACAAATCCTCCCCCTCACAAACACACCCGACCCAAACCTACCTCACAGGCACCCACCCCACCCTGGAAGGAGTTGGTGCACATCTCGTTCTCCCGAACACGGCCCCGGAAGTATTTGTTACAGTCCTTGTTGCTTATAACTGGTATTTGAGCCACATTGAGCACAGAGTCATCTGTAGAAGTGCCTGAGAAAGTGAGAGAAACAGTAAAAGAGGGGGGGGGGAGAGAACGAAATAATGAGAGAGAGGTGGCATATGCTGAGTAATACTGGAAATAACAACACCATCTGTTGGTCCAGGATCTGAAAAGCTGTCTCATTTACATGACACATTAGTAAAACAGATACTACTTCAAGGGCAGCAAAAGATACCTAAAGAAACATGATGTCATACATTAGGGTCCTAGGTTTTCCTGACCACATCATCTGACCTGGGACAACTCAGGGCCCTGGTCGTAATGCAGCCATAGGATGGTGATATATAAAGGACATTATGAAGGAAAGGTATCAAGAGTACAACAGGAAAAAATATGCAGATGAGGGTAATACAGATGTTGGATCTTAATTTGAGCCAGTTTGCTACAGCAGAAAAATAATCCTGCAGCAACAGGAAATCTGAATTATTATGTGGATTATAATTCATGGACATTTTTGAATGGGTTGGTAGATTTTTCGTAAGTGAAAATCAAGTCTGAAATGTAGAAATGACAAACTTCAAAAGCCTTTTTAAACCTCAAAATTCACTACACGTTTTAGATCTCCTGCATTGCAGGAAGGTTCTCCTCCAGCAGGGTGATCCAATGAAGATCCTACATCTGTAAAAGGAAGGATAAAGATGAATACGGAGGAATGTGACTAAATTATATTGTGGTGTTACAATTATGAGCATAGCTCTCCTTTACCTTGAGTTTCCCCCCAGCCTGCGATCTCGCAGTAGGTTCCGTTTTGAACTATGTAGCGTTCAGGAGGCAGACAGATCTGAGACACACGCTCATTAAACTGGGCTGAGCTGAGGAAGAGGAAGAGGATGAGGAAGAGCATCAGCCTGAGCAGAATGGGGTTGCTGTTAAATCATATGGCATGGATTAGTTAGGATAGTAGGATACTATTGTTAGGTTACCCGTGAACTGTAAAAAAACTAAAAGTATAATAAAAGATGTGCAGGGAAATATGTGGTTTGTGTGTGTGTGTGTGTGTGTGTGTGTGTGTGTGTGTGTGTGTGTGTGTGTGTGTGTGTGTGTGTGTGTGTGTGTGTGTGTGTGTGTGTGTGTGTGTCTGCGAGCGTGTGTTCGTGTGTGTACGCACTATTCCAGTTGTAGCATGACCAGCTGGGACTCTGAGGGTCCACAGACGATCTTGGTGAGAGGGATAGTCTGTCGGTCGGGCTCTCCTTCACTGGGGTTACGGAACAATGTCCCCATCATGGCGGAGTACCCTGGAAGGTCCACATAACTGCACATAGAGAACACACACTGACCAACAATCTCCAACCTATTCAAGGGATTTACAACAAAAAATATGTGCTTTTAGAGTCTAGATCTGGGTCTTTTGGGTTAGACAGATTTTCCTTTTACTGTGTTTAAAAAAACAACAACATGATATAAATACTTGATAATTAAGTAATGAGAAATAATAAATCAGAAACCATACCAAGAGGAGAAACACTGCTTAGTGCTGATCACCCATTTGGAGCTAACCAGGGAGCCTCCACAGAAATGGTTTCCTTTCCTGCACACAAGGAGATAAGGGTTATGAAGAGTAGGGTCTAACAGGGAGGGAAGGAGAGAAAGAGAGATTTTATGAAGACTGGGCTCTAACACAAACACATAGAGAGACAGAGAGACAGAGAGAGAGAGAGAGAGAGAGAGAGAGAGAGAGAGAGAGAGAGAGAGAGAGAGAGAGAGAGAGAGAGAGAGATTATGAGGACTGGGCTCTAACAGGGAAAGAGAGGGAGAGGTTATACATACTGGAGAATAACAGAGAGGGAGTGAGAGCAAACAATCAATTGTTTGTTTTCAAGCTAGCTATAGCTAAGAGCTAATAGCTAAAAAAGAAAAGGCTATCAAATAGCTGATACATTTTTACATTTGTACTACTTCTCTTTTTAATTGAAGAACAAAATTAACTGCTGATTTTAGTTTTCTGGGATGCTGTTGCTTGATCTGTGAACTGAAATGAAAACAAGCTGGAAAAAGCTGAAAAGAAATGGAAAAGAGCTAGAAAAAGAATGACCAAGACAAAATCTAAACAGAGATTATGTACCCTACAGATGTCTGCTCTTCCAAGGCAAAGAAAAACTATAAGTAAAGTAAAGAGAGTCACCTGAGACCTTGATGGTGGACCTCACAATACTAGTGGGGAAGAAAACAACAACGAATGTCATATTTCATACTGTGAGCCCCTCAGCCTGACACACTGCCCTGTGCACAAAATACTCAAAACATAGAAGGAATGGTATTGGAAAAGGCAGACAGATAACAATCAATAAGGACAACAATGAAAATTGCCCGTCTCACAGTTAACGTCTACCATAACGACACCATCTTGGTTCAGGGGTCGGAAAGCAACCTGAGGACGTTCCAGGAAGACTTCCAGTCCCCAGGAGAAGAAGCAAAGGAGCAACTGCAAGAAGCTCTCCACAGACCAAAATCCAGGAGAAGATGACCCCTCCAAGCCCTGAAAACAGCCCTGTCTCTCCAAGAATCTCCTCCTACATTGACTCTTTCAGAGACAGTCTATCTGTTCTGGAAAGAGACCTTGCTGAGTTCAGGGAGATATTCCTTGACCAGCCAGAGCAGAGGCATTCAATAGCCGACACCAGCCAGCCTGATGAATCAGCAGCGCAGTGAGATCTCACCCCCTTCCATAGACTTGCACAGTAATTATGACAACTTCCGGAGGACGTCATCTAAACTATCAGAACTCTTGCAGCATGAACTGACATGTTGTCAACCCATTCAAAGTATCAGATAATTAATCTAGTACTGAAAGGATAAGCTACAGCTAGCTAGCACAACAGTGCATAAAATGTGGTGAGTAGTTGACTCAAAGAGAGAGAAAGACAATAGTTGAACAGTTTGAACAAATTCAATTATTCCAAAATTAAGGAGAAGCAAGAGAGAGAGATGGCTATATTTGGTTGTATTTATTGTTTTTTACTTTCACTTTCACTTAGCTAGCAAATGCAGCTAGCTAGTTTAGCCTACTCAAACACCCGGCTCAAAACAGAAAGGGATGCTATGTTAGCTAGCTGGCTATGGCTATCCAACACTGGAACTCTTCCAAGACAAGGTAAGCTTTTGGTTTTATTAATTTATTGCCTCTGGGGCCCGCTGGTATAGCTGCTAAACTGCTTTCTGTACTGCATGATTGTAACGGGTTTACTAACGCATTAGTTCTAGTAGTTCTAGTTGGCTATGATGTAAAAACGATGTAGGCTGTGTGTCGTGATTAGCGTTTATGATATGAAGGTTTGGCTTGGAAAGGTTTTTTCGCCTGGTCACAGACATCTGATGTGTTGTGCACTGAAGTCCACAAGCGCAGGGAAAAAGGTGAGAGGAGCAGAGCACGTAGATAGCTGTGAGAAGGAATTATTTATACAACGAGCAAAGTGATCATGCTGTTTTTATGTGGCTGCTTTGAAAGTTAACTGTGTTTGCATGTGATCAGAGGTGTATTCATTCTGCCAATTCTGTTAAAAAACGTTTTCTTAAACGGAAGCAAACAGAACGAAATGGGGATAAACATACCTGAATTTATCCAATAGAAACTCTCATTTGCAACTGTTGGACTAATGATTACACCCTAGATCAGCTAGATACAGGCAATAGTGTGCAAGGCAGTTTTGAATGTGCCACAGTTTGTCACTTTGATTACTAATAATTCTCTTGACCTGTGCACCTACGTTGTAAACTTTTCATAAGCTAGGTTGTAGCAACCTCGTGATGGGTACAGGGAAAATTTGAGTATCATGTCGTATCCTAAACCTATCGATGTTACATTGAGCTGGGTGAATGGAATATGAATGACAGTCATCCAATATGCTCTAACTGAAATCTGGCCATACTCATAAATAAAAATAAAAAATCATCCTCCCTCATCTTAAAACGTCACCGACCGCCACTGGTCTCTTCCCTGGGAAAAGAGTCATCAAGCTCAGTTTTTGCCCTACCACAGACACTACAGAGTCCCAGGGCCCCTCCTCAACATCCAGGGAGCCCCAAGCAACAGATAGCCCACATCCCCACTGTCCCATTCACCCCCCCCCCCCCCCCCCCCCCCCCACGAGTCATCCCTGACAGAGCACGCAGCTAGCCACAACAGGCAGCACAGAAGAACAGCTACGCAGCACTGCCACAAGTTCCTCAGCATAGGACAACCAGAACCAGATAAGAGACATGTTACCTCTAATCTGCTCTAAGATAGGCATACTGAACTAAAAACCAACATGCACTACAGATGACATCCAGGGTAAAGTACCAATGTATGCATAGGCTATGTAGCCTAAATAAGAGAGAAATATATATTTTTTAATGTTTTATTATGTATTGAATATTTAAATACTGTTTATTTGTTTTATCTCGTATGTTCAACACACCCTAAATGAACATTTGAAACATAGCATCCATAAGTAGGACATAAGCAGCTACAGTGCATTTGTAAAGTATTCAGACCCCTTGACTTTTTCCACATTTTGCTACGTTACAGCCTTATACTAAAATTGATTCAATAGTTTTTTTCCTCTCATCAATCTACACAAAATACCACCTTATGACAATGCAAAAACAGGTTAAGAATTTTTGTAAATTATAATTATGTGAAATATCACATTTACAGACAGTAAGTATTCAGACCCTGTACTCAGTACTTTATTGAAGCACCTTTGGCAGCGATTACAGCCTCAAGTCTTCCTGGGTATGACACTACAAGCGTGGGACACCTGTATTTGGGGAGTTTCTCCCATTCTTCTCTGTAGCTCCTCTCAAGCTCTGTCAGGTTGGATGGGGAGTGTCGCTGCACAGCTATTTTCAGGTCTCTCCAGAGATGTTCGATTGGTTTCATTCCAGGCTCTGGCTGGGCCAATCAAGGACATTCAGAGACCCGAAGCCACTCCTGCGTTGTCTTGGCTGTGTGCTTAGGGTCATTGTCTATTGGAAGGTGAACCTTCTCCCTAGTCCGAGGTCCTGAGCGCTCTGGAGCAGGTGTTCATAAAGGATCTCTCTGTACTTTGCTCCGTTCATCTTTCCCACAATCCTGATTAGTCTCCCAGTCACTGTCGCTGAAAAACATCCCCACAGCATGATCCTGCCACCACCATGCTTCAACGTAGGGAGGGTGCCAGGTTTCCTCCAGACATGACGCTTGACATTCAGGCTAGGGCTGTTGCGGTGACCGTATTACCGCCGACGGTCAAGAGTCATGAAGGCAGTCAAATTCCACGTGACCGTTTAGACACAGTAATTAGGCTTCTACAAGCTCTGATGCTGCTGATGGTCATTAGTAGCCTACCAAACTTGCTAACTGCCTGGTACTCAGCCCTCTATTGTCCCTCTAATCACTCTGACATCAATGCAAATAGAATGGATTTTATTAGGGTGCATTACAGCCGCCGTGAAATGTGAGGCATTATCAAGTGCTTGTCAAATTGTGAATGAGAGACTGATGGAGTGGGTACAGCCTGCGCAAGAAACAAAGCAGAGCTCAAGCCTTTCATGCGACATTTTTCAAATCCTCATTAGAGTAGCATCATGCAGCCTTACAATGTATTAAAGTCAAAACATATAGCCCAAAGTTTGTAGAACAACTGAAGTTACATTAATAACTCTAAATTAAGCATATAGGAATACCAATTTGTTTGTTAACAGCACAACACAGAATATCCGTTTGTGCGCACTCCCTCAAATCGTTTGGAGAAAATATCCATTCTATTTTATTCAGCTTTGTTCAATTGTATTCTTCACACTATAAAATAATGCCACGGAATTCTAAGCAAATCTTGTCTGCTAAATGAACTAGAGTAGCCCACAGCCATATGGCATAGCCGATAAAGGGCCTAACATAAGGACAACTCAGAGTATGTTATTCTGTTCTTCTGCAATAGACTACATTTTCTTCATATCATGCTTCTTTAGACCGGTCTAAAATAAATTATGGATTTATTGTGAAGGTGTAGGCTATATTACATGGATTTATTAGACTTTTTAAAATGTAGATGTTCCAAAGGTCTGCATCAGTGGCTTGTAGGCTATGCGTGGAAGCCAGGAGATGCTAAATGTGTTTATGTTAACTAACGGTCAATTACCGTGAGACCGACTGAATTTAGCACAGGTGGACTCCAATCAAGTTGTAGAAACATCTCAAGGATGATCAATGGAAACAGGATGCACCAGAGCTCAATTTCGAGCCTCATAACAAAGGGTCTGAATACTTATGTAAATAAGGAATTTCTGATTTTATTGTTAATACATTTGCAAACATTTCTAAAAACCTGTTTTTGCTTTGTCATTATGGGGTATTGTGTGTAGATTTATGAGGAACATTTTTAATTTAATCAATTTTATAATAAGGCTGTAACATAACAAAATGTGGAAAAAGGGAAGTGGTCTGAATACCAACTTTGGGCTCCCGAGTGGCACTGCATCTCAGTGCAAGAGACGTCACTACAGTCCCTGGTTCGATTCCAGGCTGTATCACATCCGACCGTGATTGGGAGTCCCATAGGCGGCGCACAATTGGCCCAGCGTCAGCCGGGTTTGGCCAGGGTAGGCCGTCATTCTAAATAAGAATATGTTCTTAACTGACTTGCCTAGTTAAATAAAGGTTAAATAAAAAAGTAAAAAATACATTTTTTAAATACTTTCCAAATGCAGTGAATATATAACATTCAGGGTTTGTGCTCTTAAACATTTGTTTGTGAAAAGTACAGACACAGACATCGTAGACATTGTACATAGTTCAGACATTACTATACTTCTAGAGACATGGAGTCGAAGAGAAACATCCTCTCTCAAAAATTACAGGGAGTTTACTGCAGGCCTATCGTCAGTGAAACATCCACATGTAAAATGTGGCAGAGACTCAAGAGGGATTATAATCTGGTTTAAAGAGAGGAAAGGAAAAACATACAGTTGGCTAAAAATATATTTTTTATTGTTAACTCAGATAGTGACCTTTACATGTGTGCAATGTATATGCCTCCATCTGACTTTCAATATTATAACAAAGATTGTTTTCAGAGTCTCTATTCTGATAGAATTCATTTTGAGTCACTAGGTAAAGTTCTGTTAATGGGGGATTTAAATGCTAGAACTGGTAAAGGAGCAGACTACATATACTGTATTTAGAGGGAAACACCCATGTACATCTGTGTATGAATCACAACTGACTACAGAGAGAGAGAGAGAGAGAGAGAGAGAGAGAGAGAGCTATGACAGTATTGTCAACAAAAATGGGAAATAAGTAGGTTTACTTATTGATCTGAACTGGGAAACAGTGCAGTCGACTATGTCATAACAGATATAGAGCAATAAAAAAATCTATGCCTTTATGGTCATGCCACAACTCCCCTTGTCAGACCACTGCCAAATTAGAATTTATCAGGAAAAATAAATAAATCTGATGAACCAACCCTACATTTAAAACCAGAACTCTACCCCCTCCCGCCTACATACACGTGGGGAAAAAGCTAGCCATGTTGAATATAAGGCAGCATGAAATAACATTGATATTCAAAACTTGATTTACATTTTTATTTTTACTACATTTAAATAAGACAAAGACGGCATTAAGCCACTGACAAATTGATGGATATATTCATCAATCTGGCAAAAGAAGTACTACATCTTAAAAAGGTGAAAAATAGAACATCAAAAAAGAAAAATGGTATGGTTTGACGAAGAATGTTCAACTGCAAGAAAAGAACTAAGACTTTTGTCAAACCAAAAACACCAGGAGACACATCTCATATACCAATAGGCCCTAAGCCAATATAAGAACATCCCTCTATATGACCAATTAATTTGGGGAATTATGGAGGAAATTAGATACCAATCTTAAAAAGAAAGACCTCCCAATCAAAGATTGGATTATCTGGAAACAGCATTTTGAAATACCTCTGTAAATTCCAAATAAAAAAAAGAACTTAACTCCACCCAAACATCAGTAAAAGAACAATTAAACTAATTATAATTAACAGTAAAAACCCAACGAAACCAGCTGGACAATCCTATTACATTGTTTTAAGTAATTGATCAAATAAAGGCCCTCAAGAGCGGTGAAGGCTCAGGGCCAGACAGCATTCGAACATAGATTCAACCCCCCCCCCCCCCCCATCCTTCCATGTGGCAATTTAAAATATACAGTACATCATGGGATAAAAGCCCCAACAAAAGGTTTTACCTGGAATTTTGTACAACTATTCTGTGCACAGAAATGCCCCAAACCAAGCCTGAAGGGCAGAACTTGGGAGATTTCCCCTAGCACTCATAATTGAGAAAAGAGACACCACATTCTGGACTCACCTAACACACTGTGATCCAGAACATTATCATCACAAGGCTTTCTTATGCAAAGACTGCAATACAAAGAGTGACCCTCAGAGCAACTGGCCCAAAACCACCAGCTAAACTCAACCATTTGACCACAAATAACACAATTCTAATAAGTAGAAATCGCTAACCAAAATATATAGAATATTGGCAAAACGGAATTCAATTGAATCACAAGCTTCAGTGTTATCAAATTCTATATAGAGATATCAAATTAGCACAACACCTTATCAAAATCAAAGAATTCAAACTATGGAAGACATTAACAATGTACAGACTCAATGAGCCATAGCCTGGCAATAGAGACAGAATGCCATAGAAAAACATGGAAGGTCGGAGAGGAAAGACTAGGTAAGCACTGCGGGTCGGGTGAAGTAGAGAATGAGGAGAAAATCTGCATTCTGTTACGAGGTAACATTGAGACAGTAGATCTTGCTCCAGATTATGTGCTGCCTTGTCATCATTTAAGAGATGTCATACACATGAGCCTTTCTAGATTTAATTTCGCAATTGTTTTTTAAAAATGTGTTATTGTTTTTGTGTATATGCAGTATACTGTATATTATTATTGTTGGTCCAACATATTGTTCATTTATGTAATACTTTATGTAATACTATTGCTTTGACAATGTAATGTCTGCGTCCAACTCACACTCCCAAACACTTAGATCCCCGGAATACAGCTCACTTCCCAGCTCTCTCTCCAGATCCCAATCCCAACTCTAATCACCTGTTCACACACCTGCATGTCATCATCCCACACTATTTAGTTCAGTTCCTTGCACCCCATCACTGTGAGGTATCGTTTGTTTTTGAGACACTTTTTCAGGGCTCAATTTTTTTCCCCCGTCCTTCTCGCCTCCTGTGTATGATAGTTTTTGCCTGCCTTACTCAACGCCTTTTGCCTATTCCCTTCCTGTACTGTTGCCATTTGTGGACCAACCGTGTATGACCTTCTGCCTGCCCCTGGACCCAGCTACCTGCCTCTTAAGGTTCCTTTCAATAAACACCTGCTGCGCTCTGCGCTTGAAACCAGCTCTGTCTCCCTCGTGTTCATTACAGACAGTGGCAACAACCCATTCACGCCAATATAGCATTTATTGAACTGAATTGAATTGAATTGAGAGAGAGATATAGGAGAGAGTGGGGTCATGAAGACTTGGCTCTAAGACACACAGAGAACGAGAGAGAGGACAAACCCAATTTTGATAAACTCTCATATCTATTGGGTGAAATACCACAGTGCGCCATCACAACAGCATGATTTAGGACCTGTTGTCACAAGAAAGGGCAACCAGTGAAGAACAAACACCAGAAATACAACCCATATTTATGTTTATTTATCTTCCCTTTTGTACTTTAACCTTTTTTCACATAATATGACATTTGAGTGTGTCTATTCTTTTTTAACTTTTTTGAGTGTAACATTTACTGTTCATTTTGATTGTTTATTTCACTTTTGTTTATTTTTTACTTCACTTGCTTTGGCAATGTTAACATATGTTTCCCATGCCAATAAAGCCCTTACATTGAAATTGAATTGAATTGAGAGAGAGGCCATGAACACTGGTCTCTAACAGAGGAGACAGAGAGGTTATGAAGACAGAGACAGAGAGGTTATGAAGACTGAGACAGAGAGGTTATGAAGACTGAGGCTGGAGTCTCTATCGCTGAGTAAATCTCACTGAGCTAACACTGCCCCTCACAGACTGACCTGTCTCTGAGGCTGACTGTCCAGGGAGAGTTTCCAGGATGCCCACCAACAATACGGAGTATGCTCTTGACCAAACGATCATCTCTCTTCCCACACTCATTAAACTCCACTTTCTCTGGGCGCGCACACACACACACACACACACACACACACACACACACACACACACTTCAGTTAGTGAGTAAAGTTGTGTACACAGGTCCACTTCCAGGAAGCACTTATTATTCATTATAGTTGCATATTCCATTAGGAACTCACCGGCTGGCTCAATGATGGACACTTTCTCCCCAGCTGTTCAAACAACAATAAGCACAATAATATTTTAATCATTTTGAAATAACAGCCATGGAGGGATTAGTGCTTTGAGCAAAATGTATGAAGAGAGCTTCATAGTGTTAGTAAATTAACATTAGGCCTAGAATGATAGAGTACAGAGATAAGATATACTGGCGGTGTCCGAAATCTGTCTTGCCTACTACTTACTAAAACGACAATGTGTACTAATCATATTACAATACGATTTAGAACGTACTGTTTAGTAAAAATGATTGCAGTAATCAACAAATCTCAATATATTAGGCCCACCCATCCTGATAATGTGGCATCTAACGCGCAAGTGCGTTGATTCCCGCCATTCGCTCATTTGGGTACAGCGTGTCCCCTTGTCTCATTATCAGCTTAGTATCATACTATAAAACGTTCTATTTTCGCATACCTAAAATGCCTACTATGTAGTACGAAAGTATGGGTATTCGGATACGGCCAATGAGTGATGGAGTAACAAGAGAAAGATATGGAGAAAGGAATGTAATGCCTGAGGGCACAGAGGTATGGGGGGGGGGGGGGGGGGGGATGGGAATCTTTACCGCACTGCTTGATGGCACAGTAGTCAAACTCTGTTTTGGGGTCAGTGGTGTAGCACCAGGGTCCGTGTTGGTCCCCATCTGGGTTCCGGCAGTAGTTCTCTGTCAGGTTGCCCTCAGGGTGGGTCCCTGGGTTTATCCTGGAAAACCACAGTACAGTAAAAGCACTAAACCTACCTACCCATGCCACAGCAGACACTTCTACACCCACATGCTACTATCCCATACATTGAAAGATATATACAGTGGATTTAAAAAGTCTACACACCCCTGTTAAAATGGCAGGTTTTTGTGATGTAAAATAATGAGACGAAGATAAATCATGTCAGAAGTTTTTCCACCTTTAATGTGACCTATAACGTGAACAATTCAATTGAAAAACAAACTGAAATCTTTGAGGGGGAAAAATAAACTCACAATAACCTGGTTGCATAACTGTGCACACCCTTAAACTAATACTTTGTTGAAGCACCTTTTGATTTTATTACAGCACTCAGTCTTTTTGGGCTGGAGTCTATTAGCATGGCACATCTTGATGTGATAATATTTGCCCACTCTTCTTTGCAAAAGCGCTCCAAATCTGTCAGATTGCGAGGACATCTCCTGTGCACAGCCCTCTTCAGATCACCCCAGAGATGTTCAATTGGATTCAGGTCTGGGCTCTGGCTGGGCCATTCCAAAATGTTAATCTTCTTCTGGTGAAGCCATGCTTTCGTGGATTTGGATGTGTGCTTTGGGTCGTTGTCGTGCTGAAAGGTAAACTTCCTCTTCATCTTCAGCTTTCTAACGGACGCCTGAAGGTTTTGTGCCAAAATTGCCTGGTATTTGGAACTGTCCATAATTCCCTCCACCCTGACTAAGGCCCCGGTTCCAGCTGAAGAAAAACAGCCCCAAAGCATGATGCTGCCACCACCATGCTTCACTGTGGGTATGGTGTTCTTTGGGTGATGTGCAGTGTTGTTTTTGCGCCAAACAAACCTTTTGGAATTATGGCCAAAAAGTTCAACCTTGGTTTCATCAGACCATAACACATTTTCCCACGTGCTTTTGGGGGACTTGATGTTTGTTTTTGCAAACTTCAGCCGGGCTTGGATGTTTTTCATTGTAAGAAAAGGCTTCCGTCTTGCCACCCTACCCCATAGCCCATTCATATGAAGAATACGGGAGATTGTTGTCACATGTAGCACACAGCCAGTAGTTGCCAGAAATTCCTGCAGTTCCTTTAATGTTGCTGTAGGCCTCTTGGAAGCCTCCCTGACCAGTTTTCTCCTCGTCTTTTCATACATTTTGGAGGGACGTCCAGTTCTTGGTAACGTCTCTGTGGTGCCATATTTTCTCCACTTGATGATGACTGTCTTCACTGTGTTCCATGGTATATGTAATGCTTTGGAAATTATTTTGTACCCTTCTCCTGGCTGATATCTTTGAACAATGAGATCCCTCTGATGCTTTGGAAGCTCTCTGCAGACCATGGCTTTTGCTCTGAGATGCAACTAAGAAAATGTCAGGAAAATCCTTCTAGAACAGCTGAACTTTATTTGTGATTAATCAGGGTCACTTTAAATGATGGCAGGTGTGTAATGACTTCTATTTAACATGAGTTTGAATGTGATTGGTTAATTCTGAACACAGCCACATCCCCAGTTATAAGAGGGCGTGCACACTTATGCAACCAGGTTATTGTAAGGTTTTTATTTTTCATTTTTCCCCCTCGAAGATTTCAGTTTGTTTTTCAATTGAATTGTTCACATTATAGGTCACATTAACAGTAGAAAAAGTTCTGACACGATTTATCTTTGTCTCATTCTTTTACATCACAAAAACCTGGCATTTTAACAAGGGTGTGTAGACTTTTTATATCCACTGTATATACACAGTACCAGTCAAAAGTCTTTACACACCTACTCATTCAAGGGTTTTTCTTTCTTTTGACTATTTTCTACATTGTAGAATAATAGTGAAGACATCAAAACTATGAAATAACAAATATGGAATCATGTAGTAAACAGAAAAGTGTTAAATCAAAATATATTTTAGATTCTTCAAAGTAGCCATCCTTTGCCTTGATGACAGCTTTGCACACTCTTGGCATTCTCTCAACCAGCTTCATGAGGTAGTCACCTGGAATGCATTTCAATTAACAGGTGTGCCTTGTTAAAAGATAATTTGTGGAACTTTCCTTAATGCGTTTGAGCCAATCAGTTGTGTTGTGACAAGGTAGAGGTGTTATACAGAAGATAGCCCTATTTGGTTAAAGACTAAGTCCATATTATGGCAAGAACAGCTCAAATAAGCAAAGAGAAACGACAGTCCATCATTACTTTAAGACATGAAGGTCAGTCAGTCCAGGAAATTTCAAGAACTTTGAAAGTTTCTTCAAGTGCAGTTGCAAAAACGATCAAGAGCTATGATGAGACTGGTTCTCATGAGGACCGCAACAGGAAAGGAAGACCCAGAGTTACCTCTGCTGCAGAGGATAAGTTCATTAGAGTTACCAGCCTCAGAAATTGCAGCCCAAATAAATGATTCACAGAGTTCAAGTAACAGACACATCTCAACATCAACTGTTTGAATCAGGCCTTCATGGTCGAATTGCTAAAAAGAAACCACTACTAACGGACACCAATAAGAAGAAGAGACTTGCTTGGGCCAAGAAACACAAGCAATGGATATTAGACTGGTGGACATCTGTCCTTTAGTCTGGAGGTCAGATATGAGATTTTTGGTTCCAACCTCCGTGTCTTTGTGAGACGCAGTGTGGGTGAACGGATGATCTCCGCATGTGTAGTTCCCACCGTGCAGCATGGAGGAGGAGGTGTGATGGTATCAAGTTTTAGGTAAGACCCAGATGCAGACAGTGTCGAAGTAACAAAAGTTTATTACTAGTACAGGGGCAGGCAAAACGACAGGTCAAAGGCAGGCAGAGGTCAGTAATCCAGATAGGGTGCAAAAAGTCCAGAACGGCAGGCAGTCTCAGGGTCAGAGCAGGCAGAGGTCAATAATCCAGTGAGGGTGGTAAGGGTCCAGAAGGGCAGGCAGTCTCAGGGTCAGAGCAGGCAGGGGTCAATAATCCAGTGTGGTGTGGCAAGGTACAGAACGGCAGGCAGGCTCAGGGTAGGCAGAATGGTCAAAACCGTGAAAAACTAGAAAACAGGAACTAGAACAGACAGGAGCAAGGGGAAAAACACTGGTAGGTTTCATGAAACAAAACAAACTGGAAACAGACAAACAGAGAACACAGGTATAAATACACGGGATAATGGGGAAGATTGGCGACACCTGGAGGGGGGTGGAGACAAGCACAAAGACAGATGAAACAGATCAAGGTGTGACAGTGGGGGTGCTTTGCTGGTGACACTGTCTGTGATTTATTTAGAATTCAAGGCACACTTAACCAGCATGGCTACCACAGCATTCTGCAGCGATATGCCATCCCATCTGGTTTGGGCTTAGTGGGACTATCATTTGTTTTTTAATAGGACAATGACCCAACACACCTCCAGGTTATGTAAGGGCTATTTGACCAAGAAGGAGAGTGATGGAGTGCTGCATCAGATGACCTGATCTCCACAATCATCCAACCTCAACCCAAATGAGATGGTTTGGGATGAGTTGGACCGCAGACAGAAGGAAAAGCAGCCAACAAGTGCTCAGCATATGTGGGAACTCCTTCAAGACTGTTGGAAAATAATTCCAGGTGAAGCTGGTTGAGAGAATGCCAAGAGTGTGCAAAGCTGTCACCAAGGCAAAGGGTGGCTACTTTGAAGAATCTCAAATATAAAATATATTGATGATTTGTTTAACACTCTTTTGGATACTACATTCATTATTCCATGTGTTATTTCATAGTATTGATGTCTTCACTATTATTCTACAATGTAGAAAAACTAAGAAAGATCCTTGAATGAGTAGGTGTGTCCAAACTTTTGACTGGTACTGTATATATATACATATGTATTAAATCTTTGACAACACCAAACATACCTGCCAAATTCATGATACATTTAATTTTAGAATCTACTGGTTATTTTTGATACTTAGTTTTGTGAGGTATGTTGACACTCCACTTCTGGCAGATGACGCCCTTCCGCGTCTTTCGGACTACACCCTTGTAGTTTTTACCATTTTCATGGTAGCAATCTGGGGTGTGGGGAAAAAGGAGATGAAAACATGACGACAGAAAACCCTTCTGTGAGTTATCAAGTAGGCTTGCGTTTGAGGACCCTAGATTGCATTGCGAGTGCATTGTTGCCATTGAAACAGCAGAGAGCAGTGTACCCTCAGCTTCGATGTCGTCTGCACAGCGTTTGATATGCAAGCAGAGAGCCGTCCTCATCTCAGGCACAGACGTGAAGCACCAGGGAGCCTCGGATCCATCTGGGTTACGACAGTAGTTCTCCTCCAAGCCCCTGGGAGCAATGGTATAGCAATTAGTATAACCAATATGTATGCACACAATAACACAGGGATATATGGATAAAACAGCTAATACTGGGAGGTTAAAAATAACACTGGGATATATGGATAAAACAGCTAATACTATAGATCAAAATAACACAGGGATTTCTGGATAAAACGGATAATACATCGTGTGGGATCAAAATAACACAGGGATTTCTGGATAAAACGGATAATACATCGTGTGGGATCAAAATAACACAGGGATTTCTGGATAAAACAGCTAATACTGTAGGTCAAAATAACACAGGGATTTCTGGATAAAACGGATAATACATCGTGTGGGATCAAAATAACACAGGGATTTCTGGATAAAACAGCTAATACTGTAGGTCAAAATAACACAGGGATTTCTGGATAAAACAGCTAATACTGTAGGTCAAAATAACACAGGGATTTCTGGATAAAACAGCTAATACTGTAGGTCAAAATAACACAGGGATTTCTGGATAAAACAGCTAATACTGTAGGTCAAAATAACACAGGGATTTCTGGATAAAACAGCTAATACTGTAGGTCAAAATAACACAGGGATTTCTGGATAAAACAGCTAATACTGTAGGTCAAAATAACACAGGGATCATTATTCATGGGTAAATGTTGGATGTATGCTACTGACTCTGGATAAGCGTCTGCTATGACTAAACTGTATATGTGTTTAGGAACACAAATAACTACACCCAAGATCAGCCATTCATGTAGACCCTCATCTCAAGACCCCTAATTTCACTCCTTACTCCACCATCCTCATCACACCACTCACTAACCATCATTCCGCCGCTCATCCCTCTTAACTACCAATCACACCTCTCATCCATCCATCCCTCTTTCGCCCGTTCCTCTGGCTTACTTGCATTCGTAGGTGTTTGGGTAGAAAGGGTGCTCGTGAGGGTACTGGGCGTCCCAACGCTGACAGGCGATACCGCCGGTCGTCTCGTTCACTTTACCACGGTAATCCTCCCCGCGACCACGGAAACAGTTTGTGGTGTAGCTGGACCGGAGGAGTCTCTTTGGAACCACAGCTAGAGTGGAAGGAGGGACGTGACATATGAGGGGTGATATAGATTGTATTACATTGTTATAAAAACGTATACAGTGTAAATGGAACGGACAGGGAGGGTGTATGAGGGGACAGACGTACGGCACTTGCTGATCTGGCAACTCTCTCTCTCCATATCAGGGTCTGTGGTGTAACACCAGGGAACAGGGGAGGAGTCCGGGTTACGGCAGTAGTTATCATCCAAGCTCTTATCTGGATACCTGGAACGCACATGTACAGGATTCCATGTCAGGAACTTCTCATTACCTTGGAAATATTGATTGTTTTCTGTTACAGTACAACATATTGATTAGAGAGACGTAATGCTGACAGGATACAAAGGCATGTAGGCCTACAACAAACTGTATGTAAAAGAGTGGAGTGGTAGTGGTAGTGATTACAGCGGTGATTAGACAGACATACTTCTCAGGCTGGTAGATGTGTTGTTGTGGGTACTGTTGGTCCCAACGTTGACACTCTCTGCCACTCACTGTGTGGTCAACCTGACCCCTGTAGTCTTCCCCGTTACATGTGATACACACCTCTGTGCACAAACCCAAACACACACAGTCTGTAGCAACACTTTTCGACAGTGATGTTCTCTATGATCAAAGACAACACATTATCTTTAGAAACATTTGCAATTGCAATCCTTCAACCACTGGAATGTTGAACAGAATGTGATGTGCAGAATCTCTCTCTCTACCACACCTGCTGTCTCTAACTCTGAATGCTCGGCTATGAAAAGCCAACTGACATTTACTCCTGAGGTGCTGACCTGTTGAACCCTCTACAACCACTGTGATTATTATTATTATTTGACCCTGCTGGTCATCTATGAACATTTGAACATCTTGGCCATGTACTGTTATAATCTCCACCCGGCACAGTCAGAAGAGGACTGGCCACCCCTCAGAGCCTGGTTCCTCTCTAGGTTTCTTCCTAGGCCCCTGCCTTTCTAGGGACTTTTTCCTAGCCAGGCTCTCGGCTGCTTGTTGTTTGGGGTTTTAGGCTGGGTTTCTGTATAGCACTTTGTGACATCGACTGATGTGAAAAGGGCTTTATAAATACATTTGATTGATTGATTGATGTACCGTCTTTGCAGTGGGGGATATTGCAGCTCTCATATCGGCGTTCTGGATCATTGGTGTAGCACCACGGCCCGATGCGGTCCCTATCTGGGTTCCTGCAGTAGTTCAGCTCCAAGCCATTAGTGGCTGTGGGTGTCCATCTATGACAAGGTATAGAAACAGAATATGTGTGAGAGACAGAGATATCTTATTAGATTTTGCTTTGGGTCATGGTTTCCAAACTACTACTAATGCTCTACCCAGCACCAATTGTATTGTGGACTTGGCTGAACTGGTACTAACCTCCAACTATTTTCTCTTCGGAGGAGACTTTTTCCTCCAGACCAAAGGGACAGCGATGGGGAGCACTAAGCCTCCTAATTATGCTAACCTATAGCTAGGAATGTTTGAAAAACAGGTGGTGCTGAATTCAGACCTTAACCCTTTTTCTCTCCAATATTCTCCCAATTCGGAGATATTTGGATGACATTTTTGTGATCTATACAGGGACACAGGAAGAACTTTTAGAATTCCATGCTTATCTAAACTCGATGAATGAACACCTTCACTTCCCCATTAACTATGACCTATCACAAATCAGTTTTCTTGATGTGATGGTTATTAATGACAAAACCTCCCTCTCTACAGATCTCTTTAGGGAACCTGCGGACAAGAATACCCTCCTTAGAGGTGACAGCTTTCATCCACGTCCACATTAAAAGTCTCCCTATAAGTCAATTCAGTCGCATCAGAAGAATATGCAGCTCTGATACTTCTTATTAGAGACAGACCACGGACCTCAACACAAAGGTTTAAGGAAAGGAGGTACAAAGACAATTGGGTAAAACATGCCAATGATCATTTTGAAGGACTAACACAGTTGGAAAGCCTTCAACCAAAAGTTAAAGAAAAAGCAGGACATGTCCCATCATGCTTCACCTGATACTCACCATTTGGGGAAGGCATTTAAGATCATTATCAGGAAGCACTGATACATTATTGACTCTGACCCACAATTTCAACCCATTTTTAAATATCCCCCATGTATGATCTTTAAAAGACCCCCCAAACGTGAGAGACATTGTGGTTAAATCTGATTACCCACCAGAGAAAAGGGAAACTTTCTTGGACAAGGTTACGGAGGGTAATTACAAATGTGGCCAATGTGCTCAATGCAGCTTCACGTATAAATGCAACTAATTTACCCACCCCCGCACAGAACAAAGATTTAAGATAATTTTACCTGCATGTCCACCAATGTTATTTACATGTTGAAATGTCCTTGTGGTCTGTCTTACATAGGGAAAACCCGTAGAAGCCTTAAGACACGGATCAGTGAGCACCGCAGCAATATACGGACAGGTGAGACAAAAAATCTGGTTGCTGTTAATTTTGTACAAGCTGGACTTCCTATTAGTTATCTGAGATACATTGGAATAGAAATGGTCAAGACGTCACACAGGGGAGGAGACATTGAGAGGAAACTTCTTCAAAGGGAATCTTTCTGGATCCACAGATCCTCTTCGTCTTATTGAGGAGTTTGACTTGAAACCGTTTTTATAGTCTAAATTGTGTTAATAAAAAAAAAAGGTATGCTAATTGAACATTGTATGTGTATATATATTACTGTAAATATTGATCACATTCCCTGTGTATGATCATATATTTTGATACATTGAATGGTAATATTGTGAAACTATGTTATACATTTTCTTTACCTCCTGTTTCAGGAAGTGATGTCACTGAGTACTGCCCCTATATATAGGACCTTCCACCCCCACCTGGGATATGGATGCCTGATGAAGACCTAAGGGTCAAAACGTTGTAAATAAATATCACCTGGGAGCATGAGCAGCAGTGTGCCATGTTTTCCTTTCTGTTTTACAAACTACTACTCCCATAAATCAACGGGATGATCTTACCTGTGATCGTGTGGGAACTTTGACCACCACTGTTGACAAGTATGGCCATTTTTCGTCGTGAACACCTTGCCTCGATAGTCTTCTCCTTTACCCACAATGCACTTCCTTACGTACACTGCACATGGAAGAAAAACATCTGCCTTTTCAAACAAAAATCCCAGCGTGCTGCTGACACTACACGACTCATTTTGTTGCGTTATACAAAATGACATCAATTCACTTAGAACATAAATGGCAGAGAACATGACCTCACTTTGACCCCAAAGCTTACCCTTCTTCTCATACAGGTCACAGTTGACGTTCCTCTTGACCTCGGCGTTGCTGCCATCCTCCACCCATGGCAGCTGTTTACAGGTGATGGAGCGGCGCGTCTCGTAGTTGAAGGCTCTAATGAAAGGAGTTTTCAAGTTAATTTGTGTTTTTTATCAATATGGGGGTAGCCTGACTGGCACTCATACCTGTTAGTCCAACACCTTATCCGCTAAGATTGCTAGGTGTTGTACTAAGGTCATACAACCCTCCAGGGTACCTGCAGTCCAGTGTGTGTGAGCAGCGTCTGGCACAGTCCTCCAGCGTCAGCCCTGGCAGTATCAGCACCCGTGCAGAGTTCCAGGAGGTAGGAACCAGCTCCCTTCCCTCAGAACGCTGGAAGTCATTCAGAGGACTGCGGGACCCTATGGCCAAATACAAACACACAGTCCTAATGTCTGGGGGCTTACACTATATAAAAGTATGTGGACACCCCTTAAAATGAGTGAATTCGGCTATTTCAGCCACACCTGTATATAAAATCGAGCACACAGGATGTCACCTTTCCAACAAGTCAGTTTGTCAACTTTCTACCCTGCTAGAGCTGCCCCGGTCAACTGTAAGTGCTGTTATTGTGAAGTGGAAATGTCTAGGAGCAACAACGCCTCAGCCGCAAAGCGGTAGGCCACACACGCTCACAGAACGGGACCGCCGAGTGCTGAAGCTCGTAGTGAGTAAAAATCGTCTGTCCTCGGTTGCAATACTCACGATCAAGTTCTAAACTGGCTCTGGAAGCAACGTCAGCATAAGAACTGTTCATCGGGAGCTTCATGAAATGGGTTTCCATGACCGAGCAGCCGCACAGAAGCCTAAGATCACCATACGCAATATCAAATGTTGACTTGAGTGGTGTAAAGCTCACTGCCATTGGACTCTGGAGCAGTGGAAACACATTCTCTGGAGTGATGAATCACATTTCACCTGGCAGCGATGGACGAATCTGGGTTTAGCGAACACTACCTTCCCCAATGCTTAGTGCCAACTGTAAAGTTTGGTGGAGGAGGAATAACGGTCTGGGGCTATTTTTAATGGTTCGGGCTAGGCCCCTTAGTTCCCCCCTTAACAATGGCATTCTAGATGATTTTGTGCTTCCAACTAAAGTGGCAACAGTTTGGGGAAGGCCCTTTCCTGTTTCAGCATGATAGTGCCCACATGCACAAAGCGAGGTCCATACAGAAATGCATTGTTGAGATTGCTGTGGAAAATCTTGACTGGCCTGCACAGAGCCCTGACCTCAATCACATCCAACACCTTTGGGATGAATTGGAACGCCGACTGTGAGCAAGGCCTAATCGCTCAACATCAGTGCCCGACCTCACTAATGCTCATGTGGCTGAATGGAAGCAAGTCCCTGCAGCAATGTTCCAACATCTAGTGGAAAGCCTTCCCAGAAGAGTATATATGTTAATGCCCATGATTTTGAAATGAAATTTTCGACGAACACTTTTGGTCATGTAGTGTATCATTATATCTAACCACTATCTTACCGGAGTGTTAAAAATGGGAGTTGTTTCAGAAGGGTTTTGGTTCGAAGTTCTAACTTAAAACCCCATGTAATACGTCCTTTGGTAGGCCTATCTACCTAACTATTAACAAACAGTACGTCATGTACTGAGCATCCAGCTGTCTGTTTGTGAGCTTTCTGCTGAACAACATTTGGGCATGGGTCTGACTGAGCACAATAAGACCTTTGGACCCCCACACCATTTTTTTGTGAAGCTTACACGAAGTGTCTCTATCAAAACACTTAACTGTCAGAATCAAATTTCTTGACAGACTGTAATTAGTAAAATGACAGATGTATACACGATTAGATTTATACATGACATGTATATGTAGGAAAACTGCAGTCACTTATGCAGTGTAAACTGAGCTGACCCAGGAATACATGTACAACCAACAAAAAGGCACATCAACTCAACGACATCAAATCAATAAACCAATCCCAGTTGCATTATTAAATTAATGTAGGTACCCAATCGGCACATGAATCTGAAATAGAATCACAAATAAAATAACAAAAAAACAAACGAAACATATCAAAACAAAATAAATAAATATATATGTTATTTTTCTTACCACTGACCAATCCCCTCCAAAATGCCAGGAGAACACAGGAAATAATGACTTTCATGGTTACAGAAGAGAATAAGACAGACCAGTGCTGGATGGAAGCAGATCCAAGGACTTAATAATGTTTTTGACAATTCTGGAGTTCCTCTGGCTGGCGTGTTTTTACGAAATTGATTAGGCTAGACTAGAGCAAGGTGAAAAATTAAGAAGCCTATAAAAATATATATATATATTGTGGTGTTTGTTGGACGGGAAAAGCCAGAGTTACAAAATAAGTGTGAATGTAATGACTGCATCCCGTCCACCCACACGTGAACATTGAAAAGCTTAATCAAACAGAGGCGCTTACCCCCAAAAGACAACGAAGTACATGAATCATTAATGAAATGTAGCGTAGATCAACTCAACTGAGTGCTACTCTATTTATGAGACCCGGTAATACGCCTGATCACCACTGGACGTCAGTAGAATCCAGGTTGCAACTACAGTAGACTGTTTTTCCGTTGAAAAGTGAAACTACTAAGACAACTTAGTTCAGACAGAAGCCAGTCAAGACGGCGTGAAGGTAAATATATATTTATCTTACATGCATTAACATTTCGGCTAATCAAATCGTTGTGAATAAATGTGTTTGCAAATTTAAAAGAGAAAATGTGAACTTTGATCACTGTTTGGGCAATACGCTTTGAGCTGTAACTTCGATCGATTACATAAAACTGTCCTGGAATCCTCAGGCTTCATTTCATTTTGTGTGGCTCGGCCAAGCGAACATGGAATGCGACAGTATAGCTTTCTCTACAGCACAGCACACACGCAACCAATCGCATACCGACACCAGTGGCGGTTCTAGACCTTTTCAACTGGGTGGGCCAAGCTGGGGCCAGTTGTACTGTTAGAGGGGCCAGTTACATTAGACGTTATTGTTGTCATATCGTTTTCTTCACTGCATTGCAGGCATTAGCAGGCAAAAGACCATGTTCATAATCATCGTCGTTGCCACTGTCTAATAAAGGATGTAAAAAAAGAACGATAGCAAAAATGAGTTATGTAAAAATTATTTCATACTCCACATTTAGGGGGGCCACAAGGGGGTTCAAAATTGTTGTCACAGGGGCACTGGCCCACCCTGCCTTCCCCAGAACCGCTAGTGACCGACACTAGATATGAACTAAATAGGCTACAATCAATCGACCACCAACAGGCCTAATGTAGCAGATGAATGTGATTTATCACATGGTTTTTAATGACGTGACATCTGTAGTACTCTACATGTGTTTACAGAGCCTCCTATGACATAAACGTTAAACAGGACTTTAGGATAAGTACAGAAGAGTATTAGGGCCAAGTGAAGAGAAAAAAAATAAATCACCGGTGGTGGTCAAGGGTGTAACTTTGTGTTGCAAATTGGGGGGTCCAGGTCAATGGGTTCCAGGGTCAACACCCTTCTAGAGGGGTCATGCCCCCCTGGGAGGTGAAAGTAATGATAATAAATGCGTGAATTCTGAAGGGGAAATACATCCAAAACTTTCCTGATAATTGTGTCAATATATTCCAACCACAACTGTTTAGGCCCCTTGCTTTTTAAAATGTTTTAGTAACGACATGCCACTGACTTTGAGTAAAGCCAGAGTGTCTATGTATGCAGATGACTCAACACTATACACGTCAGCTACTACAGCGACTGAAAGGACTGCAACACTTAACGAAGAGCTGCAGTTAGTTTCAGAGTAGGTGGCAAGGAATAAATTAGCCCTAACTATTTCTAAAACTTAAAGCATTGTATTTGGAACAAAACACTCACTAAACCATAAACCTCAACTAAATATTGTAATGAATAATGTGGAAATTGAGCAAGTTGAGATGACTAAACTGCTTGGAGTAACCCTAGATTGTAAACTGTCATGGTCAAAACATATTGATGCAGTAGTAGCTAAGATGGGGAGAAGTCTGTCTAAAATAAAGTGATGCTCTGCCTTCTTAACAACACTATCAACAAGGCAGGTCCTACAGGTCCTAGTTTTGTCGCACCTTGACTACTGTTCAGTCGTGTGGTCAGGTGCCACAAAAAAGGACTTATGAAAATTGCAATTGACTCAGAACAGGGCAGCACGGTTGGCCCTTGGATGAACACAGAGAGCCAATATTAATAATATGCATGTCAACCTCTCCTGGCTGAAAGTGGAAGAGAGATTGACTTCATCACTACTTTTATTTATGAGAGGTATTGACATGTTGAATGCACCGAGCTGTCTGTTTAAACTACTGGCACACAGCTCTGACACCCTTACATACCCCACAAGACATGCCACAAGAGGTCTCTTCACAGTCCCCAAGTCCAGAACAGACTATGGGAGGCACACAGTACTACAGAGAGCCATGACTACATGGAGCTCTACTCCACATCAAGTCACTGACGCAAGCAGTAAAATTAGATAAAAAAACAGATAAAAAAACACCTTATGGATCAGCGAGGACTGTGAAGCAACACAAACATTCACACACACACACACACACACACACACACACACACACACACACACACACACACACACACACACACACACACACACACACACACACACACACACACACACACACACACACACACACACACACACACACACACACACACACACACACACACACACACACACACGATAACATACGCACTATACATACACATGGATTTAGTACTGTAGATATGTGGTAGCGGTGGAGTAGGGGCCTGAGGGCACACAGTGTGTTGTGAAATCTGTGAATGTATTGTAATGTTTTTAAAATGGTATAAACTGCCTTAATTATGGGGATCCATAATCAATACAAACTGAAGAACCAATCATTTTGGTATTACTTTAAACTGTTGGTCTAACTATCAGTTCAGGAAGTAACCACTATTGGCTACTATGAGAAAGTCAGTTCTGGGGTCCATTCAGTTCGATTGAACGTTTTCTACATTGCATAATGGGTTGTACTGAAACACTTTTCCTCAAAATGTTCTTCAACGTTCTTGAAAAGGTAGCCTATGTTTGCTTCGTTTGGTGGGTGTGGCTTGAAACAATGAGTGACGTATTTGAAGGGCCCCTGTGTATTTTGAACCCACAACCCAACCTCTTATTTTTCAACTGGTCGTTCAGAAAGGCACTGTTTCCGTTGCATTACTTTTTTTTGTACTGAACGCAGCTCTAGTGACTTTTATATTCCAAAATTAATGAAAATAAAATTATGGTGAACCCATTAAAATATAATTTTCCACTCCAAAAATTTGCCTAACGACATATTGCTCCTTTTATTCAGGCTGGCGTGTTATTTAGCAATAGCACCTGTAGCCCAACTAATGTAGCGTAGTGGCTATAAATAAATAGGCTGAAGCATGGGGTTGCACATTTGTATTTGTGCTAATCATTAGCTAGATTTTCTTTAACCTTTATTTAACTAGGCAAGTCAGTTAAGAACAAATTCTTATTTACAATGACAGCCTACCCCGGCCAAAGCCAGACAACGCTGGGCCAATTGTGCGCCGCCCTATGGGACTCCCAATCACAGCCAGATGTGATGCAGCCTGGATATGAACCAGGTACTGCAGTGACGCCTCTAACACTGAGATGCAGTGTCTTAGACCCACAGCTTTCTAAAATTTTTTGCCCCCCTTTCATCATGGGGGAACATCATATGCCCCTCCCCCCATGCCCCTTAAACTCCCCACAAAAATAGAATACATTTTACTCATCAAGAAACAGTACGTACAAAAAAAACAGCTTACTGCTGTGGAATGTCAGGTGCATCCCTATCAATTATGACTAGGGTGGGACAATTTCTTTTGTAGATTTTCTCAATTGAAATAAAATATCAAGTTGGTTCTGGGAGTATTCTTAGAGTGATTATACGGTTGCATAAACATGAGTGCTTTCCCCCCACAATTTTTGGCATTCACATTTTTTTTCTAAACATAACTAAGGAGGATAAGTTGCTGCCGCTGGTCAGAGTCTGAGACAGGCATGCTGCCTCTGACTGGGGAGAGAAACAGGCATGTTTGAGCCTACTTCTCAAATGATGTAACCTAATAGAAACCAGTTTTTTAATAGTTTATAATACTACCAAAGTTGTCTTTCACAAAATTGAGCCCAATATAACTGTTACCAATTATCCCTCATTTTGAGAAATACCGCTCACACGCGAGATGCACATCTCATTACTTCACAATAGAAACTCGCCGTTTGAAAAATATCCTTTTCTATATAATTCTTATTCGTGCTTATGAATTTACTGTACTTCTTTATTTGTTACATGCCAGCTCACAGAATTAAGGGTTTGTTAAGAAGAGAGAGGAGAGAGAGAGAGAGAAAAAGAGGAGCTATTGCTCCGTTCTCCTTACAAGCCTTGCACAACTTTTTTTCCCTTCACAAACAATGGCCTCTGAGGACCGGGTCATACCATACCAAAAGCATAATTGGCGGCAGTAGAACAGTGTGTAAAGCCACAGAAAGCCAGTAACTATGGTGGGAATTTTTTTCTCCCAATCCATCAAATTCATCATGGTATTATTGAGAGGGTCAAATTGGCCTATCTCTAATATTAGGGGGTCTTGACCCCCCCCCCCGCAAGTTACGCGACTGGTTTGGTACTTGGATTATTTTTTGTTGCACAGATAAGTGCTTGAAAAACTCGAAATTAAACTTCAAGAATAAAGTCAAAATATTTTGATAATGAAGTCCAAATTTAATTTTGAGAATAACGTTACATTTTTGAGAATAAAGTATACCTTTTGAGAACAAAGTCGCAGTTATATTTCAAGATGAAAGTTGAAATGCCTTGTGAAATTCTACTCTAAATTCTACTAAAAGCATTGGCTTTAGTAACAAGGTTTCCAAAGACTAAACCAACCTGGACTCAGGTGTAGACGTAACATGGTAAATGGAAATCCGGAACACGCCCATTAGTTTGATATGTTTCGTATAGTATGTATTAATTTATGAATCTCCATCATACATTTCGTATGATATGTTACAAATTGCAATTCGTATGATATGTTACGAATTTCAATTTGGTGTGGCTAGGGGTTAAGTTTACGGTTAGGAGTTAGGTTGAAGGGTTAAGGTTAGGGGAAGGGTTAGCTAACATGCTAAGTAGTTGCAGAATAGCTAGTAAGTAGTTGCTAATTAGCTAAAATGTTAGTTGTCCGTGATGAGATCCAAACACGCAACGTTTGGGTTGCTAGACGTTTGCGTTGTACGCCCACCAATCCACCCCAACCAATTTTGCTTAAGTATCATTCTGTCTTATGTAACCATACCAAACGTACTGTAACATATCATACTAATTTGAGTGTCTTGGATTTACATTTACTATGTCACGTCTAGTCTATGAAGCCAGGCTGACAAAACATACCGTAATGGCTAAAGCATCTATGCAGCCATTTATTGCAATACCATATGGTTTCACTTTGTCAAATTAGTCTATATGCCATATCGGCGTCGTGTGTGCCTAAGCTTCACGCCTTGAGAATTGAGTGATCAGCTTGATTATAGATCTTTCGTATAATGTCTTGTGTTACTACAAAACCTCTCTGAATTTCATGGAGATGCAACCATCTTTAGTCTTGCATTTATCTATTACCGTTGATTTCACTTTGCACATACTCCAATACCACATCCAGGTTCGTGTGGTTCTTCCTTCTGAAAAGACCCAGTCTGTGACAAAACCTCTTCGAGGTCCTAATACTTTTACACTCATTTGGTTATTACGTGCTAAAAGAGCAAGGATTTCCTTGTTACTAAAACCAATTCTAAAGTATAGTTAGTTGTTCATTAGTTATAATTATTATGTCATTCTTACAGACTTTGGCTTGAACTTTTTCACCGTCTTCTGATGTTTGGTAATGATATATTTAAGCAATAAGGCCAGAGGAGGTGTGGTATATGGCCAATATACCACGGCTAAGGGCTGTTCATAGCACGATGCAACGTGGAGTGTCTGGACACAGCCCTTAGCCGTGGTATATTGACCATATACCACAAACCCTTGAGGTGCCTTATTGCTATTATAAACTGGTTACTAACGTAATTAGAGCAGTAAAAATACATATTTTGTCATACCCATGGTATACGGTCTGATATACCACAGCTGTCAGCCAATCAGCATTCAGGGCTCAAACCACCCAATTTATATATATTTTTATTTCAAACCTCCTTCATAGGATGTGTGCTGCTAAAATGACAGAAGGGAGCTTGCATGTGGGATCCTGCAAGGCACCTATGTTTTACAGACAAGCTGAACCGGCCACAGGTGAAGTCCATCTGTCTGTCCTGCTTCTGCACGGCATCCGTTTCTCATCTGAGAACTGGCTCAATATAGGAACACTGGAGACATTGGCCAAAGCTGGCTATCGTGCAGTGGCCATCGACCTACCAGGTGAGCTTCGGTTGTAAATAGTAGTAAGTGAGAATGTATTACTCAATGAACCTCTGACCTGTAACCCCAGCTCTCTCCCACCTCCCCACCCCCAGGTTTTGGCCAATCTAAGTCAGCAGTAGCCCCCTCTGCTGTAGGAGAGCTGGCCCCTGGTGGGTTCCTGAAGCAGGTGTGTGAGGCACTGGGGATGGGGCCAGTGGTGGTGGTCAGTCCCTCCCTGAGTGGTATGTACTCCCTGCCCTTCCTCTTCCAGCATGAGGCTCTGGTCCGGGCTTACATCCCTGTGGCTCCCATCTGCACTGAGAAATTCACAGCAGAGCAGTACAGCAGCATACAGGTGTGTGTTGAGGGATTATAGCTCTCTGCTCTTTCTTTTCTGTCGTTGGTTTCTCTTTTTTTTTATTATTATTTTTTTTAACCTTTATTTAACTAGGCAAGTCAGTTAAGAATAAATTCTTATTTTCAATGATGGCCTAGGAACAGTAGGTTAACTACCTTGTTCAGGGGCTGAACGACAGATTTGTCCCGCCCCTGCCTCTTCTGTGGTTGGTTTCTCTTCTGTGGTTGGTTTCTCTTCTGTGGTTGGTTTCTCTTCTGTGGTTGGTTTCTCTTCTGTGGTTGGTTTCTCTTCTGTGGTTGGTTTCTCTTCTGTGATTGGTTTCTCTTCTGTGATTGGTTTCTCTTCTGTGGTTGGTTTCTCTTCTGTGATTGGTTTCTCTTCTGTGATTGGTTTCTCTTCTGTGGTTGGTTTCTCTTCTGTGGTTGGTTTCTCTTCTGTGGTTGGTTTCTCTTCTGTGATTGGTTTCTCTTCTGTGATTGGTTTCTCTTCTGTGATTGGTTTCTCCTCTGTGGTTGGTTTCTCTTCTGTGGTTAGTTTCTCTTCTGTGGTTGGTTTCTCCTCTGTGGTTGGTTTCTCTTCTGTGGTTAGTTGCAAACATAGATTTTTCTCCTACAAAACATGCCTTGTGTTTCGGTGCTCTGTGTGACTTTAGTCAGGATTCAATCCGAACGCGGGTTGTAGACAATGCCGCTTTCAAAGGCAATTTCCTTCAAAAGCTGCGTCGTATACAACCCGCGCTCAGATTGAATCGCGGCCATTGTATGTGACACCGGGTAACATTTGAACTAACCACCTCCACTTTCATTCCAGACTCCATCTTTGATTGTCTATGGAGACCAGGATGCTCAGCTTGGAGAGGTTTCTCTAAACAACCTGAGGAGCCTGGCCAATCACAAGGTTGCGGTGATGAAAGGAGCAGGACATCCGTGCTATCTGGACGACCCGGCCACGTGGCACAGAGCTCTCACTGACTTTCTCAATACGTTGTGATGTTGTTCAGTGTCTTTGGGATATCTGTCCATGGATGCAGCACTATACGGCCATTCCTATTCCAACACTCCAACATTTAGTTATATAAAAAAAAAAAATCGATACTGTATGTTGTTTGTTAATTTGTCAAAAGCTAGTCTAGATTTATTTTTATCAAAGACTAGCGTGTGGTGTTTTGGAGACCTGTAACTGTGGTTCAGTACAACTCGTTATGCTCTTGTTGATATACTGTACTTGTACTGTGTGTTTGTAGCCTATACAGGATGTATGTACCTGACATGAGTCCTGGTATTACAGATGCAAAAACAAACACCACACAATGAAATGAAGTGAAAAATATGAACATTATTTAATAACTGATTCTCTGTAATAAACAATTTGAAAATATTTTACAAGGAGTCACAGACACAATATTTTACAAATTTTGCCCTCTTCTTTTTCTTTTTAGCTTCATCAGTACAAAAGAATGGAGCGACGTGGACCAATGCCCAGAGAGAGGGAGCTAAATCTTCCACGCACACACATACACTCACACACACACAAAAAAAAATCAAAAATCAAATAAAAAACGGTTGATTTCAGATCTCAAACTTATCTTTACTTTATTCCTATTTTTTACTTCACTTAAAATTTGACAGATTTTTACTATTTTTATTATTTTTTATTTTTTTTTACACATTTGGCAAACATGGTCACATAGCACCAGACTACAGACTACAGAATCACATACGTGTCTTTCCCACAGAGACGCACCTACACGGACACGGCAAGGGTAAGGAGGGGCAGGGGAGGAGCCACGTGAAGACCCTCCCTTTGGGGCTGGCCGTAAAGCAGACCCCTTCCTCTCACCCCAAGCTGTTCCTATTTTATTTTATTTTTTTGGCAAAAAGTACATTTCGCAAACCACAGAAAACAGACCTGTGTCCCTCAGCACAATCTTGTGTCCACTTCGGGGGACACACAGACATACTCATGATTCTTTGACCTTCATTTTGACACAGTCCCATGCTGATCTGTGGAGACCCACTCCCTGAGCTAGCCTCTGACATCCCACAAGGGGGAATAAACATCCTTGGCTTACTTCAGTCTACAGCTGAACATCCCCATCTGTGCATGTGTAGGTATAACTGTTAGTGTTACATGTGAATGTTGCGATCTACAGAGGGACAAACAATTGCTGTGATAGAATACAATAGAACTACAAGAGTAATTTCTAAAATGGTGAACCCATACATTGAAAGGAGCCAATTACAGATTCAGAATTTCTTTTTGGCCCAGTCATTGGCCCAGTCATTGAAATAATGATGCAATTACCTAACATTTGTCTTGCCAAAAATGATATTGTTCACTGTACAGTACATTATGTGTGTATTTATGGTTACACAGTAAAGGAGGTTTTGGGGTTTAGGATGTGTCCACTTTAACAAACTGAGACAGCGAGGAGAAGTGGAGGGATTTCAGAGTCAACACAGATTCAGAGTTAAATATAAACTATGAAAGTCCTCCACTCCAACCAGGAATCAAAGCGGCATGTGTACAAGAAACTCACATAACTTTATATAGAAGAACGGACACATGAAAATCTAAACCCCTTCAAATTCAGAGCTCAACATTCTGGATTGGGAAAGTCTTCGGAGAAAAGTAAATATTTGAGAGGCTCATTGTGTGTGTATGCTGTGTGTGTGTGTGTGTGTGTGTGTGTGTGTGTGTGTGTGTGTGTGTGTGTGTGTGTGTGTGTGTAAGAGCGAGAACACTGAATTAGCGCTTGATAGAACACTAAGGCATTAAGAGAGGCTTTGTCACTATGTTGCCTTAGAAACCAAAAAACACTGACATATTAAACATTCTTTTGAACACCTCCGTGAATGTAGCTCCCTCATGACAATATATTGAGAAAACCGGCCAGAAGAAAATGGATTGGATCATTTTTATCTCCATAACTACGTCTGATATAACACTTCTTCCTCATTGGAATTGGAACAACAAACAGCTACGCTACCACAAGTGTCATTCCTCATCCTCTCAGGCCAGTTTTAAAGACATTCCCTTTGAGGGTTAACACAAACATACACCCATACACAAACACAAACGCACATATGGTTCAGGCAGAAATGCAACGATAGCAGTCAGGTGGCTCTGTAAAGGTAGATCTGTGGCCAGTTGAGTCGCTTTATACTGATAGTGTAGCTTTATAGATGGCCCTGTAAAGGTACTGTACAGCAACGTTATATGGTGGCAATCATTTAGCCCTGGTACGGAACAGCAGCTAATAGCCACAGCCAATTTGGATGTCTACATTAAGATGCAATATCCTCCTAGTCAATATGGTGTATAAAGCTACTGTAGATAGATAGCCAATAGACTGGCTCTATAAAAATCGTGTAGCTCCACAGCCATTAGGGTGGCTGTTCTATAAAGGTACTGCACAGTAGCGCTATAGCCAATGCTTTCCAAAACAGTGCACCAAGGCACTATGACAACAGAGAGTGGCTCCTAAATATGGGAGTTTAATGACATTTCACTTCAAATTGATCAGAATGACATGGATTACACACCCTGACTGCAGTTCAGTCGTCACCATAAGTAGTAGTGACCTTTGCTGTATTTCTTTATACGGGAAATGTTAAGCCCCAATCTCCCAGCAGCAAATGGTCTGAAGTTATACAGCATCTGTCAAAGGTAATACAAGCTAAGGTCTGCCAAAACCCACCCGCATCTAAAATGAGATGCTTACGGGCCTGTCGGAATAGATATTTGTTTATCTGCTGTGGTGGCAACAGGTTATAAGCGCATACAAATACAGTCCTAGGAACATTAGCGGACATGGTGGAGCGGCTGTATGAGGATTGGCAGAGGGCTTAGCTGTCACTGGGGTCCTACATCATCCATCTGTAGCATTGATCAGAAAGGATAGTACTGTATTATACACCACCTACAACAATGAAGCCCAAACGGTCAGACTTTTCAGAGGCTAAATACCGATCCCTAATAAACAGGAGTAGGCAAGTATTGCTTTTTTTTTTGCAAGGGAAAAGTTAGAAGTTGCCTTGTCCGATTCGGACACATAATTACCTATTCATTACCTAATATTAGTCAACTAGGATGATCAAAGACGTCGGATGTTATTCTTTGTAAGACTACTATTTGATAGAATAGTTCCATATTACCATTTGTTACAATGATTATATATACAGTGCCATGCTTCCAGGGGCAGAAAAAGTTCTAACTTCAAGTGAAGAACAGTAGAGGACCCACAAGAAGAATCGGTATTCAGCCGCTGTCAGTTCAAATCTCAGTTATTTCTACCACTATTTCTGCAGCTTCCGTTTCTGCCTTTTTCTTTTTCCGCTCGCTAATTTGGCTATACAAATAAGACCACATGAAAAGTCTATCTCATCTTGGCAAGAAGTAGATATAGTGCATAAATAAATTCATGTAACACCTAACAACTTCCATTGCAAATAATACTCTAATATATGGTTTGAATACTCATCACTTCAACAGTTTATAATTGTATGTTTTTGTATACTTGAAAGCAATTTTTTTCCCCTTCATTTTCTTGTTACAGTAACTATAAATGGCTGAATGGTACGCACAGTAGCCCCCTATGAGAGACACATGACAGAGTGGTGAGACTCTGAGCAGACCAGAGATGAATGAGAGCGATGGAGGCAATGTCTCCTCATCCCGTCTGACTAACAGAGGCGGAAACAGACAACCTAAACTCTGCTGTATCCATGACGGCTGGAGCTCTGTGACATGGCATCCAACTTGTCTTTTCACTTCTCACTTCTCACTTGTCCTGTTGATGTGGGTGGGACCTTTTCAATTCTGACAGCCTCTGGTGATTGTAGTGGTTGGAACACCACCTAAATATCTTCAAATGGATGACGGTAGGTAACTCGCTGAGGACATAAAGGTCCTGCAACCGTCACTAAGAGACAACAATAGAAGCTAGCTGGGTACAGTAGTGCGGTACTCAGGGCTTCCGAGTTGCAGGTGGCAGAAAGTCCCATTATTACCTACGACTAGAGCAGGGGCGGGGAATAGAGGGGAGAGGGCGGGGGCTTTAGGATGGACAAAGCTGGTGGGAGCAGACAAGAGGAAAATTAAAGTAGGAGGGGCAGAATATGGGTGCTGGCGATTGGATAGAGCAGGACGAGCTGAATCGTGAGCAGGGTCTGGAAGGAGGGGCGGAAGGAGTGGCCGCGCCCGCAGTCAGATGTGTTCTCCTGGAGAGGAGAGGAGACACGTTTAGAGTGATATAGTCAAATTGTTGAAAATACAAAATGAATATCGATGGTGTGTGTCTTTGTGAAAATAGGGTCTGTGCGCATGATTATTCTCGAGTCTGTGTACACAGTGCTGAGTTGTACGCTCAGGTGTAAGTCTTACAGCGAGATTGTAGTCGTAGCACACAGTTGGCCCTTTTCGATACCTCGCTGCACTCATATCCTCACATGATGGGTTATCGTCCTTGACTGGAAGAGGCGTGGCTAAGGAATGACTCACACTACCTACATGCATACTGTATAGTCACTCTCAAGTCTCCATGTGTTTATACACCTGCCCTATAGCTTCCCACTTACACAGGTTTATGCCATGAAAAAAACATTTAACTCAAAGATTAACACAACATGCAAAAATGTACTTGGTTTGACATTAACACCAGTGAGTTGAATGTGAAAAACACCCACTGTTATTAACGAGTCGGTAAAGAGAGACAAATGAAAGGAGAAGATTCCCAATAGCAGGTGTGCATGGGTTGGTAACAATGACTGTATATATGAACAGACAAAGCCATCGATCACGTGACACCATTCATTCCTATGTGAAGACTCAATAGCGCATTGAAGACACATGAAGTGGATTAACACGGAGAGATAACATGTACAGTTTGAGCTAGTCCAGGGAGTGACGTTGCAGGTTAGCTCAGTGCTGCCCCCTCTCATTGAGAAACTGAAGTTGAAGGCCGACCGGGGTACTGCAGGCTAGCTCAGTGCTGCCCCCTCTCATTGAGAAACTCAAGTTGAAGGCCGACCGGGGTACTGCAGGCTAGCTCAGTGCTGCCTCCTCTCATTGAGTAACTCAAGTTGAAGGCCGACCGGGGTACTGCAGGCTAGCTCAGTGTTGCCCCCTCTCATTGAGTAACTCAAGTTGAAGGCCGACCGGGTAACTGCAGTCTGCCATTATCGTCTACACTGAACAAAAATATAAACGCAACATGTAAAGTGTTGGTCCCATGTTTCATGAGCTGAAATAAAACATACCAGACATTTTTCATGAACACAAAAAGCTTATTTCTCTCAAATTTTGTGCACAAATTTGTTTATATTCCTGTTAGTGAGAATTCATTTAAATTGAGTGGTTTCCTTATATGAACTGTAACTCAGTAAAATCTTTGAAATTGTTGCACGTTTATATTCTTGTTCAGTATAAACTATCCTTATAATATGGTATATTATTAAAACTTCTTGTGTGCGATTTAAAAAAAATAGGACATACATTAGAAATAATTATTGGTACTATGATTTACACAAAGATTGACCACGAAGATTGCAATTTTTCCATTCACTATAATTGGGGATCCTGTTTTCTGCTAACAATGCCTGCAGTACCGCGGTCGGCCTTGAACTTCCGTGGCTTCAAAGAGAGGGGGCAGTCGCTCTCCCCTGATTGGTAAGGATACACTCTGTCTCCGCCTGGGACAGTTTCTCCACCTCGCAGGTGTTGCAGGGCATCTTCTCTGCTACCACAAACAGCAGGTTTGTGTTGTTTAACCTCTTGGCATGGATCAGCCTACAGAGAGAGAGCGAGACAGTGTCAACAACAAACTCTTCTTATATGACCAGCTTGTTTAATGTTGGATCAGCTCTAGCCTCATTTACTTAATGATGTTTCTATTTCATTAGTTCGGATAGCATTTCACACACTTTTAGATGAATTAAGGACCATTACCGAACTTCATGTTCCGTGAATCATGTTTGTGTTTGAGTTGTTAGTGTATAGTGAAGTCACCTGGAGCAGTTGCCACAGTCCTGCAGGATGTCATAGGAACTGTTGATGTTGGTGAAGTAGAACTGAGTCTGTATCGTCACACAGCTGGTCTCTCTGGAGTCCATCCCCTCAGCCTCCACCTCATCTACAACGGACAAAGACAAATACATTTGTATTTCATTTTTATTAAAGCAACAACAATACAATACAAAAACAATTCAAGTGACTGCTAAATACAAATGGCCGCTCCCAACAGTGGGTGCGCTCGCCCCCATCCGATATATTACTAGTACAGTCTCGTGTTGCAATCGCTTTCCATTATAAAGAAACATATGACAGCGATATAACACTTAAAAAGTGTAGGGTAAACACATAGAGCACAGAATATCTCTGCTTTGTACCCACCTGTGACAAACCAACTGTGGTAAGCCATTCCACAGAGCAGCTGCTGAAATAGGGACCTGTGACAGAAACAATTTTATTTAGTCTTTATTTTGACAGGCAAAACATATTGAGACCTCGGTCTCTTTTCCAAATGTGCCCTGTATAATACAATATAAATACACACATTAAACACGTGTATTTTTTATATTGTTTTAAGGATGCAAGTATGTGGCTTTGTTTTAGCAGTGTGTGTTTCAGGTCATAGCATTTTCGTATTCTCTGGTCTTACCAGGCAGCTGCTGATGTCCACCAGGCCAGGTTCACAAAGTCTGCAATGGTGGGCTGACCACACCCAGAGGAAAAGAGGGAAACATTAACACATGAACACATTGAGTACTCCACAATTTAACATTTGCTAGCCTTCAAGCTTTCATTCATTCATTCATTCATTCATTCATTCATTAGGGCTACAGCCATATCTTTCACTGTTGTCCTTACCACAAACACTCCTCTTGGTGCAGCTCCGGTGTTGCTGCTCGGCACGGGGTCGCACACAGACTGGTAGTCAAAGGACTGCTTCCGGTTGTAGAAGGAGTTGTTGTAGAGAGCATGCATCAGGTAAGGGTCCACCTCACTGAAGAACATGCCAATCTGTAGAAGAGAGGAATACAGAGTCATACAACATGCAGCTAGGTCAAGGATAGACTGGCTTCAATAAAGCTCTGTATTAACTGTCAGGACACGTCACCTTGTTCCAGTAGTCCTTCTGATTGGACATGATCAGGAAACCACCGTCATCCACCAGGTAACACAGCAGGTCCTGCGGATAGAGACACAGATGGACAACAATGACAACCCCCCTCCCCCACTGGAAGTCTGTTCAACTCGAAACGATATCTGAGTTTCAAGCATATTCTACCATTGAAAGCGTCATAGTAACATTATTACTAATCTTACTTCGCTGTTGGCGTCACAGTCCATCTCACAGCCACTGGTTGGTCCACACTGCCAAGAACAAATAATCATCAAGGATCGGCAGAAAAAAAATCCAATTTCATATGTTTTTGTGTGGGTTCAATTCCAGCTTGTCCTTATGTTTGTTACCGTTTGTTGGACTTGGCGGTTGTCACTTGTTGGACTTGTTTGGTTGCTAGCCAGGATCTTGAATTTGTCCACCCAGGCCTCAAGATCCAGCTTTACTCCGACCACTAGTCATACACAGAGGGAGAGACATTGAGATATTCCCAAAGACATGAGAGAGAAGGGGGGAGAGAGAGAGACATTTTCCTCCTACTGTGAGACATTTCTTTCCCTCCAAATTCCTACTATGCCTGCAGTTGAGTAACAAACCATACTACTCATCATGCCTCCACCAATGCTAATGAACCCTCCCCTCCTAGAGTCCCAGAGTCCCGGGTGCGGGGCGGAGCGGCGACGGCCCACCTGCAGGTTTGATTGTCTTCCCTCCCACTGTGATCTCCACTGCAGTGCTGACCAGGATCCCTATGGTGTCGTTCTCTGGGTTCAGCAGCTCATCATTCACTGTATGGGAAGAGGAGAAGGAGGAAGAAGAGGAGCAAGAGGAAGCACACAGAGGAGACAGGAGGGATAGAGGAAGAGGAGGAGGAGCAAGAGGAGCAAGAGGAAGCACACAGAGGAGACGGGATGGATAGAGGAGGAGGAAGAAATACAGAGGAGACAGGAGGGACGGAAGAGGAGGAAGAGGAGGAAGAGGAGACACACAGAGTAGACAGGAAGGGATGGAAGAGGAGGAAGAGGAGGAGACACAGAGAAGACAGGAGGGATGGAGTGAACAACAAACAAGTCAACAGAACAGATCCCATAAGGATTTTAGTAGTAGCGCCTGGGTGGTGGTGAGACAGATGATGACTCACAGGTACGATAAGGCGCTCTGAAGATGTAGCCCTTGTTGTCCAGACTACGGCGGTAATAGCTGGCATTAAAAGGCTCAGGGTCCTCCTCCCAGGTCTCAGCAGCCCTGAGGATCAGCACAACATTAAAAGTTATGGACAGAGAGCCAGGGCAAGAAGCTACTAAACTGTAACGCGTAACGGCAGCAACCTTGGTCCCAACTATCCTGGATATTTAGTACCGGTTTATATGTTTGTTTACAAGCAAGATGATCAAAATGTACAATTTAGATATGTTTTAGGCACTTGAAGTTGGTCCAATGTTTTAAACAAATGTTTGGGAGGCTTTACATGCAATGTGCTGCACATACAACTTTGAATGAAAGTTAGGTAGATTAATGAATCACTCACTTGTTGGGAAACACTCTTGTAATCCCTCCATCTGTTGCAGCAAACACTGCCAAAAAGCCATATCTGCAAACCAGAACAGGTGAGTGAGAATACAGGAAGTACACAAACAAATAGTACACATGCAATCCTCTACTCACGTGGTGAGGTCTTTGGTCTTCCACACCTTCTCCACCAGCTGTCTGATGATGCCAGTGTCCAGGATGAGGTTATGAAGGAGCAGGTTGTCACCTGTTTTAGACCACAGGGAGGAAGGGGACATGCTTTAAGAGGCATTATGATTGTCAGCAAATTGTTGATTGAGATTGTGCATTCAAGCACTGTGCATAGAGGTAAAACGTAAACAATGAGAACTCTGATCCTGCCATTACATTTCCACAAGTGGCGAGGTTGCGGTAAGAAGAGAGGTAGTCTCTCCCGAGGGAAATGGAGGGACTCACATTGTTTGGAGTCAGGAGTCACCTTCTCCATGAGAGCGATGAAGTTGAGCAGGAAGTCAGTGTTGTTGTTGGAGAGCTCCAGCTCATTGCAGTATTCCCTGAGGACAGTCAGCGGTGACATTTTTTAGCCCCAACAACATTTGAGAACAAACACCCACATACAGTGTCTGGCTTCCCACTTGTCTTTTACAGTATATTCTTTGAGCTGGGATACGGACAGCACTTATTTACAATGCATGAACCCCAAATGCACATTCCCAAACACTCTCACAGCACACACACACACTCGTAGAACTCATACGCATGCATGTCCTGCGGTTGTCAGGATATTCAAACATGCTGACGAGACAGGCTGTCAGAGTGAAATATGGCATAGAGGAGGGCTGGTGAACGCAGCACACACTGACAGCAGACTGAGTGAATACACTTGTCAGTCTCTCAGCACAGAGCTGGGAGCTTACAGGATGAAGATCATGGCACAAAGAAAACATGCAAAAGTGGGGGATTTTCAGTCACTTTATTTTTATACACATTAACATTATATCTTTATCTTTATTTTCTCAAGATTACATACTGAACAACCTCTGGAATATGCAAACACACACAAAACCATGCAGCACCAACGGGCGACATGCAAAAGGTGTGTGGGAGCACAGGAACAGTGCTTGGGGCAGGGGGGGTACGTTTTGGGATGGGAGGGGTTACTTGGGCGGGAAGGGAGAAGGATTGAATGCACTGAAATTCCAAATAAGTGGGCAATATAAATGATGTTGTTTTCAGAATCAGCTAAATAAAAACACAAGTGTCGTCACACTCCTCACTTTGTCAACAAAAAAAACACACAAAGTCAAACCAGGATATGAGAAAACCAACAGCAACAACAACAACAGCAACAACAACAACAACAACATAATCAAAAGCACAGTCTTAAACCCCACAAGAAAAGAAATGAGAGGTGTGACTGACAATAACAAATCACCAGTGGCTGAGGAGACTTATTGGTGTGACGTTGAAGTGTTGGGGGTTGAGGGATTGGGGTTTAGGCATGGTGGTGGAGGTGGATAATAAACAGGGTAATGCTGTGGGATGAAGGTGGTGGATAATAAACAGGGTAATGCTGTGGGCTGAAGGTGGAGGATAATAAACAGGGTAATGCTGTGGGATGAAGGTGGTGGATAATAAACAGGGTAATGCTGTGGGCTGAAGGTGATGGATAATAAACAGGGTAATGCTGTGGGATGAAGGTGGAGGATAATAAACAGGGTAATGCTGTGGGCTGAAGGTGGTGGATAATAAACAGGGTAATGCTGTGGGCTGAAGGTGATTGATAATAAACAGGGTAATGCTGTGGGCTGAAGGTGGTGGATAATAAACAGGGTAATGCTGTGGGCTGAAGGTGGTGGATAATAAACAGGGTAATGCTGTGGGCTGAAGGTGGAGGATAATAAACAGGGTAATGCTGTGGGCTGAAGGTGATGGATAATAAACAGGGTAATGCTGTGGGCTGAAGGTGGTGGATAATAAACAGGGTAATGCTGTGGGCTGAAGGTGGTGGATAATAAACAGGGTAATGCTGTGGGCTGAAGGTGGTGGATAATAAACAGGATAATGCTGTGGGCTGAAGGTGGTGGATAATAAACAGGGTAATGCTGTGGGCTGAAGGTGGTGGATAATAAACAGGATAATGCTGTGGGCTGAAGGTGGTGGATAATAAACAGGGTAATGCTGTGGGCTGAAGGTGATGGATAATAAACAGGGTAATGCTGTGGGATGAAGGTGGAGGATAATAAACAGGGTAATGCTGTGGGCTGAAGGTGGTGGATAAACACCACAGTGTGGACCATCAAAACAAATGGGAAGACAGCAAGCATTCACACAGGGCTACCTGGGAGCTATGAATACATGTCCTTCAGACTCAAAACTGTTTGGCAGCAGAGATTCAAAATCTGCAACAGAAAGGGGAAGATTATCTGGGAAGAGCCATGAGCCGGACAGTGGGGGACTCTGGGTACACAGCGGCTGTTCTTCAGGGGTGCAGGGAACGCGGAAGGGAGTTACCATAGCAACACCGAAGAGGAATCATGGGGGATACACCAGCATTAGCCAATATGGTGCCTCAAATGCAACCTGACTCTGCCTTTAACAGTTTCAACCAGCACTCACTTTCTTACTCATTTTCCACTTTAGTTCATCACCTTTGAGAAATCATCACCAGATCAAGCCAACCATTTTGATTTGATTTTGACGTTAATTGTTATTTTCTTATGTCGGAGAACTGACTCCCGTCACACACCATGACGGGAAGTGAGTTCTCAGACAGATGAATCCATAATGAGTGCATTTCACAGGCAGGCATCAACATGGCCAACTATTGCAGGGAGAGGTGGTGGCGCAGGGGTCCTGATGGAAGTGGTCATCCCTCAGACTGGCAGGGGACACGGCTCAGAGAGACACACAATCAGGGGAAATGCATTGCATTGTGAAGGGCATATCAATGGGCAACTTGCTTAACCTCTTGTAAGCTAACCTAATGTGTTTTTATTCAGATAAATACGTTTTTGTTATATCTATGATTCTCTGAACCTCATTAAACACAGCAATATATCTATTGTTATCTGACTTCCTTTACATTTCAGATCATCTCTAGAAATCATGAGAAAGTAGATGAGATGTAGATATTTGAAAACGAATGAATTGAAGGCCTGACTGCAGTTCTACGCGTGCCCAGGTAGTGTTGCGCCCACAGTGCCGTGCACATCCGGGTCATGGTTGTTTTTTAGGAGGAAGTAGAGGGCCGTTCCCCCAGCAGTCTGAGGGCTGATAGGGGGAGGAAGGAGACAAGCTGATGGAGACAGGGGTTACAGAGGGACGACACACGAGGCAGGTGCCACGGGGCGCTCTGCCACGTGCCCAACAACATGAGAGGACCAGGGTGGTCCACAGTGTGGCCCTAAAGAGATCAGTCAGCAGCACTAACACTAGCTACTGTAACATGGACGAACAATTCAGTTGAGCTAACTAACACAGTCTGTTGTTCTAATATGGAGTCAACTTCAGTAAAGCTAACATGCTAAATAACCTTAGCAAGGCTAACATGGACGAACAATTCAGTTGAGCTAACTAACACAGTCCGTTGTTCTAATACGGACTCAACTTCAGTAGGTAGCATGCTAAATAACCTCAAGGCTAACATGGGGACTAAATCACCTGGGCTTAAACAGCTTGGCTAAAATGCAGGTGGCCTTAGTCAAGCTAACATATTAATAGCCTAAATGCAGCAATCATGATAATGTTGTAAATAGTTAATAAACTGTGGTGACATTCTTAGATGTACTACCACGGGGGATCAATGGACTCAAATGAGACTCAAATGGGATCAGCCTTAGTTATACTAATATAAAACAATGGGGTTAAGTTCAGTTTGTTGAACTACGTTATAATGACAAAATATGCTTTAACATTACAGGGAGGCTTTCGCCTGCTCTAGTGTGAGGAGAGTTAAGATGGAGAACGTCCTTAGCTCCACTGGGACCTTTGGAACCGATGGCGGCTCCCTCAACTCCTGTACACTGGTGTGAGAGTTAAGACATCCTTTCAGCTACAATGGCATTGTAAGACAGGGAGAGAGATAGAGAGATGGAGGGGGAGAAATATCGAGAGAAAGGGTACACAGAGAGTTGGAGCGAGGAGAAAAAAAGGAAAGAGAGAGAGAGAGAGAGAGAGAGCGATGGATAGTAAAGTGAGATACAACCAGAGAGCTATCCACAGAGGGGAGGTGTAGAGGGACGAAATACAAAAGGTTTTAACAGAGAACGTGGATATTATGTGTCTTCTTCGGGTGTTTGGGGGTGTTAGAGACCTGAGCGTGACTGAAGCACCAGAGACGTGGGGGTGAGGTTGGAGACCGGAGGAGCCATCGTGAAAGAGATGGGGTCTAAGCTGCAGCAGGAGGGTGGGTGGGTGGGTGGAGAGTGAGGAGGAAGAGGAGAACGAGGAGGAGGAAGAGGAGGGTCTTGAAGGCAAGACGGGCAGGAACAGAGGCAAGCAGGCTGGGACAGGTGAGGGTGGGGGGCAGCGAGGGTGGGAGGAGGTTAAGGACGAGAGGTGTGGGAAGAGGCAGCAGTAGGGAGTAGGAGGTAAAGGTAGGGAATGTGGACCAATATGGAGTATACTTGCCCTTCGTGTATGGAACTGTGTGGATCCGTCAGAGAAGTAGTGAGCAAGAAAGAAACAGGGAGTAGGGGTAGGGGGAGGGGGGGGTCACAGACAATATTTTATTCAATTATTATTTGAATAAAAATATTGCTTTTTCAAAAGAAAGAAACCAATTAAGTCAAACAGACGATAAAGAAAATAAACGAAGAACAAACACCTTTTTTGCAAGAGCAAACAAGAAACTGAACAGAATGAGGAAAAGGAAAAGCGAAAGAAGAAACAGTAAAGGACAAAAAAACAGAACTGAGAAAGTTAACCATGGAGGATCCCAAAAGAAACAGAACAGGACGAACCAGGAAAAAAGCGGAGCAACACGGTCTGGAGAAAGAAAGCATGAGAGAGACAACAGGTGTCCCCATTGAGACCCACTAAACCCAAACTCCCACAGAGGAAGGACAGACCCTCGTCACGGGCCATGGGAGTTTATCTACTGAATGATTCCAAAGCTAAATACAAAACAGCTACAAGGAACAGTCCAACAGAAAATAATCACACATCTAGGAACTCAACAGGAACACAACTCAATAGAAAACATAATTAAAACACAAGAGAAAAGAGTGAAAAGCATGCCTGTTTTCACCGGTTTGGAAACATCAAAAAAGTTTCAAACACAGACGCTTCAGAATCATTGCTTGTTGGTGGAGAAGAGGCGAGAGCATTTGGCAAAGAAAAATAATAGCAGAAGGACACCATTATTTTCACCTTAATAACACAGTAAAACCACAGCTTTCACCTTTCTGTCATTTTCCGATTTTTTCTTCAACAGTTGTGAAGAAAAAAAATCACCATAGTATACAGCACAGTATGAAGACAAGAGGGTAGATAGGGGGGACGGGGGGGGGGGGACGAAAGAGTTTCACTCCCAAGATTTCCCTGCCACAGGGGAGGAGAGGGGGGCGAGGAGAGGAGAGGAGAGGAGAGGGGGGGGTATAGCGGAACGCTCCACTCTGATCGTCCCTGTGATGGTGTTCGCTGGAGACCCCGGATGCAGGACTTAGTAAGGGGGGGCGTAAGGTCAAATTTGGGAGAGAGAGAAAGAGTAGAGAGAGAGGGCAGGTGTTGGGTGTCTCCTGGTACTTACACTGCACCTGCAGGATCTGATCACTCAGGTTAGCCTTGATGTGGTTCTCACTGTACGTGGGCAGTACCAGCCCGAGACTGGAGTGGTGAGACAGACATAGAACAACATCAGGATCCTAGTATTTAAGTCCTAATACACACGTGCACGCGCCACACACAGAGCCTTCGCCTTGGACACAAATGACAGCATTCTCTAATCGGGAGGTGTGAACAACCTGCACTCAAACAACACAAGAGGTTTAAATGATCAGAGAAATACAGCAACTGTTTCAGCTTAATGATGTGCTAATAGAACTGAAGAGTGGGACCGTGTTCAAGTCAGCTGGCTCCACGGAAACCAACACCTGGCTCCTAGCCAACAGAGATAAAAAAATAAATAATAAAAAGACATTTCTAGGTCTATTGAATATCATAAAATGTAATTTGCAAAGTGTTGCCTGGAGGAAATGGTGTTATAATGCCACTTGGAGATGGATACAATGCGTAGAGCATGCAGTTATTTTGTGCTTATGATCCCATTACAGTTATTTTACAAGAGAAAGGAGTGTGTGTCTTAAATTGTGGTGATTTCAGTGAATAATCCACTATGCAGAAAGCAGATATTGTGGATACTCATGGTTGATAGATGGAGCCCATATCTCTGAATTTATACACACCAGTGGTTGATAAATGACACTTGTCGAAAGCAAGTTTCTGAGATGTAGAGATGGGTTATAGACCTTTATTCACAGGGTCAGGTCTGAACTCACCTCCAGGTCTCAGTCTTACCGCCAGGGTCGCATTCATTAGCGCATACTGTTGGAAACCGTAGCAAACTATTTTGCAAAGGAGAACGTTTTGCAACGAAAACAAATTTCTTATTGGACAAGTTCCGGTAGTCCCTCCCAGTTTCTTCTGTTTGGTTTCTAGAGAATACTATCCGGATGAGGTCTTGTAGCTTTAGCACCCACCTGTAATCTGTGCCTTCCACCAGTGTCCAGGTGTATGTCCGCATAGCCTCATCAATGTACCTCTGCAATCAGACAACAACACCCGCTCACCCTGATCAGCATCAGAATCCCTTCCTCAATTTTGCTGTATTATTTTGAAAAATACAAAATGCAAGTAACACACATATATATCTATATATATATATAAATATATATATATATAGTGCCTTTGGAAAGAATTCAGACCCCTTGACTTTTTCCACATTTTGTTACGTTACAACTTTATTCTAAAATGGATAAAACATTTTTTTACAAATCCTCAGCAATATACACACAATACCCTATAATGACAAAGCAAAAACACGTTTTTTTATTTTTTTTTATCTCAGGTGCATCTTGTTTCCATTGATCATCCTTGAGATGTTTCTGCAACTTAATTGAGGTCCACCTGTGTTAAATTACATTTATCGGACATGATTTGGAAAAGCACACCTGTCTATATAAGGTCCCACAGTTGACAGTGCATTTCAGAGAAAAAACCCAGCCATGAGGTCGAAGGAATTGTCCGTAGAGCTCCGAGACAGGATTGTGACGAGGTACAGATCTGGGGAAGGGTATCACTCTGACAGAGCTCCAGAGTTCCTCTGTGGAGATGGGAGAACCTTCCAGAAGGACAACCATCTCTGCAGCACTCCACCAATCATGCCTTTACGGAAGAGTGACCAGACGGAAGCCTCTCCTCAGTAAAAGGCACATGACAGCCCGCTTGGAGTTTGCCAAAAGGCACCTAAAGGACTCTCAGACCACGAGAAACAAGTTTCTCTGGTCTGATGAATCCAAGATTGAACTCTTTGGCCTGAATGCCAAACGTCACGTCTGGAGGAAAGCTGCCACCATCCCTATGGTGAAGCATGGTGGTGGCAGCATCATGCTGTGGGGATGTTTTTCAGAGGAAGGGACTGGGAGACTAGTCAGGATCGAGGGAAAGATGAACAGAGAAATGTATAGAGAGACCCTTGATGAAAACCTGTTCCAGAGCGCTCAGAACCTCAGACTGAAGTGAAGGTTCATCTTCCAACAGGACAATGACCCTAAGAGCACAGCCAAGACAACGCAGGAGTGGCTTCGGGACAAGTATCTGAATGTCTTTGTGTGGCCGGGCCGTAGCTCGGACTTGAACTCGATCGAACGTCTCTAGAGAGACCTGAAAATAGCTGTGTAGCAATGCTCCCCATCCAACCTGGCAGAGCTTGAGAGGATCCGCAGAGAAGAATTGGAAAAACTCCCCAAATACAGGTGTGCCAAGCTTGTAGCGTCATACCCAAGAAGACTCAATGCTGTAATCGCTGCCAAAGGTGCTGAGTAAAGGGTCTGAATACTTCTGTAAATATGCTATTTCAGTTTTTTGTATTTGTTATAAATTAGCGAAAATGTCTAACACCCTGTTTTTACTTTTTCATTATGGGGTATTGCGTGCATATTGATGAGGGACAAAAAAAATATTTATTACATTTTAGAATGAAGCTGGAATGTAACAAAATGTGGAAAAAGTCAAGGAGTCTGAATACTTTCCGAAGGCACCGTATATATAAAGAATCCCTTCCTCAAAAACAACTTGAACTGTTGTACAACAAGTTGAACGGTAGTCCTAACTCAAGTTATTCTGGATGGTACCGGCACGGATCATGGCTGAGCCTCATGTATTGATGACTTGCCTCATCAACTGACTTAATGAGGGTCTTGAATTTCCTTTGCCCTGGTTTTCCATCAATCATTTCACGACGGATCTGCGAGAGAGCGAGGGATAGAAACAGACAGAATATGAGTAGAAAACAATGATAAGGAAATGACAAAGGCAAAAGGGAGATGGAGAGTTACTTCTACGTTAACCAAAACCAGCTGAAACATTTGATTCAACAGTTTAGTCATGGGACCACAGTAATACAGTTGTAGTTACAATGTTAGAGATGTGTTGGTGTTCAGGTGATCACTGTCTTTACCTCCTCCTTTTTACTGTCCTCCAGCTCAGCATCCAGGAAGTCCAGAGTGACAGGCTCTCTGAAGTTAATGATCTGAGAGAGAGAGATGTGCAGCCAATCAGACACCAAGAAAATGACCCGTATCTGGGTAGAAAATCCAAGACCTCCAGAACAGAGAAATACAAATTATATATAGAACTAGAGTCAGTAGGAGTGATTTGAGGACCGTTTGGGTCCTACCTTAGGTTGCAAGTTGGGGTGCAGGAGCAAATAGCCATTTTTGTCGATTGCATACGTGTATCCATTGGCTCCAAGCTGTAGGGACAGAGTTGAGACTTAAAACCAGTGAAAAAAGTAAAGATATTTCTACCGCATGTGAGCTGCGTGCATGTGTGACGTACTTACCCTATATGTTGGCGTCTTCCTCTTAATTTCGTTGATCGCAACATCCACTCCCATGACACCAAGGACGAGCTGAGTCTGTGTAAAGACAACACAGACGGCAAAAGTTGAAATATTTGAACTCTGGCGGCAAGTCCTGTCTACCGTGGCAGCTGACGGCATTCAACGCCAGCCTCAACGGCATTTACCATCGTGCTCTCAATGAAAACAATGACATCCGGTTTGCCAACTACGGTCTACCTCGTACCATCTATATGCAGCATTTGAGCATTCATCTTAAGATAGCTAGGTGAGACAACTACATATCACAGTCGTAGTAGGTACATTTTGCCACAATAACGAAGTTATAAGCAAAGTTAGGGCTAGTAGTAAAAGACAAGTGTCATTTCAAATAATTAGGGGGGGGGGGTCTGTTTGACCTGTCTTTGTGCTTGTCTCCACCCCCCACCAGGTGTCTCCCATCTCCGCTCATTATCCCCTGCGTATTTATATCTGTGTTCTCTGTTTGTCTGTGGCCAGTTTGTTTTGTTCGTCTTGCCTACCATTGGTTTTCCCCTTGCTCCTGTCTGTTTCTAGTTCCTGGTTTCCCGGGATTGACCATTCTGCCTGACCTGAGACTGCCTGCCGTTCTGTACCTTCTGGACTCTGATCTGGATTACTGAACACTGCCTGCCCTTGACCTGTCGTTTTGCCTGCCTCCTGTTCTAGTAATACACTTTTGTTAGGGTTTCAGAAGTATGTGCATCTGTACCTCTCTCACTGATCCTGTCATCACATTATCATTCAGCCTCTCACATTAAGAAGCAGAGGCTGCACACACACACACACACACACACACACACACAGTGGAAGCACACACACAGCAAACGGGGCCTTTAGACTGACTGCTGAAAAGCTGTCCTCACCATCTGTGACTTATAACCATGTGTACCATCTGACTAATCTATATCTACACCCTGGAACTGAGTCAATTTGTCATAGCATCCCTCTGTTTTTTAAGCCTGTGTGATTCAAGAGTCAATATTTTCTATTTGGTTTTAATAGTTGATTCAGTGGGAGCTAAGCAACAGATGTACATCAAAAATCCAATCAAATTAACTTTTATTTGTCATATGTGCAATAAAAACAACTGGTGTAGACAACCGTAAAAATACAAATAAAATAGTAACAAGAGGAATAAAATAAATCACACGAGAATGGAGCTATATACAAGGAGTACCAGTACCAGATCAATGTGGAGCTATATACAGGGAGTATCAGTACCAGATCAATGTGGAGCTATATACAGGGAGTACCAGTACCAGATCAATGTGGAGCTATATACAGGGAGTATCAGTACCAGATCAATGTGGAGCTATATACAGGGAGTACCAGCACCAGATCAATGTGGAGCTATATACAGGGAGTATCAGTACCAGATCAATGTGGAGCTATATACAGGGAGTACCAGTACCAGATCAATGTGGAGCTATATACAGGGAGTACCAGTACCAGATCAATGTGGAGCTATATACAGGAAGTACCAGTACCAGATCAATGTGGAGCTATATATAGGGAGTACCAGTACCAGATCAATGTGGAGCTATATACAGGAAGTACCAGTACCAGATCAATGTGGAGCTATACAGAGGGAATACCAGTACCAGATCAATGTGGAGCTATATACAGGGAGTATCAGTACCAGATCAATGTGGAGCTATATACAGGGAGTACCAGTACCAGATCAATGTGGAGCTATATACAGGGAGTACCAGTACCAGATCAATGTGGAGCTATATACAGGGAGTACCAGTACCAGATCAATGTGGAGCTATATACAGGGAGTACCAATACCAGATCAATGTGGAGCTATATACAGGGAGTACCAGTACCAGATCAATGTGGAGCTATATACAGGGAGTACCAGTACCAGATCAATGTGGAGCTATATACAGGGAGTACCAGTACCAGATCAATGTGGAGCTATATACAGGGAGTACCAGTACCAGATCAATGTGGAGCTATATACAGGAAGTAGCAGTACCAGATCAATGTGCAGAGGTACAAGGTATTTGAGGTAGATATGTACAAGGCAGGGTAAAGTGACTAGGCATCAGGATAGATAATAATAAGAGTAAAAGAAAGAACAGAACAGCAGCAGCAAATGATGAGTGTAAAAGTGTGTGTGTGTGAGTGTGCGTGTATGTGTGTAATGTGTATGTATGTGTGTTTGTATTGTGTCGGTCTGCGTGTGTGTTATGTGTGTGTGCATATAGTGTATGTGTATGGGTTTTGTGTGGGAGTGTCAATGTGGTGTGTGAGTGAGTGTGTATTTGGTTTGTATATATAGTCTAGTGAGTGTGTATATATAGTCTAGTGAGTGTGTATATGGTTTGTATATATAGTCTAGTGAGTGTGTATATGGTGTGTATATATAGTCTAGTGAGTGTGTATATGGTTTGTATATATAGTCTAGTGAGTGTGTATATGGTTTGTATATATAGTCTAGTGAGTGTGTATTTGGTTTGTATATATAGTCTAGTGAGTGTGTATTTGGTTTGTATATATAGTCTAGTGAGTGTGTATATGGTGTGTATATATAGTCTAGTGAGTGTTTATTTGGTTTGTATATATAGTCTAGTGAGTGTGTATTTGGTTTGTATATATAGTCTAGTGAGTGTGTATATGGTTTGTATATATAGTCTAGTGAGTGTGTGTATGGTTTGTATATATAGTCTAGTGAGTGTGTATTTGGTTTGTATATATAGTCTAGTGAGTGTGTATTTGGTTTGTATATATAGTCTAGTGAGTGTTTATTTGGTTTGTATATATAGTCTAGTGAGTGTTTATTTGGTTTGTATATATAGTCTAGTGAGTGTGTATATGGTGTGTATATATAGTCTAGTGAGTGTGTATTTGGTTTGTATATATAGTCTAGTGAGTGTGTATTTGGTTTGTATATATAGTCTAGTGAGTGTGTATTTGGTTTGTATATATAGTCTAGTGAGTGTGTATATGGTTTGTATATATAGTCTAGTGAGTGTGTGTATGGTTTGTATATATAGTCTAGTGAGTGTGTATTTGGTTTGTATATATAGTCTAGTGAGTGTGTATTTGGTTTGTATATATAGTCTAGTGAGTGTGTATTTGGTTTGTATATATAGTCTAGTGAGTGTGTATTTGGTTTGTATATATAGTCTAGTGAGTGTTTATTTGGTTTGTATATATAGTCTAGTGAGTGTTTATTTGGTTTGTATATATAGTCTAGTGAGTGTGTATATGGTGTGTATATATAGTCTAGTGAGTGTGTATTTGGTTTGTATATATAGTCTAGTGAGTGTGTATTTGGTTTGTATATATAGTCTAGTGAGTGTGTATTTGGTTTGTATATATAGTCTAGTGAGTGTGTATATGGTTTGTATATATAGTCTAGTGAGTGTGTGTATGGTTTGTATATATAGTCTAGTGAGTGTGTATTTGGTTTGTATATATAGTCTAGTGAGTGTGTATTTGGTTTGTATATATAGTCTAGTGAGTGTTTATTTGGTTTGTATATATAGTCTAGTGAGTGTTTATTTGGTTTGTATATATAGTCTAGTGAGTGTGTATATGGTGTGTATATATAGTCTAGTGAGTGTGTATTTGGTTTGTATATATAGTCTAGTGAGTGTGTATTTGGTTTGTATATATAGTCTAGTGAGTGTGTATTTGGTTTGTATATATAGTCTAGTGAGTGTGTATATGGTTTGTATATATAGTCTAGTGAGTGTGTGTATGGTTTGTATATATAGTCTAGTGAGTGTGTATTTGGTTTGTATATATAGTCTAGTGAGTGTGTATTTGGTTTGTATATATAGTCTAGTGAGTGTGTATTTGGTTTGTATATATAGTCTAGTGAGTGTGTATTTGGTTTGTATATATAGTCTAGTGAGTGTTTATTTGGTTTGTATATATAGTCTAGTGAGTGTTTATTTGGTTTGTATATATAGTCTAGTGAGTGTGTATATGGTGTGTATATATAGTCTAGTGAGTGTGTATTTGGTTTGTATATATAGTCTAGTGAGTGTGTATTTGGTTTGTATATATAGTCTAGTGAGTGTGTATTTGGTTTGTATATATAGTCTAGTGAGTGTGTATTTGGTTTGTATATATAGTCTAGTGAGTGTGTATTTGGTTTGTATATATAGTCTAGTGAGTGTGTATTTGGTTTGTATATATAGTCTAGTGAGTGTTTATTTGGTTTGTATATATAGTCTAGTGAGTGTGTATATGGTTTGTATATATAGTCTAGTGAGTGTGTATATGCTTTGTATATATAGTCTAGTGAGTGTGTATTTGGTTTGTATATATAGTCTAGTGAGTGTGCGTAAGGTCAATGCAAGATAGAGTTAGTGCAGATACCATTAATTGACTATTTAGCAGTCTGACACCGCCTGATATAGAGGTCCTGGATGGCAGGGAGCTCGGCACCGTGCTGGGCAGTCCGCACCACCCTCTGTAGCACTTTGCGGTCCAGGGCTGTGCATTTGCCATAACAAGCGGTGATGCAGCCAGTCAAGATGCTCTTGATGGTGCAGCTGTAGAACTTCTTGAGGATCCATGGGCCCATGCCTAATCTTTTCAGCCTCTTGAGGGGCCGTGCCCTCTTCCCGACAATGTGAGTGTGTGTGGACCATGTTAGGTCCTTAGTGATGTAGAAGAAACTTGAAGCTCTCGACCCGCTCCACAACAGCCCTGTCAATGTGGATGGGAGTGTGCTCTCCCCTCTTTCTCCTATAGTCCACAATCAGCTCCTTGGTCTTACTGACATTGAAGGAGAGGTTGCTGTCCTGGCACCACACTGCTAAATCTCTGACCTCCTCTCTGTAGGCTGACTCATCGCTGTCTGTGATCAGGCCTACCACCGTTGTGACGTCAGCAAACTTAATGATGGTGTTGGATTGATGCGTGGTCATGCAGTCATGGGTGAACAGGGAGTACTGGAGGGGACTGACCACACACCCCTGAGGGGCCCCCGTGTTGAGGGTCAGCGTGGTGGAGGTGTTGTTGCCTACCCTCACCACCTGGGGCCGGCCAGTCAGGAAGTCCAGGATCCAGTTGCAGAGGGAGGGGTTCAGTCCCAGGGTCCCTAGCTTGGTAATGAGCTTGGAGGAGACTATGGTGTTGAACGCTGATCTGTGGTCTATGAGCAGCATTCTCACATAGTTATTTCCCCTCTTGTCCAGGTTGGAGAGGGCAGTGTGAAGTGCAATTTAGATTGCGTCATCTGTGGATCTGTTGGGGTGGTATGCGAAATGGAATGGGTCTAGTCTGTCTGGAATGATGTGAGTCATGACCAGACTTTCAAAGCACTTAATTACAGATGTGAGTGCTACAGGGCGATAGTCATTTAGGCAGGTTACCTTGGAGCCCTTGGGAACAGGGACAATGGTGGTCAGCTTGAAATATGTTGGGATTACAGACTGGGAGAAGGATATATTGAAAATGTCTGTGAAGACACTTGCCAGCTGGTCTGTACATGATTTGAGAACGCCTGCTGGTATTCCGTCTGGCCCGACGGCCTTGTGATTGTTAACCTGTTAAAACGTTTTGGCTCACATTAGCCACGGAGAGAGAGATCACACAGTCATCCGGAAAAACAGAGGCTTTCACGCAAGGCACAGTGTTATATTCCTCGAAGCGAGCATAAAAGACATTTAGTTCATTTGGGAGTTCTGCATCGCTGGGCAACTCATGGTTGGGTTTCCCTTTGTAATCCGTTATTGTCTGCAAGCCCTGCCACATACGACGAGCGTCAGAGCCAGTGTAATAGGATTGTACCTTCCTCCTATATTGTCCTTTCACATGTTTGATGTCTTGTCGGAGGTCGTAGTGGGTTTTCTTGTATGCGTACATGTCCGTGTCCCGTTCCTTGTAAGCGGTAGCTCTAACCTTTAGCCCTGTGAGGATATTGCCTGTAATCCATGGTTTTTGGTTTGGATAAGTTCTTATAGTCACTGGGGGGACAACATCGTTTATGAACTTGTTGATGAAGCCCGTGACTGTTGTGGGAAAATCCTCAATGATATCAGATGAATCCTGGAACATATCCCACTAGCAAAACAATCTTGTAGCGTCGCGTCTGCTTCATCCGACCACTTCCGTATTGAGTGCATCACTGGTACTTCCTGTTTGAGCTTTTGTTTGTAAACAGGAGAATAGAGCCGTGGTCAGATTTGCCGAAGGTAGGATGAGGGAGGGACTTGTCTAGAGTTTCTTACTTGTTTATGGCCCCATACAGTTCGTTGAGTGCCATTGCGGCGCTGGCTTGGGACGGGATGTAGACAGCTGTAATAATTACAGATGACAACTCTCACTTGAACTCACACTTGAAGCAGCACACCAGTTGTTAATTATGAAAAAACACCCTCTACCTCCTTTCGACTTCTCCGAAGCCTCTGTACAATCCTGTCGCTGCACGGAGAATCCACTGAGTACTACGTGCATAGCGTCGTCATCCAGACACGTTTCAGTAAGACATGTAATATTGCAGCTTTTAAAGTCTATCTGATTGGAGACTCTCGAACGAAGCTCATCCATCTTATTCTCCAGTGACTGGAAAATTGCCAATAGAACAGAGAGGAGCGGCGTTCGGGTTTTCTCTTCGCCTCAATTTCACCAGGACTCCACCTCGTCTCCGGTTTCCACGCCTGCAGCGTTTTGCTAGCCCATGGAACAAAGGAATAGGGTCCGGTATGAACAGTGGAACAGCTGAGTCGGAGTTGAAGTCGTATTTGAAGTCGAAATCGAGGTTAGTAACTGTCGATCTGATGTCCAGAAGTGCTTGGCGGTCATATGTGATAATAGTATGAACTTTGGGTAAAAAAAAGTAAAAGAATATGATAAAAGTCACTATATAGCAAAGCTGGGTTGGAACCGAGGCAAGCCAAGCAAAGCTGAACTGGACTGGTTACACATCCAGCATAGTTGCAAAGCCGAGCTGGTCTGTATCAGCCCTATAGTGTGAATCAGACATGAGTGTAAGGACATATCAGAGCTGCTGGGCCTGTTGCCACCTCAGGGGGTTGGTGTTGCCCTGCGGTCGTTTGGTCGCTGCACCAGGATGGGAGGGTGCCATTAGGCATGACTGATGCTCAACATTAGGGAGTTACAGAGAAAGAAAGGGACTATTTTGTAGTCAGGATTCCTGTTGTTTTACAATGTGCAAACCCTGTTGTTCAAATGGGAAAATCTGTATCTAAGTTAGTACTGATGCAATATCTGTTTATGTATTGGGATCTGTTGACATTGGTCCTCAAAAAGCCACAGAGGATAGAGAGACTTTTATAATCGCCCTTTTGAAGATGTCTATTAACTTGTTAATCAGTGTAAACCTTAATGCTGGTACTGTTCACCTGAGAGTTTGCATCAGCGGTGAGGTTGAAGACCGGCATGGTCCCAGTGATGACCAGACCCAGACCCTGAACACACAAACAACATAGCAAAATCAACATCTTAGCACACAGGACTTCACAAGGTCGCGTTAGCATCTATATAACGTTTTCCCCATCTAAAACATAGCTATGTTATGACTCAAAAGAGACGGTTGCAAGCTAAAGGGCTTGAAGTGTGGCTAGTACAAGGTAAACTTGTATTAAAACAGAAATGTAATGTAACAGAGACATTGTGTTGCTAGTTATCAGTCTGTCTTACCAGAGCATCCTGGTAGACGTTGGTCCATTGGACCAGCTTGGCCTTGGGCCCAGCCAGCACCATGGGCCGACCCAGCACATCCAGGTACTCCTGAGACATGGAGGAGAACACACACGTCAGAGCAACGCACACACACACACACACACACACACACACACACACACACACACACACACACACACACACACACACACACACACACACACACACACACACACACACACACACACACACACACACACACACACACACACACACACACACACACACACACACACACCATCTATTGCTTGATAGTGCTTGCCTTACAGTGGGGATTGTTAAAACAGTGAGCTGTAAGAGCATGTCACCCTTAGTCAAAGTATAAGTACAAGACCCTGACAAGTCTTCTCCTCGTCATATTAACCAGTGGGCCAACAGTAGAAGCTGCCCAGTGCTGAGGAGCAGTAAATCCTGCGGACAGTCTTCAGCCATTCAGAGTCGTTATTCATCATTATGAATGATGCTATTAAAAACACAATAGGAGTGCCAGGGGCACTTGGCACAAAGAGGCCAATCTCCCACTGGCTCTCTGTGTCCAGCACGGCAGTGTGAAAACGCCTCTCTCCGTGTTGGAAAACAAGGGTCAAGGGTTAAACTCACAAGTGATTCATCACGTTCATCAAATTCGTCTCTCCGTAGGTTCGTTTTACAGATTCTAAACGACAAAGATGTTTAATTGATCCATGGGATGCTGTTATTGGGATGCGATTGGGGGGGGGGGGCCGTGACAGGGATAACGTCACCCAACTCTGGGAGTTTGATTCTGTCAGTGCAACATCTTAGTGACTTCCTGCTGTTTCTGTTCAAACAGATCATGGGAAAACAAAAGGCATTGGTGACTCCTTCACCGACTCCGATTTATCTCAATTGCGGGTGAGGAATTTAGGGAGATTCCAACACAGATCTAGGTAGTTAAACTACTGCCGATCACGCCAACAAAATAGGGAGTTACAGAATGTGACAAGTGGCTATGCTAATGTGGTCTTATTCACACAGTCAGTAAACGATGCCCCCTTTACATGATGGAATATTCCATTATAGCACTCAGACCTTAACCATAACCTTCTGTGTATACCTGTTTCACACACAAGCAGTGTCGCCCTGTGTGAACACAGTGTTGTTCCAATGTCGTGCCTTTGACCGTTTGTTATTCATTGGCTGAACACTGAGGTGGTGACAGGCATCACCTATTCTATTATTAGCTCAGTCAAACTCCCGTTTAACGGGCCACAGGGAGATGTTTCATCAAGATGATGACAGGCAGACCTTTTCACGGGATGTAGGGGACATTTTCCGCCTGACTAGAACAATCTAGCCAACATTAAAGTCAGCCAGCAGAAAGGCTGAGGAGGTCCAAGGGAACCAGAGCCACACGTAGGTAGAGGCCAGGGTCCAAGGGTCCACGCTAACGGTTCTGTGGGTTAATGTGTTGCTACGACCAGGGACTACTTTACGTGCCTCCAACAGGCCAACCAAGTAGCATCCTGTCTGTTTGTGCAACTACACTGTGAAATACAGGCTACATCAGCTACATGTATGTGTAACTGACTACACTGTGAAATACAGGCTACATCAGCTAACTGACTACACTGTGAAATACAGGCTACATAAATGACATGCATGTGTATACATGCTGCAGTCCCATGTCCCATGTTTCAGGAGCTGAAATTATAGATCCCTGAAATGTTTTATATGCACAAAAAGCTTATTTCTCTTAAATGTCGTGCACAAATTTGTTTACGTCCCTGTTAGTGATAATTTATTCTTTGCCAAGATAATCCATCCACCTGACAGGTGTGACATATCAAGAAGCTGATTAAACAGCATGACCGTTAAACAGGTGCACCTTGTGCTGGGGACAATAAAAGGCCACTCTAACATGTGCAGTTTTGTCACACAACACAATGCCACAGATGTCTCAAGTGTTGTGGGAGCGTGAAATTGGCACGCTGACTGGAGGAATGTCCAACCGAGCTGGTACTAGATCATTTAATGTTAATTTCTCTACCATAGGCCGCCTCCAAAGTCGTTTTAGAGAATTTGGCAGTACGTCCAACCGGCCTCACAATAGCAGACCACATGTATGGTGTCGTGTGGGTGTTAGTAATGTAAAACCAAGGCAGCCCTATAACTTGATATAATGTGACATTATATGATGGGAAACTCTAAAATGTGTAGTGTAGCCCAGGTGTGTCTAATGCTCCTACATGAACCAGTCCTGTTGCACACCTGCTGTAGGAAACCTATTAGAATAAGTGGCAGTTCTCTGAATATAATTATGCCAGAGTTAATGGAACAGCTGACAGTCTATTCAGGGGCCCTGATCGCTCTGTGGGGCTGGGGGAGGAGGAGGGGTAGGAAGGGGGAACGGGGTGCATAGAGCCCCCCAGCAACTCACTCAATTTCTACAGCTGGAACGAGGTTATCCCAAGGGGCTATGGGACCAGGTAGTGCCTGGAGCAGAGTGGAGGTCGGCGGAGGAGGGTGGAGGGGCCACGGGTGTGTGGGGCAGAGGAGCCAGAGGTGTGTGTGTGTGTGTGTGTGTGTGTGTGTGTGTGTGTGTGTGTGTGTGTGTGTGTGTGTGTGTGTGTGTGTGTGTGTGTGTGTGTGTGTGTGTGTGTGTGTGTGTGTGTGTGTGTGTGTGGTAGTGCAATTGGGGGACTAGAGAAGGGGTGGATTGGGCGGCACAGCAGGTCTGCGCTAACTATGACCTGCTAGAAGACAGAGGAGCGCTTTAATCACTCTCTCTCTCTCTCTCTGTTACTTTCTCTCTTTCCGAACCTCCTCGTGTCCTTGTGTGATGGTACATTTCAAGGCATTATCTACAATCTGCACAATTGTCTTCAAAGAGAGTAACGAACTCAAAGTTAAGTAGAAAACACACCCTAAACAAAGGTACAGCATCCTTGATTGTGTTCAGGATTCACACGAGTGTAAATATTCACGCATGGACACACATATTACACACACTGAAGGATATCTGACCTGCGTGTTAATTCTGATGGCGCCAATGGATGGAATCTCGTAGTAGAATCCTGAAGAACAAAGTGAGAGAATTGGTTCAGTCCATCCACAACGGTAACCAGCAACATGTAACTGCTCTATTGTAATGTGCGTTGTAAAGGTAACGTTCTCAGTGCCGCATCTTAAAGACCATAGGATGAAATAACAGCCCAGCGAAGTGCAATCATCTCAAGCGAGCAGGGCCACGTGTAGCGCTATCATTTCAAAACGACTCCTCAGCAGAATGCTGATTGTTCTCTACGAGGGGAAATTCCATTTAGTAACCCATTACGTGTGTTGGTTATGTAATTATGTCATTTTGTGTAAAACGCTGTGTGTGTTTGTGTGAGTGTGTGTACTGTGTGATTGATTGGCACTAGGGTGCTATGGGGAAACAAGATGGGGGCCATTGGCCTCCAGTCTTATCACCATTGTACTGCAGGATGTAAATGTCATGTGCTCGAGGGTCTCACTGAGGATGCTGCGGCTGAGGCTCAATGCAGAGCGGAGCAGGGCTGAGCAGGGCTGCTGATTAGTGATGGAGGAGAGGAGAGCCACTCTCTCACTCTGGGTCAATAACTGCTGCCGCTCCCCAAGTTATTAAAGCAGAGTGTTTATACAAAGAGCTGCGAAACATACTCGGAATGTTAAGAGGCGAGAACGGCTGTTTTTTTTTGTTTTTTTTTAACAAACTGCGTTCTCGCAAAATAGTGCCTGTGAAATATATTACAGAATCTCTGGTGCCAGTAAATAGCTGTAAAGTTACAGGGAAAATGTATTAAATTACAGTATTATTAAGCTGGCCCCAGGATAATGCTGTAATCATGGTAGCATCCACATAAGCGCAACGCACGCACACAAACTATGACTATGCTCAGAACGGTAGCCCCTTCGCTTGCTTTGTGCTTTTGTGTGACACCTCCAGTTGTAGAGCACGACACAAGGAGCGACGAAGGAAACCCGACGTAGAAACGAAAGAGCATGGACTAGAGGTCCGCCGGTTTTCAGCCACAGGAGGAGAGGAGAGCGGTTGGGCCCACAGACTGTCAGAGCGGGAGTCAGGTTCCACTTAACAGGGGATTGCAGCACAAGTCAAGTGAGACAACAGGGAGGCTAGTCGACCGGGATCTGGGTGTGTAAGGTGCTTGCGAGGGGGATCCATGTGTGTTTAAGTGTGTGAAGGTGAGAAGGTTCGGCTCTACATGTCATTATAGGGTGTCTCTGGATACCAAAGAAAGAGCCGTAAGCACAATGCGGTACGACTATATTTAAAAGGACAGCTCCAGAGAGGAGAGGACGTCAATAACCATTGTCTTAGGTTGGCATTGGCTTTGGTGCCACGCTAATGATTAGAGTGAGTGGTACGCTGGCACAGAGGAGTAATCCTGGACTTCCCACATGCCGCCTGCCTGACTGAGAGATGGTAGCCATCGTTATCAACACACAGCCAGGCTCCACAGGATAATTCATTACAACATGCGGGGAGGGAGGTGCTTCTGAAGCACTCTGACGGCTCCACGGGAAATGAATGAGTCAGCCTTCTATAGGAGGCACGCTGCTTGTGACAGGAAGACGGGAAAGCTAAGTGTATAGGAGAAATGTGGAGACACTGAGAAATCCAACAGCAGAGGGGATAAAGAGGGAGAGAGCGAGGAGAGAGCGAGAGAGAGAGAGAGAAGTTTTTGTTCCAGAAAGAGTGGGAAAAAAAGAGTTGGTTATAGTGCAGAGCGGGCTGAGTAAAAACGGCCTTGAGTGTCATGAGGGCCGATGGTCAAGGAGGAAAGCTCAGTCATTTGGGTCGAGGACAGTTGGGCCGTTTGACTGGAGTTTGGTTATATCATTACACCATTATAATCCCATATTTTCTTGTTTCTCTTTGCTGGACTTGGGTAACGTTGAGATTGTACATGTAAATCAGTCCGTGTCCTTACAGTTTATAGACACACCCTCTACTCACCTTTATTGGCACAAGCTATCCACTGCAAAGGTGTGACATCGTAGTTGTGCTGCCCGACTGAAAAGGTAAATACTCGAATCTGAGGGAAGAGGGGATAGTTAGCGGAGAGGGTGGAAAAACTGGACATTACTCTTGTACAGCGAGAAAGTATAAACGGCAGAAGCATTTCAAGCCAGGGCCTGAGCGAGGGCGAAGAAGAAAAACGGTAGGAGAGGGAGATAGAATGACAGAGAGAGGAAAGAGAGTGAGTGTGTGCATGTGTTGGCTGTAATTTCCTGGGCTCTGATGATAAAGTGGCTAATTAGTCAGCAGGTCAGAGCTGTTAACACCTGCAGCAAGACAAGAAAAGAGACAGCGAAATAGAGAAACAGAGAGACAGAGAGAGAGAGAGAGAATATGACAGGGATGGAAAGTAATGCCAATGAGGAAGAAAAGAGGAAACACACCAAAAAGCTGGATCTATGTCCAAGGATGGAAGTGTTGGAATCATTAAGATTCTCACCCAAATAAATGACACCTGCTGTTGAGAAACATGATATTTATTTCATAAGGATAGGGGATGAGAAGGAGATAGGAGACCACAGGCTGGTTTATCATCTCTTGGACAATGCATGGGCTGATTCATTGGCAGACTAAGATTGATTAAAAGATCCGTGGTTATTGGGGACAGACTCACGGTTTTGTTGGGCCAGTTGTACTTCTCAAAGATGTCCTGGGCACGATCCTCTCCTCCATCTGTAAACATCATTATCATCTTATTGCAGCCCGCCCTCGGGGCGCCGGTATCCTGTGGAACAGAGAGAGAGAAGAAGAGGGGGATAGAGAGGGAGAGACAGAAAGAGGGATAGAGAGAGATACAGAGGGAGATACAGAGAGAGAGAGAGAGAGAGAGAGAGAGTGTGATTAGTGAGAGAGTGATTAGTGAGAGAGGGGGAAGAGACCGTCAAGGAATGGAAGAGGACATCAGACGACATGATAAAGACATGATAAAGACATGATAAAGACATGATTAAGACATGATTAAGTATAGCCTCTCCTTCCAGGAAATCACTGAAAATGGCGGCTTGGTTCTTCACAGGAGAGAAGAGTGCTTGAGGAAAGGACAAGCCTGTCTTCCAGTTCGCCTTTGAACAGCTGTAGATTCTATTTTCTAATATGCTAGGTAACCTGCATGTACAGTACACAAGACATCCACATATCTGGGATCGAAGTGTGCATATCTCTGTGTGTAGGGTAATATATCCCGTGCGTGCAGATTGGTGAATGTGTTCAGTGGCCAGTGGCATTCTACTGTGATATGGATTGGGTTATAGACATAACCCCCTCTTTCTCCCTCATCCCTCTCCTCCACCAGGCTGCCTATCTGACAGTTCGAATTGATATGCAGGCCAGCAGCACGTCACTCTGACAAGATTCTAATAAAGATAAATAATATTACCACAATTACACATTTTTATTGTGCTTCTGCCACCAATCATAGGGAGCGTGGCTGCGGCAGACAGCGATTAAAAAGCTTTTATTTCTCATTCTGCTGGGGGGGGGGGGGGGGGCAGGCTGGGCTGGGCTGGGGTGGGCTGGGCGCTTGGCTCCGTGCCTCCCAGCCCACCAGAGGAATATAAAGTGTCGGTGGCTGATCTCTTCTGGGCTCCTCTCATCAATCATCCCATCAGAGCCCATTAGGGCTGGCAGCTTCCTAAAATATACAGGAGCATATGGAGCTAAGCTGAGGCAGCACCTGTGCAGACGGACAGACAGACAGCGGCAGGCAGGTGTTTTGGACGGACCAGTGCCTGCCTGCAGGGTTGCCTCCCTGCTGCACACACAGACAGGGACCACTGCTGTGCTGGCTAGCCCTAAGCGCTACCACCATCATCATCATGCCACTGCAGTGGCCGTTCACAATCAGACCGGCCGACTGACTAGCGGCCCCTTTGGGCTCCATTCAGAAGAGGCGTAAATCCGCTGATTGTCTAAAGAGTGGCTGGGTCAATTCCTACACCAATTGGGATGTCAGTTTGCTAACTAGCGTGTCTTATACCATGGACATTTGGTGGAAGGCCTAACCTAACCTACCACCCTGAACTAAAACCTAGAGGGTGCGGCTGACTGCTGGCTCTTCGTCTTACATTTAGTAGCTGTTCGAAGGCGAACTGGAAGCCAGACTTGTAGTCAGTGGTTCCTTTGGCTTGCATGTTCATGATGGACTCCTTGAAGATCTTCTTGTTTCTCATGGTGGCCTGGACCAAGGTCTTAAAGCAGGGGACCACGGCATCGGCCTTCTCGTTAAACTGGGGGAGAAAAGACAGAGAGTGATGACTAATTGTCAATTGAACGTGTCTGGGTGTGACCACGCCGCTCGCTCGCTGGCATTTGAGGGCCACTCCATCTGTAGGTGTGTGTGTGTGTGTGTGTGTGTGTGTGTGTGTGTGTGTGTGTGTGTGTGTGTGTGTGTGTGTGTGTGTGTGTGCGTGCGTGCGCGAGAGGATACGGAGGGGGACGTGTGCAGCTGTGGGTTGCTCTGTGCCACTCTGGCAATAAACGTTGACGATTACAGTGTTTCACACAAAGAACAGGTGCACCTGAAATTCCAATGTAAACCAAGAACAGACACCCAGCCAAGGTAATGTCATCTAGATCTCCTCTGCAACATTTAAATTAGTCCTAGACTCTGTTTGTGACTGCGTGTGCGACAGACAGAAAGGTAAGCAGGGAGCCTATGTGTGATTAGCATTGAACAGCAATGGCTGTAATGTCAGCATTTTAATGGCCTTTCTTCTTGAAGGTCAACTTTAAAATCAGTTGACATTTCGATGGCAGAATGATAGCGTGAAATAGGTAAAGGAATTCGGTGCATGAAAAGATGACATTTCCTTGTGTTTGTGCGGTTTGATATTTATATTGGTCCAAAAAAAGAGAAAAAAAAGGACTTGAAGTATAGCATTCGAAATAACATGAAAAATTCCTTACACAGACTATTATTATGATCTCCTAACAAAATGACAATAACACGGTCAATATAATTCCAGGCCTAATGTAATGCTTCTGTGGACGGTTATACTATATCGCTGGGGCGGCAGGTAACCTAGTGGTTAAGAGCGTCGGGCCAGTTACCGAAAGGTCGCTGGTTCTAATCCCCAAGCCGACTAGGTGAAAAATCAGTCGATGAGCCCTTGAGCAAGGCACTTAACCCTGATTGCTTCTGTAAGTCACTCTGGATTTGTTGTGTTTGTAACTACAACGCATAATAATGGGAATATTTGACTGATCAAATGCACCATCTTTGAATAACCATTGTATCAATAACATGAATTACTGTTGGTGTCTTCATACACTAAAATATATACGGACAGATAGGTATACACACACCGGCACAACCATTGGCTTTCCTTCCTACTTCCAGAGCTCTTATTTTCTCTATAGGGGTGGAAATCAGCCTCGTTCCCACCCAGATTACCACGCTCATTTCTGCCTCTTAGAGCTGGGATTTAGAGCCATACACTGACTAAGAGCACTGGATTATGGAGGATTAGCCACCCAAGTCTCCAAACAGGGCTACCCCACCAGTGTGTGTGTGTGTGTGTGTGTGTGTGTGTGTGTGTGTGTGTGTGTGTGTGCGTGCGTGCATGTATGTATGCAGTGAGTCAGACAATGCAGCAATCAACTCATGAAAAACCTAGGAAGCAAGGCAGGGAGACTGTGTGGGAGATAGAGCCTGGCACAATCACACATAGACCAGGCGTGGTAACATTGTGGGACTATAATCGTGTAGGAAAGTAATAGTTTGTACAGCATAACTATGCAACCATGTGACGATGCGATAGGAACCTTTAAGTTTTCTCATGGCCACACCAATGCATTATGGTTCTGTTGTATTGGAGGCGTTAACCGTGTCGTAACACTGCCATTGGATATTGACGAGCAAACAGACCTTCAGCTGCAAATGACTGACATGGGGACCTGAAGGAGCCCCGGTAAATGCAGAACCCTGTTCTAATCGTCGCCTTATCAAGCGAGGCTACTCACCCTGGCTACATTCACATAGTCATCATCTGACAGAGTGTCGAGCATCTGCATCACAGAGGACTTCATCAGCTTCAGAGTGAGCCCGCTGACGCTGCCACTCCTACAGACACAACAGAGGACAACCACCAGAGCGTTGAGCCATACAGTTCAGCCTAAACGGCTCCACCTTAAAACCTCGTCCAGATAGTACGGCGTATCCACGGGAGGTTATACAGTGATGATCCCTTTACTCGTTTCTACTGCGCTGGAGGATTTATAGGTTGGGGATCTGGGATAGGACACACAAACAGCCTTAATCTATCCTCTCATTCCTCCCATGACCCCAACCCCAGTTTATTTCAGCATGCACATAAGGAAAATAATCTTTGTATTGTACTGCTAAGACATGGGTATAATAGCAAGAGGTCGGTGAAAATAAACACGATCGACATGGGAATCTAGAATCTCCTCCGATCGGAGCACACCAACAGGTGGCACTAGAGCCCTTTACTGTTGCTGCTGAGAGAGGACAGGAGGGAGGAGAGAGGGAGAAGGAAAGATGGACGGAGAAAGAAAGAAAGAAAGACAGGAGGGAGGAGAGAGGGAGAAGGAAAGATGGACGGAGAAAGAAAGAAAGACAGGAGGGAGGAGAGAGGGAGAAGGAAAGATGGACGGAGAAAGAAAGAAAGACAGGAGGGAGGAGAGAGGGAAAAGGAAAGATGGACGGAGAAAGAAAGAAAGACAGGAGGGAGGAGAGAGGGAGAAGGAAAGATGGACGGAGAAAGAAAGAAAGAAAGACAGGAGGGAGGAGAGAGGGAGAAGGAAAGATGGACGGAGAAAGAAAGAAAGACAGGAGGGAGGAGAGAGGGAGAAGGAAAGATGGACGGAGAAAGAAAGAAAGACAGGAGGGAGGAGAGAGGGAGAAGGAAAGATGGACGGAGAAAGAAAGACAGGAGGGAGGGAGGGAGGAGAGAGGGAGAAGGAAAGACTGCATCTACTCACACATCCACAATGATGATCATGTCCTTGGGAGAGGAAGCCCCTTGGATGTACCTGTTCAAAAAAGAAAGATGTGTTTAACAAATTGTATTAGTCTTCACTGCGTATAATTGAACTGGCAGATTTGATGGGGATCCTAGGTTACAATAAGCTGGGCTATGTTAATATGTAGCAACCAGAGCATATTTAAATGCTGAAATGGAGTGTTAGCTTGCAAGAGCTGTGTCTAAATGGATTCTAAGCTTTGTTGAGACTGGTTGAGGCAAGTGAATGGAGTCCAGGCTTAGCTAAGGTTCACTTACAGTATAGGTAAAGCTGTGTTTGCATGTTGAGCAACCTGTATGTGTATATCTTCAGTCTAAGTAATCTGAGTCGTCTTTATGCAGAGTTTGTTTTATATTTAGTTTGAGTCTGAACTAAACTGATTTCAGTCATGTTTCTAAGCAGGCTGAGCCGAGCTGACCTGTGTTTTGGGTAGTCTGAACAGATTTCAGTCATGTTTCTAAGCAGGCTGAGCCGAGCTGACCTGTGTTTTGGGTAGTCTGAACAGATCTCAGTCATGTTTCTAAGCAGGCTGAGCCGAGCTGACCTGTGTTTTGGGTAGTCTGAACAGATCTCAGTCGTGTTTCTAAGCAGGCTGAGCCGAGCTGACCTGTGTTTTGGGTAGTCTGAACAGATCTCAGTCGTGTTTCTAAGCAGGCTGAGCCGAGCTGACCTGTGTTTTGGGTAGTCTGCGCTAAGCGCTGTCTGCCAGTACAATATGAGCTACTGCTGATTCTCTAGTCCCTCAATGACGCACCAGTCCGGTGTCAAACACATTCTTTACTCTGCCGGTCCCTTTGTCAGCTCGAGACACAAGCTGCTTAACACCATTATGCTACAGTTGCAAAGCTACTCCTAAAATAGGGCAGATATGCGTGTGTGTGTGTGTGTGTGTGTGTGTGTGTGTGTGTGTGTGTGTGTGTGTGTGTGTGTGTGTGTGTGTGTGTGTGTGTGTGTGTGTGTGTGCGTGCGTGCGTGTGTGTCAGTCATGATGGTGCAGGGCGGGTCTGTGGGGGAGCAGAAACCAAGGATGCTAGACACTTTGTTATCCTGGAAAAGCCACAAACACAAACGTCTGTCCACTGCTGATAGAGGCTGACATATAGAGGCAAATTAGAATGCACTCATTCCCTTCCAACTGCAATTAAAATCACATTCCACCTGACACAAACGGAGCAGAGATTGATGTAACGTTACAGACCTTCTCCAGGTCAGTTTGGCGGGGGTTTCAAATGTTAGCGTTTAGTTCGTTTGGCATTCTGAGGCGCGATTCAGCTGTGTGTGGAGGCAGGCCAGCTGCCTGTGGGCCAGTTAGGTGCTTTTCTTATGCCGGGCCAAGCCGATACAGAGGTAGAGAGGAACTGAGTCCTGGTAGGCCTCACTGTTGCTGCTCCCACAAACCCCAGCCCATCACTTCACTGGCAGGCACCGCGCCACCACTCCAGCCTGCACAGTGACCCCTGACCTCTGTTCCACTGCTGTCCCTCAGCACCGACGTGGCCCTGAATCCCAGCTTCAAACACAACCGGGGCCTCACTCTCCTGAAACCCTTCTGAACCCCCAGGACAGAACACAAGCAGGTCAGCCAACCAGCACCGTCGCCGCCGACACTCGAGAGATCGATTAACCGAGCATGCCCAGAATAGGCAGAGGTGTGTGGGGGAGGGGGGGGGGGATCCAATTATTTTTCATAACAGAGAACGCCACATCAAAGGTAGAATTTCCACTGCTCTCCGCCACTATGTGGCATTTGAAATCAGGTCTGGAACCATGAAGTGTATTGGCATGACTTTTATCAATTTAATTACGGAAATCTTAATTTGAGAAAGAGAGCGCACGGGGAGAGTGCACGGGGAGAGGGAAAGGGGGAGAGAGAAGAGAGTTAGACTGCACGCAGTGATGGCTTCATTCTGTGGCTAGATGGAGTTGTGAAAGTGGTCATCGATGCGGCGCCAAACTCAGTCAGAATGTGCACACGTCTCCACACCGGGGCACCAGAGAAAGCTCAGCCCAGATATTCAAGGAAAAGCCCTTTTGGTGAAGGTCCTCAGACCTGAGTAGCACCAACTGAGTGGCGGGAGGATTTCATTAAATCCTCTAACTCGTCTCATTCTCTCAGTGGACTCTAGTGCTTTCATATGGCTGAAGTTATTCATGGGCTAAATGTTAATGACAGGGGCACAGCCGACTTCCATCACCGGTTCAACCTCAGTTGCCCCACACTCACATCACACAGTCAAATGCAGAGCTGTCATTAGCTCCCCATATGTCTCAGGGGGAAAACAATGTCACTTCCAGAGAGACTATTTCTCTTGGGGGTTTGTCTAAAGAGAGAGGCAGCATTGATCAGCTGCAACGAGGTTTAAGAGGAGTTTAACAGAAGACGGAGAGAAGCTGAGTGTGTGACGCGGGGGGGGGGGGGTTGGAGTGGGTGTGGGGGGTGGGATCACTTGCGACAGAAGTTATAGTGCTGCCACGGCTGATCTTCCCATAGATTGTCGTGCTGCGTCTGACTCTCTCTCTCTCTCTCTCTCTCTCTCTCTCTCTCTCTCTCTCTCTCTCTCTCTCTCTCTCTCTCTCCTCTCTCTCTCTCTCTCTCTCTCTCTCTCTCTCTCTCTCTCTCTCTCTCTCTCTCTCTCTCTCTCTCTCTCTCTCTCTCTCTCTCTCTCTCTCTCTCTCTCTCTCTCTCTCTCTCTCTCTCTCTCTCTCTCTCTCTCTCTCTCTCTCTCTCTCTCTCTCTCTCTCTCTCCATTCCTAAAAGTGAATTGTATTTATTTCTGCTTTCAAGCAAGCAAGTGAGGGGGGAAGATAGGAGTGGAGTTGAATGGGGTGAGGGGATATTTCCATCTCCAGCCTGATGTATAGTAGTTCCATGGTGATAAAACATCATCGATTGAAGCATATAGTGATATGTCTGCTGCATCTGATCCTCAATATTTGCCTCATGGATCCAGATGTGTTGTTTCTGCATGGGTTCCATTCTGTAATTAACTCTCGGCTCCTGCCCGCTGATGCCATTCTTTCCCTGTCATTACCCAGTCTCCTGCGTGCCAGAGCCAGGTGACGAGCAGATGGACCTGGCTGGTGCTGAACTGAGCCCAGGCACTCGCCCATCCCTGCCTGCCCCTGCCCAACGCCCCAAGAACACCATCCCTGCCTGCCCCTGCCCACCGCCCCAACAACACCATCCCTGCCTGCCCCTGCCCACCGCCCCAACAACACCATCCCTGCCTGCCCCTGCCCACCGCCCCAACAACACCATCCCTGCCTGCCCCTGCCCACCGCCCCAACAACACCATCCCTGCCTGCCCCTGCCCACCGCCCCAACAACACCATCCCTGCCTGCCCCTGCCCACCGCCCCAACAACACCATCCCTGCCTGCCCCTGCCCACCGCCCCAACAACACCATCCCTGCCTGCCTCAACCCAACGCTCCAACATCATCATCCCTGCCTGTCCCTGCCCACCGCCCCAACATAACCATCCGCCACCAGCTATTCAGCCATGCCACTGCCACACACCCTCACAGAACCTCTCTCTCTCTCTCTCTGTTGTTACATGGAAATGACTCTACATAATGGAATAACACCACAGTCCTTAACGACAGCCACTGTGTATCCTAAGTGTGCACACGATGAGGAATAAGTGCAGGCCGCTGTCTGTGTGTGCACTTCATCAGAGGTACAGTAGCTGTTTGGACCAATGTTTTAAGCAAAGCTTGTAGGCTAACGAGCAAATCAAAGTAAACACTTCTCACACACTAGTGATAACATGAAACATATGACGACATAAAACAGTCAAAATGATTTGTTCCAGCGGCAGGTCTCAAGGCAGAGGCACAGCATTAAACGACAACAGATTAAAGCTGCAAAATTGGCATCCCCCCCCCAAAAAAACATCTTAAAAAGAACACATTAAGCAACCAGTAGAATACAATGACATATTCTGCATGGCAGTGATTGTATTTCTGTCCCTTCGTGGCAGCCTGGTAAAAGAGTCTCATTGGAATTCATGAAATAGTTTTATCACGGAGCGGCGCTGTAAAATCAATACATTAACTGTGCTGGGGGCTAACACTCTCAGAAGATTGTGTTTATGTACCCTGACCCGTTTCCCTGAGTGGGGTGCATTACATTTGAATCGGGGGAATTATCTACGTACATTCCAGATAATACACAATGATAAAACACTAAAATGGCCTAGGTTAATCTTATTCTAGAATCAAGTATGTGTGTGGGCGTCTGCGTATGCGTGTGTGTGATTGTGAGAGTAGGTGTGCATGAGTGCACGTTTCTATAAATACCTGTATGCGTGTGTTTCTGAATGTACATATACACTGAGTGTATGAAACATTAGGAACACCTTCCTAATATTGAGTTGCACCCCCTTTTGTCCTCAGAACAGCCTCAGTGCATGGACATGCATGGACTCTACAAGGTATCGAAAGCATTCCACAGGGATGCTGGCCTATGTTGACTCCAGTGCTTCCCACAGTTGTGTCAAGTTGGCTGGTGGACCATTCTTGATACATATGGGAAACTGTTGCGCGTGAAAAGCCCAGCATCATTGCAGTTCACACACACAAACCGTTGCGCCTGGCACCTTCTACCATACCCCGTTCAAAGGCACTTTTGTCTTGCCCATTCACCCTCTGAATGACATACATACATACATACATACATACATACATACATACATACATACATACATACATACATACATACATACATACATACACATCTCAATTGTATCAAGGCTTTAAAATCCTTCTTCAACCTGTCTCCTCCCCTTCATCTGCACTGATTGAAGTGGATTTAACAAGTGATATCAATAAGGGATCATCGCTTTCACCTGGTCTATGTCATGGAAAGAGCAGGTGTTCCTTATGTTTTGTACACTCTGAATACATTGCACCATATTTTTATACCTTTATTTAACTAGGCAAGTCAGTTAAGAACAAATTCTTATTTTCAATTTCAGCCTAGGAACAGTGGGTTAACTGCCTTGTTCAGCGGCAGAACGAAAGATTTGAACCTCGTCAGCTCGGCGATTCGAACTTGCAACCTTTCGGTTACTAGCCCGACGCTCGAACCACTAGGCTACCCTGCCGCCCCGTACGCATAGCGTAGATGTATATACCTATCTATGAGTTGCAGTGTTTTGCATGCACATCCTGTGAATGTGTGAATATTAACAGTGTGTGTGTTGTGATGATGGGCTTATTATTTTATGGACTCCTGCTCTCTTAGTGCTCCTGTGGATGTGGCTGCTGAATGAAGATTAAATTAAGATAAAAAATATAGGAGGATGTGGCCCAGAGAGCCTGCAGGAGAAAGAGATGTTGTCTGCCTTCTATTTATTTTACTTTTGGCTGATTATTTGAGGGGGTTGATACCAAGAGACACATTTCCATATTTCAGGTTATGCCCATAATACGAAATATTATAAATAATTTATATGTTATGGTAAATGTATAAAATCAGTAAATGGAAAAACATTTGAATTCAAACATTCAAACATTCAACAGTAGCTATAAAGTTTTCTACTATACTATGATGGATTTACAGATTTGGAGTTGAATTACTTACTTAAGTTGCATGACTTATGGGCCCAAGGTCACTATTTCCAATGGAACAAGAGAAGGGCGAACATTCCGACTGTGACTCCACAGTCATGGTTATCGCTTTACGCTACAGTCAAAGAGAAGCTTTCCCTTTGACAAACCCACTCCCTACAGGAGGAGTGAGTGAGGAGAATGGGAGAGGCAGGCAGGAAGGGAGGCAAGCACAGGGGCTCCAGGCGTTTGGGCCATGGCATTTTGGGAGGCTCATCTCCTGGCTGGGATTGACCAGAAGCCATAATATTTACTGAGAAGGTAGATTGACTTTTCTGAGAAATCAATATCTGTTATGGCCCTGCACGCTGTACTGAACCTGGAAGGTAATGGGATCTCTGCAACGCTTGGCTAACATGACTCCATGCCTGTCTCTCTATATTTCTCTCTCTCTCTCTCGCGCTCTCATTCTCTCTCCACCTCTCTTCCTTGACTTCCTTAACAGACTTTATAATGGACAAATGTTAATAATTAATGTCAGAGCAATTGGAGACAATTAAGTGTGTTGACTGGACCATTCATTTTCCTGAGGCCGTTAGTGGGGGAGCGCAGCAGACAGACAGATGGAGGGAGCCCATCTGTGGAGGCACCGAGCTACGCAGCCTCATCCTCTCCCTTTCCCCGATTTCCTCAAAGGATTACACACTTTACACACACACACCACCCCAGCTGGCATATCTAAAGGACAGGTCAACCAGTCCTAAACTCATTCCCGTAAAAGGTGAAGGTCTTTTAGGCCACAAACTGTGCACACAAGCCATCCTTTTATTTCCTCCTGAAAATCACATTTCAGACTTAGTGTCTGTGTCGGGGTTGTCCCTTACAACAACAAAAAAAACAGGAAAAGAATCACGTGAAAAGAACAGGTGGTTTTTGGACACTTTTTGGACACTATATGAAGAAGAGAGGCATGCGCCTGCAGCAGTAACGCTCCCAATTGCTGGCTCAGAAATAAGGAATTATAATTTTTGTACGCACTTGAATTATTATACTCAGGTAGGCTAAGTTACCTTTTGACAAAACGGCAGTAAAGAATTTGCAATTCCATATGTGGAAACATTGATACTGCAACATCTTAACACAACCTTTTCACATGTGAGGAGAATAACAGTATTTCATCACCACATGTGAAATTGCAAGTTTTCTTAGATGTTTTCTGAGATTTCCACATGATTGATTTTCACATGTGAACTTGCAATTCCACATGTAAACAAGACATATTCACAAGAAAATGTTTCTCAGATGTGAAACTGCATATCCAATATTCACATGCAAATGTTTTTAAGATGTGAAACCGCATATTTCACATGTGCAACTGCAATTCATAAGTGAGGTGAAAACATGTTTTTTCTTGTATATATTCTTGTATGTGCATCTACATGTGCAGGCGAGTGAGTGTGTGTGTGTGTGTGGGGGGGGGGTGGGTGGGGGGGGTATGTGCGTATGCATGTGAGTTACCTCCATTCCCCTTTAAAGGTCTATTAATCTATTGCTGTCCCCTAACAAACACGTGATTGGCTTACCTAACCCAGTGGGTGGTCTTTTAGCCCCCTACGATTGGCTGACCCCTCCAGAGAGTGTCACAACCAAAGACAGCATGTTAGACCATAATCACACAAGCATGACCTGACACATCATGGCACTCCCTGCCACGGCCCCGCCACTCAACAAGGCATGGGCACAGGTTGCTAGGCAACAGGCCACAGGAGCTTTCAGAGAGGACGGAGGGAAAGTCGGAGACCAACAGGCAGAGAAGAGAAGCATGGGAACAATGACAGTGACAAACATGGAGGACCAGGGGGTGACATGGTGCTGTTCAGTGGAAAGCATCCACCCCTGTCTACCCCTGTCACATCCTCTGTTTCCAGACTCCCTTCCCTCCTCTCAGCTCTCTCTCCATCTCTCCATCTCTCTCGAGTGGCGCAGCAGTCTAAGGCACTGCATCTCAGTGCTGGAGGCATCACTACAGACGCCCTGGTTTGAATCCAGGCTGTATCACAACCGACCATGATTGGGAGTCCCTTAGGGCGGCCCAGCATCGTCCTGGTTTGGCTGGTGTAGGCCATCACTGTAAATAAGAATTTGTTCTTAACTGACTTGCTTAGTTAAATGAAGGTTAAATAAAAAATGTAACCATCTCCCTCTCTGAAATCCACGTTCCTCTCTGCCTCAAGGAAGACTCTTCTCCTGTGTGAGGGAATTAAAATTGGTTGTCGTATACATTGAGTGTATAAACATTAGGAACACCTGCTCTTTCCATGACATAGACTGACCAGGTGAAAGCTATGATCCCTTATTGATGTCAGCTGTTAAATCCAATTCAATCAGTGTAGATGAAGGGGAGGAGACAGGTTAAAGAAGGATTTTTAAGCCTTGAGACAATTGAGACTTGGATTGTGTATGTGTGTCATTCAGAGGGTGAATGGGCAAGACAAAAGTTTTAAGTGCCTTTGAACGGGGTATGGTAGTAGGTGCCGGGCGCACTGGTTTGAGTGTGTCAAGAACTGTAACACTCCTGGGTTTTTCATGCTCAACAGTTTTCCGTGTGTATCAAGAATGGTCCACCACCCAAAGGACATCCAGCCAACTTGACACAACTGTGGGAAGCATTGGAGTCAACATGGGCCAGCATCCCTGTGGAACGCTTTCGACACCTTGTAGTGTCCACGCCCCAACAAATTGAGCCTTTTCTAAGGGTATAAAGGGGTGCAACTCAACATTAGGAATGTTCCTAATATTTTGTACACTCAGTGTAGTTGTTGGAAGCAAAGGCACTAAAGGAAAACACAGACATGATCCTCCTTTTAACTTGTCAGCGGCGCACTGTAGCCCATTGTTAACACAAACAACCCAATTATTGGCGGCGTCGTGTTCATGTGGAGGTCTACAGTGTTTCACAGGTAATGTGTGAAAGCCCATGTCAGCCAGAGCAGAGGCAATGCAGGGACACTTTCTCCCAGAGTGTTAACTTAATTAGTCTGTCAGGAAGAGCCTTATTACTTCCTCATTCTGATACGCTGGGAAACAACCTGGAGTTCAGCTAAACACAGGCTTCTCACACATCTTTAACGGCAACTCTAACCTTCTGAGCAGAATCAGTACTTCTTGGTTTTATATGAGTGGGCCTATGAGTGTACAGAACGTATATCTGTATGTGTAATAGCTTGTTAATGGGAGTGTGTAATAAAGCAAACTCTGTTGATATTGGTATAAATACGTCGCTTATTTACCTGACAGATACATCTGGAGTGTACTGTGAGTGTTTTAATCGTATACAGTGGGAGTTTGCTGTTTGTCTCAGTGCATTGCCCTCCGGCCCATCCATCACCTCTGGCCAACCCTTGGCCTGAACAGCCAACCAAGCTATGCTGGAGCTGGACACAGGCAGACAGCCAGGGATGGAAAGCAGCATCAACTCTAATCAATGTGGCTGTCATGATTATGTCCGGTGTGCTTTAATCTGCAACCAGGCAACAGGCAGCTCTTAAACAGAGCTGAAGTGACAGTGACAGGTAGAGGCAGGATGGAGGGGTGAGGGTGTAGGGGAAAGGGGGGCTGTTTGGCCTCACACACTCGGTGCTGTCGAAAACTTCAAACTGCCGTGCTCTGTGAGTCCCTGGCCCTGGCTAAGATCTGACACACAGCAGGGATTCACAAACCAAATGGCAGGTGAACGCTTAATACAACACAGCAATGGTACCACTCCATATCTTATTTGCCACTTGGCTGCGGTCCTTGTAGTTGAAGAGAATGTATTTCCTCTGGTAACTCACTGAGATAAATAGGGGTTAGATAATACTTTAACCTCAATGGCCTGAAACAAAGGAGAGAACTATTCTATTAAGCTTGGGGAGGGACTAACATCTATAATAGACCAAAGCTTACAAGAACACAATAAAGGACTGGTTACATTGGATTTCACAACACAATACATGGAGAAGGTTCTAACAAAGATGTAAGATATCTGGGGCTTTAATATTTGAAATTAGAATATGTGGCATTCTATAGACAATAAAATGTCTTTATAAAACAATTTTTTCCCCCAAATTCATTGAGATGTTACAAGTGTATTAGGAGCAGAAAATACTATTTGAACCTTTCATATTAAACAAATATGTGCTTTCCTAATATTATTGTCCTGAGGTTGAATAGAATATCCCATCATAAAGCAGGATTCTGTAGGCAACTAAATAGTAGATGAATCACTTGTAAATGGCCTTAGGCTAACCCCCTTGTGGGAGAACATCTGAATGGAAAACCTGTAGGGCCTCTCTATCCTATGTAAAAGGAAAAAAACTGAACATGGACGTCAGTACTCACCACGGTCGTCTGCGCACGTCATACAGGTCAATCTTATTGGGTGCTCTCCAAGGAGTGGCTGGAAAAAGGAGGAATACAAAACATCATTCTGCAACTTGATCTCTTTTTTTTTTTAACTTGATCTCTCATTTTTATCCCCAATTTTGTGGTATCCAATTGGTAGTTACAGTCTTGTCCCATCGCTGCAACACCCCTAAGGACTCGGGAGAGTCGAAGGTCAAGAGCCATGCGTCCTCCGAAACACGACCCTGCCAAGCCGCACTGCTTCTTGACACACTGCTCGCTTAACTCGGAAACCAGCTGCACCAATGCGTTGGAGGAAACACAGTCCTGCTGGCGACGGAGTCAGCTTGCAGGCGCCCGGCCCGCCACAAGGAGTCGCTAGAGCGCGATGGGAAAAGGAAAACCCGACTGGCCAAACCCTCCCCTAACCCGGACGACGCTGGGCCAATTGTGAGCCGCCTCATGGGTCTCCCGGTCAACGGTCGGCTGTGACACAGCCTGGGATTGAACCCGGGGCTGTAGTGATGCCTCAGAGCGCTGCGCCACTCGGGAGAACTTGATCTCTTTTACCTCTATATCTATACAATAGTTATAGTGAACGTTGATAATATCTTTATTCATAATGGTCTAGGACTTACCTGGGTAGTATCTTGTGACCCCCGTCGAGCTGCCGAACACCTGCCAGCGTAGAGAGCTGTCCTCCCGGCGGTTATCAATAAACACTCTCTCTAGAGCCTGAGTCCAGTTCAGCTCATTGAGGATGACTGGGGCTGCAGGGCAGGAGGAGAGGAGAGGAGGGGGGAGGAGATGAGAGGAGACACTATGAGCACAGCCACGGAGGTACAGTACAGTCCAATCGACATAGTTTTGACGCTATGTGACTGTTGGATGTTTAATGTTCCTTGAGAAATGTAGATTTGCAAAGGAATAGGTTGACAGTATTGAAACGAGAGTTCAGTTCACATAACAGGGTTGACCTTAAAACGAGGGACAGGGTTTTTTATTACCTTAAAATGAATCACTAATCACATTAAATAAATAATGATCTTTGGAAATGACTTTGTCAAACCTTTAAAATAAATAGGGCTTTACAGTGATGGTGAAAACTTTGGGTTTCAAATCTTCCTAGAAGTAACAGAGAATGCTTTCAGGGACATGTCAAAATGGTGACTTTTGACCCTTCAGCAAGTTTTCATTTAAAACGTATTCAATTTTCTATATTAAAGGGCACTTCATTAAATATAACAGGCTTTTAAAATTCTACAATTCTACAATTTCTACTTCAAATATCAAAGGGACGCAAAAAAATGCACTCATTTCGTGGAATTACCCTTGTACTGTGTGTCCAGGTCAGGATAATGTAAACACAAAACAATACAATCTCTCTTCGGGCTGAATAACCTTGTCCACTCTGACAGTGTGGTCTGACTCCATAAAAATGTATATATGCAATCAGCTGTCCCAGATCCGGAGGTGGTCCTCAGCAGTGTGTAGCAGGCATCGCTGTAACCTGGACGATATCTATACGGTGGAGAGCAGTGGAGGAATCACACCTGACATTGGTCGAGGTCATGTGTCACTGAATATGTGGAGACAGCAGTTTGGACGATGCTGCATTTGAATAGAGAGGAAAAACAATGGTGCTATTTATGCTGCTGCTATTTCCCCACAGAGACCATCAAAACAGCTTGACTGTCAGTATGTGTGTGTGTGTGTGTGTGTGTGTGTGTGTGTGTGTGTGTGTGTGTGTGTGTGTGTGTGTGTGTGTGTGTGTGTGTGTGTGTGTGTGTGTGTGTGTGTGTGCGTGCGTGCATGTGTGCGCGCGCGCGTGTGTGTGTGTGGCCTGCAGTGTAGATGGCTGACATTACAATAGAGGTGGCTCACATCTGCATAATACTCCCGGTCAGCTTGTGTCTTCTGAGGTGTGTGTGTGTGTGTTTAAGTTAAGGTCACAGCTATATCTCACAGGTCAGTAGTACTTTATGAAAGAACGGGACTGCCAAATGCTGAAGCGCGTAGCGCATAAGAATCGTCTGTCCTCGGTTGCAACAACTCACTACCGAGTTCCAAACTGTCTCTGGAAGCAACGCCAGCACAATAACTGTTCGTCGGGAGCTTCATGAAATGGGCTTCCATGGCCAAGCAGCCGCACACAAGCCTAAGATCACCATGCGCAATGCCAAGCATCAGCTGGAGTGGTGTAAAGCTCGCAGCCATTGCACTCTGGAGCAGTGGAAACACGTTCTCTGGAGTGATGAATCACGCTTCACCATTTGGAAGTCAGACGGACGAATCTGGGTGTGGCGGAAGCCAGGAGAACGCTTCCTGCCCGAATGCATAGTGCCAATTGTAAAGTTTGGTGGAGGAGGAATGTTTTTCATGGTTTGGGTTAGTTCCAGTGAAGGGAAATCTTACCTCTACAGCATACAATAACATTCTAGATGATTCTGTGCTTCCAACTATGTGGCAACAGTTTAGAGAAGGCCCTTTCCTGTTTCAGCGTGACAATGCCCCCGTGTACAAAGCGAGGTCCATACAGAAATGGTTTGTCGAGATCGGTGTGGAAGAACTTGACTGGCCTGCACAGAGCCCTGACCTTAACCCCATCAAACACCTTCGGGATGAATTGGAACGCCGACTGAGAGCCAAACCTAATCGCCCAACATCACTGCCCGACCCCACTAATGCTCATGTGGCTGAATGGAATCAAGTCTGATTAATGTGGTATTTTGTTTCCTGACACAAGAACAAGCCACTTGATCCGAATATATAATGGCGTATCAGAATTTGCTGTCTGTCTAGACAGAAAAAGACTTTGAAGTCAGATTTTGCAGTAAAAAAGCAAGTCCCCGCAGCAATGTTCCAACATCGAGTGGGAAGCCTTCGCAGAAGAGTCTAAGCTGTTACAGCAGCAAGGGGTACCAAGTCCATATTAATACCCATCATTTTAGAATGAGATGTTCGACGAGCAGGTGTCCACATACTTTCGGCCATGTAGCGTATTCATCCCCCATTCAATCAGAACTGGAAAATATGCTGAATGTTAAGCAGAGTGATATCCATATATTCCCTCACCTGCATGTCGCTCTCCCCCTCTCTCCCCTTCCATTAATACCTTGCATGTCCTGCTATTTCTCTCTCACCTTGCATCCTGTGCCTGCTTGAATGCCATCCACCCCACCAACGCACCCTCCACCACCTTCCCCCACCCTTGAGCTGCTGCCACGGAGAAAGGCTTTCACTTCCTGTTTAATAGCTGAGCTGGAGTCAGAAGATGGGGCGCGCAATCAGAGGTTTAATGGGCGCCTGATTAAAGGAGAAACAGGACGAGACGCTGAGCTGAGGAGAACTTCACTGGCTTTCCTGATTTAATTACTCAGCCAACCACAGCCAGATAAGCTCCTGAACCTCCAAGTCCAGCTTTTCTCCCCTTCTCGTTTGAATTTCACACAAATAAACGATCATTATCCACTTTTCCCATGATTTTCAATTACTGCGCCGAGTTGCTGATGAGCTGTCAGGTTAGAGAGAGGGAGAGAAGAGAGAAGAGGCCCGACCTGCCCCCACTCCCGCCCTCGCCCCCCCCACCCCCACCCCGACGGCCTCTAAACACCACTCACACGCCTCATTTGCTGGAGCACTAATTCAAACATTAGTATTCACACTCTTTTGTTTAAAAATGAAACATTCCGTTGTTGAATTGCCCAGAAACTATTACATTCAAAGTCAAAGTTAGATAGTTAAACTGAGGATGTTTTGTATAGAACCTCTTCAAAATTCAAACAAGCTAGCTGTTAGTGAAAGGCCTGCCGTCGCTTGCTTTGTAACACACGAACACGTGCACGCACTCGAGCACACACATACACACCAGCACTAACCAGTGACTGGAGGGGAGGAACATATGAGAGCCAAATTGCTCTTGTCACCAAGGGGAGCGCCTCAACATGTTTTCCACTAAATTCAGAGACATAATCACAAAAAAAGAAGAATGAAAGGAAAAGAGCAGGTTGGAGAGAATTTTACAGATGTAGATAAATAGCGAATTGGAACAAACAGGGAGCGAGAGAGAGGCAAGAGAGAGCGAGAGAGGCAAGAGAGAGAGAGGCAAGAGAGAGAAAGAGAGAGAGGCAAGAGAGAGAGAGAGAGAGGCAAGAGAGAGAGGCAAGAGAGAGCGAGAGAGGCAAGAGAGAGCGAGGCAAGAGAGAGAAAGAGAGAGAGGCAAGAGAGAGAGAGAGAGAGGCAAGAGAGAGAAAGAGAGAGAGGCAAGAGAGAGAGAGAGGCAAGAGAGAGAGGCAAGAGAGAGCGAGAGAGGCAAGAGAGAGAGAGGCAAGAGAGAGAAAGAGAGAGAGGCAAGAGAGAGAGAGAGAGAGGCAAGAGAGAGAAAGAGAGAGAGGCAAGAGAGAGAGAGAGAGGCAAGAGAGAGAGAGAGAGGCAAGAGAGAGAGGCGAAAGAGAGAGAGAGAGAGAGAGAGAGAGAGGCAAGAGAGAGAGCAAGAGAGTGACAGACAGAGAGAGAGGCGAGAGAGGCGAGAGAGAGAGTGAGTGAGTGAGTGAGTGAGTGAGTGAGTGAGTGAGTGAGTGAGTGAGTGAGTGAGTGAGTGAGAGAGAGAGAGAGAGAGAGAGAGAGAGAGAAAGAGAGAGAGAGAGAGTTTCCTCCTGAGAGACCTGAAAGAGGCAAGCTGGTCCTAGGGCTCAACAATATACAGACTCTATTTCCTTCCACTGTGAAATACACCATGACAAAACAGACTCTGCTGCACTGTGCACTACCATTTCCTCCAAAAATATGTCAGGCTTTACAGTAAACATGGGCCATCTCAGTGGGCTGCTGCTACAGTAAACAACAGAATAACCACTGGCTTTTGGCAACTGTTGGCAAAGATACCAAATTGACACTAAAAGCATATTCATTATTGAAATAGCTTAATAGGGCCACCAACACAATACTGCCCTTCAAAGGGAAAATGCAGTAACTACGAATTTGGTCAAAAATCTGTTGTAATGGCTAGGTATATCATCTGATTAATGTGGTATTTTATTTCCTGACACAAGAACAAGCCAGTTGATCAGAATATATAATGGAGTATCAGAAATTGCTGTCTGTCTAGACAGAAAAAGACTTTCAAGGCAGATTTTGCAGTAAAGAAAAATACGTCATGACTACGCTTTGCCTCTCCAGGGCAGAGTGTGGGCACAGGGGGATTGTGTGTGTGTGTGTGTAAACACCACCTACTGTCTGAGTACGCTAGGCTCAAAGACATCCAGTCAGGTCCCACCCCAGAAGACACGGGCCGGGAGTTTTATGCAGATGTGAGCCCCCTCTATTGTAATGTCAGCCAACCACACTGCAGGCCACACACACACACACACACACACACACACACACACACACACACACACACACACACACACACACACACACACACACACACACACACACACACACACACACACACACACACACACACACACACACACACACACGAGCGTATCGAAGAGAAAGGAACGCAAGCAAACAAATTCTCTTTGATTTATCCAGCTAGGATGTGCCATGACTTTTCTGGACAGTTGATAAAAATATACATTTCCCCTGTGAAAAATGTGCACACGGAGGCGGACAGGGCCCCTGAGCGCTGCGTTGGGCTCATCTTTCAAGTAAAACAGGCCTCTCTCTGATATCTTTAAAAGGTGATTCATCAGCTCGCCTTTGCCACTTTATGGAGCAGGACTGCACCCCAAGTAGGGAAACAATTATATGAGTGGGATCTACGGAATATCCCTGTGTGAGACCATCCCTCACATACACACAACGGACCCCCACTTCACACACATTATTCACGGCGCCATCAAAATGGATCTTTGTCTTTCTGCCTAATATTAATCCAGTATTACAGTACACTAACACACACACACACACACACACACACACACACACACACACACACACACACACACACACACACACACACACAGTGTAATATATCACAGGGTAAATACAAACGATCCCTCATAAAAAAAATCAATTTGGGACGATAAAACTCAAGCTATTAATGGACAAAACCTTTGCAATAACCATTATCCTCGTCATCATCGTGGTGAAGATCTTTATGCCGTTCCTCTGATGAGTGGCCAGGAACCAGCTGCATGGTGGTTGTGATAGAACTTCAACTCCCCATGCCTTAGTAAAGGAGGTCCTTCTAACAAACACATACAGTACTCATTTGTTTTGAACACACACGGAACAGGGGTAGTCATCTTTTTTTACACCGGCAGATGTGGTTTATTTTAGGGACTCCAACGATGACATAGCCTGCGGAAATCAAAGAAGGGTAAAAATGCCAAGCCCCACGTGTCACGATTGTCGTTGGTAATGGAGGACCAAAACGCAGCATGTATGTGTAAGCTCATCTTGACGTTTATTAACTCAGAATGAACGTACAAAAACAACAAACAAGAGAACGACCGACCGATCAACAGACAGTCTGGCAAGGCACAAGGCTAAACACAGAACAATCTCCCACAAATACACAGACAAACACACGCAACTAATATAGGACTTCCAATCAAAGGCAACACCACACAGCTGCCTTCAATTGGAAGTTCACCCCAATTAACTCAACATAGAAATAGATCAACCAGACTACACATAGAAATACATCAACATAGACCATAACTCAAAACCCGGAAATAATAAATCAAACGCCCTCCTAACTAACACACCACCCTGAACCACATAAAACAAATACCCTCTGCCACGTCCTGACCAAACTAAAATGACAATTAACCCTTATACTGGCCAGGACGTGACACCACGTCCTTCTCCTTAGCGTCCACCATCCACCTCTCTCTCTCTCTCTCTCTCTCTGCTTCTCTCTCTTTCTCTCCCTCTCCCTCTCTCGCTCGCTCTCCAAGGCTGTCTCCTCTCCTCTTCGTCTGGCTCGGTGCTTAAAACCCCGGACTTACAAACCTTTCATCCCGCAGATGAAAAACAAATAGCTGGAACTGGCACCACCTCACACATCTACAAAGACTATGGAGAACAAGGACTGGGCACTGAAGGTCTTTTTTGATTATCTCCAAGTTTTAGAGATAGAAGAAGAAGAAGATTGACGGACACAAACATAATTTAAAAGTACACTTCCCAAAACATATGCTAATGCTATTTATCACAAAACAAAATGGATGGAAGTTTCCTTAAACACCTATGTTCTCAAAATGAGGATTTCTTAAATGGAATGTATTTACAAAAACATCCATAACCAACTGAAGTAATACTGAATCGTACTCAAATAACATGCAGTAACACTAACAACCTAGTAATACCACAGCTAATATACCTGAATATGAGGTACATGAGTTAAACTGTGTTCATAGCGGATAAAATGTTTGAAAACACTGTATTTCTGATTGAATTCCTGTCCTGCTCCCGAACCGCCTTGAACTGTGAAGAGGAAATCAAACCCAGAACGTCTCCGACAAATCATGAATACGGAATGAGAGACTGCTGAAATCTAAACCCTTTCCCCGCCCAAATACCTTTTTCTAATTAAAGTGATGCAGTCAATAATAAACAAATGAAATATATTTTCTGAGCTTGGTGGTGAGTGAAGTGGAGTCTGGTGTGCTGGCTGTTCTCATTAGAGTGTTGGTAAACGATAGTGCCCCTTCACTGGGCACACACTTTAGGGTAGGGGGGTAGGCAGGAGGCGGAAGACAGAGCGAATCAAATCAAGAGGAACGGTAGAAATATAAATGATTTCAGCTGTCTTCTCCCTCAGAGTGAAAAACATACATTTAAATCCTATCTCCCTTTTTTTTTCCGCACACAGTCATTTTCCTTTTACGAATCACTTTAGCTTTTCTTTCTCAGTCTCTCACTCCTTAAATCTGACTTGATGTTGAGGAGGAGTGAGCTGATCTCCAGCATAGCGTGAGCTGGGTGACAGCGAGAGAGCATGTCTATTTCTGCCACAGGATGAGCCTGCAGTGGGCTGTGCAGACTGCACAACAGGATATAGACTTTCAGATGTCATTTTACTGTCTTTCGCTATTTTTCTTTTCGCCTAAATGACTTGCCCTATCTTTTCGACAACCCGTTTTGTTATAATGTAAATGAATTACCCCTTTACCCATGTAAACAGATAGTGGTACTCCTCTAAAAGTTACAATAAGGCCCACTAATTGTATGTACTATATAGTTGGAGTCCTGAGTATAGAGTGAATGACTATCTAGATTAGTTCTCCAAACCTTCATCCGTTCTCTTCTCCTTTAGTTCTAATGCCTGAGTGTCTCTAAAAGATCATGCTTTTGTGGTAGTGTACCTGGGCAACGCCAGCAGACTATAGATCTCTCAGAATCCCTTATTGAATACTGCAGTGCTTTCAGAGCCTGATTCATTCTACTGAAACCCCTCCGATACCAATCTCTCCCTCTGTTTTAAACCCTCTACTAATACCCCACAGATATCCTCTCTATCCACTGTAGTGTATTTCCCCCACGATTTCTGTTCTGTGCCTCCTAGTCTCTGTGACTTTGTCTCTTGCTCTTCCTGTGTCTCCATGACGTTGCATGTGTTCCATCGTGTTTGCCTAAAGCCTTCCAGAGGGGTGTCCACGCCACAGCCACCTTGGCAGAGCAGGGGCTAATATTCAAAGACAGGGAACATGTGCCTTTAGTTGGTGGTTTGGGCATTGATGTTTGTTGGCTTGTTTGCACTCTCTCTCTCTCTAATTAGTTGGGAGAGAGAGCGAGAGAGCGCGAGAGAGAGAGAGAGAGAGAGAGAGAGAGAGAGAGAGAGGGAGATAGGGACAGCATCCTCCCTCCACAGGAGAGGAGTGAAGGATTAATCCTTCCATTCAGTCCAACCACCAAAAGCTTCACTTCACCCACTCTTTCATCTGCACAGACAATTAGTCACTGCTCTCCATTCTATTGTAATCGGTACATTACTCACTGTGGATGTGTGGAATAGAAAGACAACAACACAGCCACTGGGAAAAAAAGCATACGGGGGATTTTTATTCTCACTTCAAGACTAAAAACTATTTTTTTCTGTACTTAAATACTCTTGTCTTTTTCTTCATTATTCAGTTAATATGACGACAGCAATGTAAATATAGCAGTACGTGTGTTTAACCGGTTATCTCTTAAATGAAAGGCAACAAAAAATATGAGGAACCTGGTTGGAGCACCACCAGTGATTACGTACTAATCTATGTACAGCTGTAGGATCTTAATTTGACCACTCTGTTGGAGGGGAACTTTCCTGAAACGCAGAACATTTAAAACTTGTAGTATATTTTAGGTTTAAAAGGCTCCTAAAGTTTTCAATTTCCACATAGAGATTTCAGACTCTATTTTCTCTTACGAAAATGTATCAACCCCTGTATCAAATGTATCAAAAATGTTCCATTAATTATAATCCACATAATAATTTACATTTCCTGCTGCTGCAGGATTCTTTTCCTGCCATAGTAATCAGGGTCAAATTAAGATCCTTCATCTGTATAGCAGCTGTGTCTGCAAAACTGTTAACAATATCTACAGCCCTGGTGCAATAACCATTAAATGATCTAGCTGCGAGACTTCTCTGAAACTAAAGACAGACCCAGGAGTTAAGCGCATGATGGGATTCTTTCAGTGGCTTTTATTTAACTCTCCTCTTCCTGTTTCTCTGGGATTCCCTGTGAGATTGTATTCCCCTGGGCTCTTCCCCAGCAATTATTCAGCAAATCCCTCCCTGCCGTTTGTTCCCTCAACGTTTCCCCAACATTCCCCCACCACGAGAAGAAATCCTTTTTTCTCCACAATGCAACAGCACCACCCACATCAATGTATTCCTCGGTGGCTTTTTCTGTTGCGGTGTCCGTTCTGTAATAAGCATTTGTCACGACTTCCGCCGAAGTCGGCTCCTCTCCTTGTTGGGGCGACGTTCGGCGATCGACGTCACCGGCTTTCTAGCCATCGCCGCTCCATTTTTCAATTATCCACTTGTCCTGTCTTGTTTCCATACACACCTGGTTTTCATTTCCCCAATTAAGCTACTTGTATTTAACCCTCTGTTTCCCATCATGTTTGTGTGTAATTGTTTCATGTTGCTGTGGTGTCTTTTTACGCGCTTTACTTTTGTTATGTTCCGTGTTTTGAGCGCATTTGATTTATGTTGTGCTCTCGTTTTGGAACTTTAATAAAGTGCGCCTGTTTACATCACGCTACTCTCCTGCACCCGACTTCGCCTCTTTTACACACGCTGACAGCATTGATAATTAGAAGAAAACTGTTTGAATGTTTGACCTAAGCTAATTAGAAAGTTTGCAGACTCGCCAGCAGGAATCCGCAATGGGATAATGAATCATAAAATGGTTCATTACTGCGCCCAGGGAACACTCTCAATCTCAATAAACGGACATGGGCCCTGGCAGACAAATCAAACTAGGACGCATACACTGCCTCATTTATCTGCTAAAAAGAACACAATAAAAAAGGTACCCCCTTTTTTTGCTCTAAACGGTTTCTATTATTAAAGTGTCTCTCTCCTGATTCTCCTTTTCTCCTTCTCTCTTTCTACAAACCCTCCCTCTCTCGCTCTCTACTTCTCTCTCTCTCTCTCTGACTTTTTCTCTTGATCCATCTCCCCCCGTGTCAAAAACCTCCGCTGCTGCCGTTTCATTACTATGCATAACACACTTTTGTATAATCTCCTTGTCATGTAACAACCACCTTCCTCAAATATCACAGAAGACCAGTCATATTGCCAACATTTCCTAGTTGGGCCCACTTCTAGTAGATGTTCGTTATCAAAGCAGTAAAATAGCAACCCCCTTCAACTACACAGAGGATGAGTGCTCATAATAAACTCTACCCATGTACTCCATCCACAAAGCACAACACAGAACACTAAACTCATCCATACCATAGCCCACTAACACTTACTGCCATATACTGTACACATAACACCACACAATACTCAAGCCCCTGTGTAGATAGTACCCTGTTCCAGATCAACAGTTCCAGGCTTTTGTTCTCTAACGCTGACCCTCTCCCTCTCGTCTGGCTGCTCTGCTCTGCTCTCCCTGGGTTGGGCAGACAGCCTCTCCTGCTCACTAACAATGCTGCTGCTCCACTGCTCCTCCAATAAGCCCAGACCTCTCTAGACCCACAGGCAAACATTCCACCCACATCAGCTCCCCGTCAGCTCTCCCAGGCAGCTCTGGTGTTTCAGCGCCGAGTAGCAGCCATCTCCTTTGGTACTGTCCCTGGCCTGCCCTCTCCAGAGTTCTCCGAGCCCCGGGACCCCAGAGGTTGAAATGTCCCAGTCTATTTTCTCCACGTGAAATTCAGCTTTAACTTCCGATCCCTGGGGCCGTATGTATCAAGTTCCTCAGAGTAGGAGTCTGAGGATCAGGTCCCCCAGTCTATGTAATCGCATTCATTGCGATCGAAAAGGCAAAACTGATCCTAGATATGTACGCTTGATACATATGGCCCCTGAACATTTTCTTGACTTATTCCTAATAACATGATTTTATATAGCCCGACACCACTGGTCATATTATTTTGTGCTACTGCTAACTCAATGTCCAAATATGTGGTTAGAATTGATGATACATTTGTTACTGACACAGGCTAGGCTACTGAATGATATATGGAGTAGAGTGTGGGGACGATCAGCATCCGTATACGAGTACTGCATTTTACGAGCTACTCAACAAAGAAAAAAAGAACAGAACTCAAACAACATGCTCAAAACGGAGCTGGTGTCAAAACTGGAGTAGCTGAGCCAATCTTTCCACTGCAGACTACGCACAGGGAGTTGATTTGCCCACAACAACAGTAAACATTTTCGGCAATGCAAAACTCTTAAAGGCCCAGTGCAGTCAAAAACATGATTGTCTTATGTTTTATATATATTTTATAATATGAGGTTGGAATAATACTATGATATTGTGAAAATTATGATAATGCCCTTTTAGTGTAAGAGCTGCTTGAAAAGAATGTCTGAAATTTCAGCCTGTTTTGGTGGGATGGAGTTTTGGCCTGCCTGGTGACATCACCAGACGGTAAATTAGTTAATAGACCAATAAGAAAGAGAGTTCCAAACTTCTCTGCTAATAACAGCTAGTTTTCAGTTTTCCCCTCCCCTAGCAAAATCTTGCTTGAGAAATTGCTCTTTGTTAAGAAGCTATTTTTGTTTCTTTTTGACCATTTTCACAGTACGGTACTTAATTGTTACCCAGAAATGATTTGATATTGACATAAAAATGGCTGTATTGGACCTTTAAAAATGAACATCCTCCCAGAGTACTCCATTCTAGTACTGTGTTTCTATAATCCCCTGCAGGCTCAATCAGAAAGCCTTTATTCCTATACAAGCCCAGTGAAGAGAGAATCCAGGGCCCTTGAGAGAATCCAGGGCCAGCGCAAAATGTCTGCAGGAACAACAGGCAGGACTGATTGCTCTATAGTCGTTCGTCCATGGTCTTTGACCCCTCTTCCTGGATAAGCACAGGCTAACTCTGACAAGATTGGCCTAGAGAGGCTGCTGGGAAAGCTTATTATAGACCTGTTGGCTAGCCTCCATACCTCGGAAATAACAAGGGCTCTTCTGACGAAGAGGAAGACTGCAAAACAAAACGTGTGGAAATGGTGGTCTATCTGTCAGCAGATCATTTGAGATACAGCCAGATAGTGAGAGTGAACACATCTAAATACAACAGATTAGAGCAGGATAGCGGAGAGAAGAGATAGAGAATGTAGGGCGACTGTGAGAATGCAACCTCAGCAGATACAGGACATATGTCCACTTTCTTCCATTGCTGGAGTCCCAAAGACGGTGTTATGCCCGGTAGGGCTGTGAGGTGCCAGTCAGGGCAGGGTATCCAGGAGCAGATGAATCAATCCCTGTCCATGCAACGACACACACACACACACACACACACACACACACACACACACACACACACACACACACACACACACACACACACACACACACACACACACACACACACACACACACACACACACACACACACACACACACACACACACACACACACACACACAGACACAGCTACTGTGGGGAACACTACTGCCATGTACTATTATGTTACAGGAAGCAAGTGTTGGCTGATACGCAGAGGGGCAGGTTATCGTGCTCAGCTAACAACCTCAGAAGGAGAAAGGTCCGGTCTAAGGCGTAGAGAAATAGGCAGGTTTCATGTTCATCCGTTCAAGACTGGCTCAGGTCTGTAGGAGAACTATGAGGGGGAGATCCTCCCAAACTGATAAGGAAGACACACAAGACCGCCTCGGAAACAAGATGAGGCATCTCAAAGGTATCTCAAAGGTGTATCATGTCAGAACATGTCTAATACAAAACACTGTGTGTAACCTAGCAAAAAGGTTCAGGTCATAGGCTGATAGGGAATTTGTGTGGGAGGATGGATGTGTAGTGAATTTGTGTGTATTTGTGTGGGAGAATGGATGTGTAGATGTAGATGTAGCTCGGTACTTACAGCCCTTATAGATGTCCGTGGGGATCTGGACGGCACTGTAGGAGTAGTTCACTTTGTTTTTAAAGTTGGGATCGTCCACAAACTCTAGCTTCACGGAGTAGGGGTTCTCCATCAGGTTCTCTTCCCCATCTTCATCCTCCGTCTGCATCGAGAGATTCACAGAGAGAGAAACACCCTGTTAGTGGGATAAGTACAGGACAGAAGGAAACAGACGGCCAGAGACACGGACTAACACAAACAGATATCCGCCCTGCACAGCCACAAACAAACACGGATGCACAAGTGCATGCGCGCACACACACATATACACTTTTGGATTAAACAACAAAAACGGCAATTACTCCGCCTTTTAAGCTGGGTTTGGATTTGCCTTCTATTCTTTGCCTCATCACAAAGCAACAGCGGGTATCAAAGCAGACACAAAACAGTGAGAATCAATTAGTGTCCGAGATGGCTATCACAGACACATTAAGGTGCCACACAAATGAACCCTGACAATAACTAACAACCAACACCACTCAATCATAGTTTTCTCTCTGCCACCCACACGAGCAGGCAGAATCTCCAGCACGTCCATGCAGTGTTACGTTAGGAAGCCAGCTGGAGCTGCCTTGTGTTTTGTTTTGACGTTCACTACGACATAATGTCTATTGGAGGTCTGGTGCCGTGACGTCGCCTAGGCAGAGAGCTGCTGTACATTTGGTGAATATTTGTAATAATTTCTTTTTATAGCATTTTCCCTGACAAACTTTTTGTTTTATGAATGAACTATTAGCTTATTATTATAGTCTAAATAGTGCGAATCCAGCATGTTTTCAAGACTGAAGTTGGCGGTTAGTTTTTGGTTAGCTAGCTAGCTAATGTTAGCTGGCTAGCAGGCAATGTTTGGATTCGATGATGCCAGCTATCTGGACGTTGAGGACGGAGAGAAGCCTGAATACAGAGGTATACAGAGATGACAGGTGACCATGGCCATACGGAGAACTAAGTTATAAGGCTACTCATCGACAGGGCTGCAGAGGAGCAGGTTGAGAGCTTCAAGTTCCTTGGTGTCCACGTCACCAACAAACTATCATGATCTAAAAACACCAACACAGTCGTGAAGAGGGCACGACAACGCCTATTCCCCCTCAGGAGACTGAAAAGATTTGGCAGGGGTCCTCAGATCCTCAAAAGGTTATACAGCTGCACCATCGGGAGCATCATGACTGGTTGCATCACCGCCTGGTATGGCAACTGCTCGGCCTCCAACCGCAAGGCACTACAGAGTGTAGTGCGTACGTCCCAGTACATCACTGGGGCCAAGGTTCCTGCCATCCAGGACCTCTATACCAGGCGGTGTCAAAGGAAGGTCCTAAAAATTTCCAGACTCCAGCTACCCTAGTCATAGACTGTTTTCTCTGCTACTGCACGGCAAGCAGTATCGGAGCACCACTGCACGGTAAGCGGTACCGGAGCGCCAAGTCTAGCTCCAAAAGGCTTCATAACAGCTTCTACCCCCAAGCCATAAGACTCCTGAACACCCCCCACCCCCATTTTTACACTGCTGCTACTCTCTGTGTATTATCTATGCATAGTCACTTTACCTCTACCTACATGTGCATTGACTTTGTACCGGTACCCCTTGTATATAGCCTCACTACTGTTATTTTATTGTTGCTTTTTAATTATTAGTTATTTTTCAGTTTATTTATTCATTTTTTACTTTCTTAGCACTGATTTTTCTTAAAACGGCATTGTTGGTTAAGGGCTTGTAAGAAACCATTTCACTGTAAGGTTTACACCTGTTGTATTCAGCGCATTTGACAAATAAAATTGGACTTTGATCATCCTTGAGATGTTTGTGCAACTTGATTGGAGTCCACCTGTGGTAAAGTCAATTGATTGGACATGATTTAGAAAGGCACACACCTGTCTATATAAGGTTCCACAGTTGACAGTGTATGTCAATGCAAAAACCAAGCCATGAGGTCGAAGGAATTGTCCGTAGATCTCCGAGACAGGATTGTGTCGAGGCACAGATCTCGGGAAGGGTACCAAAAGATTTCTGCAGCATTAAAGTTCCCCAATAACTCAGCGCCCTCCATCATTCTTAAATGGAAGAAGTTTGGAACCACTAAGACTCTTCCTAGAGTCAAGAACCCAATGGTCACTCTGACAGAGCTCCAGAGTTTGTCTGTGGAGGTGGGAAAACCTTCCAGAAGGACACCCATCTCTGCAGCACTCCACCAATCATGCCTTTATGGTAGAATGGCCAGACGGAAGCCACTTTTCAGTTAAAGGCACATGAAGGCGCGCTTGGAGTTTGCCAAAAGTCACCTAAAGACTCTCAGACCATTAGAAACAAGATTATCTGGTCTGAACTATTTGGCCTGAATTTCAAGCGTCACATCTGGAGGGAACCTGACACCATCCCTACGGTGAAGCATGGTGGTGGCAGCATCATGCTGTGGGGCTGTTTTTCAGCGGCAGGGACTGGGAGACTAGTCAGGATTGAGGGAAAGATGACCGAAGCAAAGCACAGAGAGATCCCTGATGAAAACCTACTCCAGAGCGCTGAGGACCTCAGACTGGGGCAGGTTCACCTTACAAAAGGACAACGACCCTAAGCACACAGTCAAGACAACACAGGAATGGTTTTGGGACAAGTCTCTGAATGTCCTTGAGTGGCCCAGCCAGAGCCCAGACTTGAACCCAATCAAACATCTCCGGAGAAACCTGAAAATAGCTCTGTGCAGCGACACTCCCAATCCAACCTGACAGAGCTTGAGAGGATCTGCAGAGAAACCTGTTTTTGCTTTGTCATTATGGGGTATTGTGTGTTGTTTGATAAAGAAAAAAAACAATTGAATCCATTTTAGAATAAGGCTGTAATGTAACAAAATGTGGAAAAAGTCAAGGGGTCTGAATACTTTCCAAATATTTTTTACATGTATTATAATATATATAGATATATATATTTTACCACCTTTATCTCCCAATTTCGATCTTGTCTCATCGCTGCAACTCCCCAATGAGCTTGGGAGGCGAAGGTTGAGTCATGCATCCTCAGAAACATGACCCGCCAAACCGCACTTCTAAACACCCACCCGCTTAACCCGGAAGCCAGCCGCACCAATGTGTCGGAGGAAACACCGTTCACCTGATGACCGAGGTCAGCCTGCAGGTGCCTGGCCCGCCACAAAGAGTCGCTAAAGCGCGATGAGCCAAGTAAAGCTCCCCCCGGCCAAACCCTCCCCTAACCCGGACGACGCTGGGCCAATTGTGCGCCGCCCTATGGGACTCCCGTTCACGGCCGGTTGTGATACAGCCCCGGGATCAAACCCAGGTCTGTAGTGATGCCTCTAGCACTGCGATGCAGTGCCTTAGACCACTGCGAGACTCGATTGGCCTAGGATTCAATCTTGATTAGCTATTGACATATGACAAGCCTTGCCTTTTCAAGAGCCCATCGTGAAAATAAATAAGAATTAGATCTAAACACATCCTCTGGCAGAGCTTATTCATTTATCTGTGCCTCCAAATCCTAAGGCAGCTCGCTAAGACTCTGCAAGGTGCATACTGACAGAATATAGCACATAGCTAGTACTACAAATGAGTTAGGGCAGGCCTATACATCCACTGTACAATATACACACATACTGTATAGACGCATTGCATACCATAAGGAAAAGGGAGGCAAAAACATCCATCAAATACTGTATATAATACAGTATATCATACTGTATTATAAGAAGTGTTGGGGGGGTAACGTGTTAAAATTTTTTACGAATGTGTTACAAAGTAATGCGTTACAGTAATAATATAATGGCATACTGTTCCAACTTGAGTAAAAATATTACAGTTACTGTAAGAAAGGTCGTTGTTACTTAGTTACTTTTGTTATCCTTCCCTTCCTGTTACAGTTATTGATCAAAAGAGATATTTGTGATGGTGATTATTATTCCATGTCTGTTGGCTCAATATTTAAAATCCCCACGCCCCAGATTGTAATTGTTTTCGTCCTGAGTTTGAGGTCCTCTCACCAAGTTCCTGTTAACACATGCGAGGGAGATGAAAAACGCCCGAAGTATCTTAAACATTCAGTTCCTCTAATTGGAAGTACTCCCATTGCTTTGATTTGGCAGGAGGACAAAATTACAAGAATATAGTACCATGTCAACTGTGCCCTAGCGAGAAACACCTCTCCACTGCTAGAAACACAAACCTCCAATCTCTTGAAGAGCCTGTAAAAGCAACACGCCAAGACAAAACTCTTAGCGAAAGATCCCTTGAGGCCTGACCACTGCTGCTGAAGATGACTGTAGGCCTACCTCCTCCAAAACAACCAAGGCTTGTTTTGAATGGTTCAGGAATACAGGCTGTAACCCAGGGACAGCTGAACAAGCTTGTTGGTATGTAGTAGAGGAAATGCTGCCCTTATCCACTGGTGTATAGGCCTACGTAACGTAACGTTGGCATTGTTTACATTGAGTGAGGACGCGCTCAACGTTTTGATGTGTTACGCAAAAGTAATATAACAAGTAGTGCAAATAACTCGTTTTCCCAGGGAATAATAAGTCAAGTAATTTGTTACTGTTGAAAGAAGTGATAAGTAATAGGTAATATATTACTTTTCTTGAGTAACTACCCCAACACTGATTAAAAGTGTCATACTAAAACTGACAGATGCATGTCAGCACAAGTGAACATAACAGAAATACTCACTCATCCAAAGGGGGGGGGGGGGGGGTGGCAGGCAGAACAAAAATAAAACAAATACTCAAACACATATAGTTCATTACTGTATAGTTCACATTGAGATATGCCCACATATCATGATTTAATAGAGCAGCAAGTGTTCATTGAATCTGACATGATAAAAATGTTTGGGTTTTTTTCTTCACAAAAATGTAATTCGAGCCTCATACCCAGTGCAAGAATTGATTTATGGCCTGGCTTTAATTGTCTATTAAAATGCAATTACAAGCTGTTGTTGGAGAGGATGGGAAGAGCAGAGCAGGGGGACAGTTGTGACGATAGCCCACTGAATGTCAACGCTAGGAACTGGGTAGTCACAGACCAGGAAAACACGCTACGGTACCAGGAAACGCATCATCAGACATACGTCAACTGTCTCGGTCTCCCGCTCTGTGTGTCTCTTTCATACATGCTTATACACACGCAGTTGTGCATACATACGCAAATACAAACGTATCGACACAAACTTACTGTTATAAAAACCCCATTTACACAAGGCTACACTCACAGGTTATGGTCCTTAGTTCGACACCTTCTATCTTTGTCAGTTTTGACTGTAATAACAATGTATAGCTCATAAACTGCCTCCTATTCCTCAACTCATCCATTCATTCTGTCAAAACCTTCCCACTCAGCGAAAATGTTTCATAATCGTTCTGTCACCTTTTTTTTTCTCTCCTTCCAATGATCTCCAACTCCATTACAATGTTAAACTGCCCCACACAACAATGACCCCATCACGCAAGAACATTGAACTGAGAAGATGTGCAACGTTAATGTTGCTGGTGACAGTGTAAAAGTGGATGGTGTGGAAGTGACAGTGAAGATAATTGGTTGAAAAATATAATACTAGCCTTGTAATATTACAGCAAAGACAATGAACGCGTTCATGACGATGCGAATTCATTTGAATCAGCGAGGGTGAGAGTGTTACAGTCTAACGCTGGTCTAGCAGAGAGGATCACTCCATTACTGATGCAGTTCCTTCAAAACATGTGAGGAAATTGTGTTACGGGGCAGTTTGTTGGCATGGGCGATTAGGTAGGACATGCTGGTTCATCGCGGAGGATGATTGGGTTAGAGGTGGTGGTTTATCAGTTAGAGAGGAAGTGGGTTAGGAATGCTGGAAGGATTAGTTACAATAAAGGTCTTTGGGTTCGAGGGGTGGATTATTACTTAACATAAATGTAATTAGATTAGAAATGCTATTGTATTTGTTGCAGGGAAGGTGACTGGCTTAGAGAAAAGGGTTGCATTAGTTACAATGAAGGTGATTGACTTAGGGAAGTCGGGTTATCAATAACGGAGAAGGCGATTGGCTTCATAAGCCCCTCGTGCATCAGCAGCGTACTGTGGAGTCCCGTCCCGGTGTTTGTTTATCTCTCAGCCTGACTGTCATTCCAGTGAGGCCCTCTTTTTCCAAAGAGCCCAATCATAATTAACCAAGGCAGCTTCTAATTAGAAGCTGAATAAATCCACACAGGAAAGACTGATTGGTTCATTTTCTTCAGCCACCCACCACCTGTTTTGCTCGATTCATTACCCAATTTATTAATTTTATCTCCCCATTCTCAAGGTTTAATTAAAGGTTGAAGAGGCCAGGAATGACATTTTGAAGACTCTTTCATTTCCACTTTTACCCATCTAGGACTCGCCCATGATCACAAGCATCTCTCGCCTCCAAACCTGGCTCATCCCTTTGATATTGTGTGTGTGTCCAAACTGAGCTTTGACAGTGTAATATGGTGCAGTGTATGATAAAGCAAAGAAAATCACAATGCAAGACGAGTCTGTGTTTCAAATGCAATGTGAAGCTACAATATCATTAGTGTTTCCAGCTAGGTGGCCGACATCTCTGCTCCTTGCCCTCCACCAAAACGCTACCTTAACGTCATTTACAAGTCATATGTATTTCACTACCGACCAAATAGCAGTTTCAAATGAAAGTGAGATAATGCGGAGACCATTGCAATTTCACCCAGAGTGAGCTTTGTCTGTTCTCAGCTGAAGCATAAGTAATAATCTTCTATTGGGTGTGTCTGATCTTGTCTCTTTCAATTGTGTTGTTCTTGCAGAGGGATTTTCCCCCAACAATGGCTGATAAAAACAAAACTCTAAAATCAATATCATATTGTTCTACTGACAGCCAATGAGGTGTTGCCGGGACAGGCCAAGACATCATGCCTATAATCTTTCATGTGTCGGTGTATCTGTGTGTGTATTAAAGTCATAGTAAAAACAAAAAGTATAATGGGACCCTGCCAATGAAAACAGTTCATTGTCAAAGTGCCAGGGCTAGAGTTGGGGTGAGGATAAGGCTAGACCCAAAGATAGTCTTAACACGGGGTGTTATTAATCCCAATACTAAGCAATCCCCTCCAGTGCCGCTACACATACTACTGTGGAATATTACCATCAATGAGAATGACAGCTATGTGCTGTTTCTATGCCTGGACACAGAGAATAAGAGATTGAGGACCCAGACAGAGTCGCCTTTTGGGCAGGAACTCAACTGTGGACAGTGCCTATACCTACACAAGGGCGCTGTGCGATTCAATTTAAAGTTGTGAGAGATATGGAGTCCAGAGCATCTGGCCCAACAAGCTAACTAGATATTGTAATGATGGAGTGTTTATACTGGAGGGGTAAAAGGAGCGCATTACAACCCCCGTTAGTAGCAAGGAGAGAAAGGGGGGATGGGATGGGCAGACAAGGGGAGAGGAGGGATGGAGCAGACAGGGCAGACGAGGTGAAGGTAGGTACAGGAGTAGAGCAAAGGCACAGGAGTAGAGCACGGGTACAGGAGTAGAGCACGAGTACAGGAGAAGAGCACGGGTACAGGAGTAGAGCACGGGTACAGGAGAAGAGCACGGGTACAGGAGTAGAGCACGGGTACAGGAGTAGAGCACAGGTGCAGGGTTAGAGCACGGGTACAGGAGAAGAGCACGGGTACAGGAGAAGAGCACGGGTACAGGAGAAGGGCACGGGTACAGGAGAAGAGCACGGGTACAGGAGAAGAGCACGGGTACAGGAGTAGAGCACGGGTACAGGAGAAGAGCACGGGTACGGGGTAGAGCACGGGGACAGGGTTAGAGCATGGGTACAGGGTTAGAGCACGGGTACAGGAGTAGAGCACGGGTACAGGGGTAAAGCTAAGGTACAGGGGTAGAGCACGGGTACAGGAGAAGAGCACAGGTACAGGAGAAGAGCACAGGTACAGGAGTAGAGCACGGGTACAGGAGAAGAGCACGGGTACGGGGTAGAGCACGGGGACAGGGTTAGAGCACGGGTACAGGAGAAGAGCACAGGTACAGGAGTAGAGCACGGGTACAGGAGAAGAGCACGGGTACGGGGTAGAGCACGGGGACAGGGTTAGAGCATGGGTACAGGGTTAGAGCACGGGTACAGGAGTAGAGCATGGGTACAGGAGTATAGCACGGGTACAGGAGTAGAGCACGGGTACAGGAGTAGAGAACGGGTACAGGAGTAGAGCATGGGTACAGGAGTAAAGCAAAGGTACAGGAGTAGAGCACGGGTCCATGAGTACAGCGCAGGTACAGGAGTAAAGCTAAGGTACAGGAGCAGGGGCAGTTGGAGGGAGTAGACACTGTGGATCAGTGATAGGAGAGTGAGTGGTCATACTGTAGATGGAGGAGATAGAGGTGGAGGAATTGCAGGGGAAAAGGGGGGGGTGAGAGGAAGGAAAAGAGGGAGGAAGCAGTGGGTGAGAGGAAGGGATAGAGGGGAGGTTGAGGAGAAAGTAAACACTCTTCCAAAAGGTCCCTCCCTTACCTCTTCATAACCTCAACTCAACCACCATGGAAAGTTCGAACAGGTCTCTGGACATAATGGAGTTGTCTTTTTCAAGGAACCTGTTTTGAACTAGCCATGTATCTGTTTTGAACTAGCCAGGCTGGCGTGGGGGTTGACCTCAGGATGACCTCTAGCAGTGTGCTGGGATAAGCTTGAGGTGGCGAGGCAAGGGTCATGGGGTGTGTCAAGCTCGGCCTTAGCAGCGACCATGTTAATGATGACCGATGTCCTCCAATTAGACGTGCTGACAGGCCCTAAAGTGCTGTGTCATTAATCACGAGGGCCGCCTTGAACACCGAGAAAATCATGCCGTGATTTATAACATAGCTAGCTCCTCTGTCTGTCTGTCCCCACATTTCTCTCTATCTCTATCTCCATCTCTCTCCATCTTTTTCTCTCTCCTTCATCTCTCTCTCACTTTCTCTCTCCTCCATCTCCCTCCATATCTTTCTCTCTCTCCATCTTGCTCTCTCCTCCATCTCTTTCTCTCTCCTCAGTCTCTCTCCATCTCTTTCTCGCTCTCCGTCATCGCTATCTCACTTTCTCTCTCCTCTGTCTCTCTCCATATCTTTCTCTCTCTCCATCTCGCTCTCTCCTCCATCTCTTTCTCTCTCCTCAGTCTCTCTCCATCTCTTTCTCGCTCTCCTTCATCGCTCTCTCACTTTCTCTCTCCTCAGTCTCTCTCCATCTCTTTCTCGCTCTCCTTCATCACTCTCTCACTTTCTCTCTCCTCCATCTCTCTCCATCTCTTTCTCTCTCCAATCTCTCCATCTCTTTCTCTCTCAATCTCTTTCTCTCTCTCCTTCATCGCTCTCTCACTTTCTCTCTGCCCCATCTCTCTCCATCTCTTTCTCTCTCCAATCTCTCCATCTCTTTCTCTCTCCACTCTCTCTCTCTCTCTCTCTCTCTCTCTCTCTCTCTCTCTCTCTTCCATCTCTCCCTCCTTATTCCTTCCTTCCCTTTGTGCTTGGGTGATCTAGGGAATTCTTGGATTTGGTTCTGATGGCTAACCAATCAGGTGGCCTGGTACAGTAGCACAAAGCGGTGTGTGGCCTGAACACCCCCTGGAAGGTCTATTGACTGTTCCCAGACCAGGGAGGGGGAGCGGTCTGTAATTGACTGGTATTAATGGTGACAAGACAAAACATGAAATCTGACTTTCTATGATAGTTACTGTATAGCTACTTATGAATTGGTACTGGTAGCCTACATTGATTTGTGGTTGGGTGTTCTATGGCCCTGCATTGTGGCATTGGTCGAGGTAAAACACATGGAGAGTGCTGCTGAAGTCCAGAGTTTGACTCAATCTCTTGGGAGGAAAGTAGGAGCTGCAGTCGCAGTCGCAGTAGACAGTTGGGGTTAAGATACTCAGTAAACAGTAAGGGTTAGGTACTTCCGTTTTAGTTAGTTAGGTAAATTCACCAGGGTTTGACAGTTGGGGTTAAAATACTCAGTAAACAGTAAGGGTTAGGTACTTCCGTTTTAGTTAGTTAGGTAAATTCACCAGGGTTTGACAGTTGGGGTTAAAATACTCAGTAAACAGTAAGGGTTAGGTACTTCCGTTTTAGTTAGTTAGGTAAATTCACCAGGGTTTGACAGTTGGGGTTAGGTACGTATACCAGGGTTCGAAAGGTTGAGGTTAGGTACTAGGTACTCGACAGTTGGGGTGAGGGTACTTCAAGGTTTGACAGGTGAGGTTAGGCATAGTTCGGGACAGGCAGGTAGGTACTCCAAGGTTTGGGATTGGGTAGGTAGGTACTTCAGGGTTTGGGATTAGGTAGGTAGGTACTCCAGGGTTTGGGGATTGGGTAGGTAGGTACTCCTGGGTTTAGAATTGGGTAGGTAGGTACTCCTGGGTTTAGGATTGGGTAGGTAGGTACTCCTGGGTTTGGGGATTGGGTAGGTAGGTACTCCAGGGTTTGGGATTGGGTAGGTAGGTACTCCAGGGTTTGGGATTGGGTAGGCATACTCCTGGGTTTGGGATTGGGTAGGTAGGTACTCCAGGGTTTGGGATTGGGTAGGCATACTCCAGGGTTTGGGATTGGGTAGGCATACTCCTGGGTTTGGGATTGGGTAGGTAGGTACTCCAGGGTTTGGGATTGGGTAGGCATACTCCAGGGTTTGGGATTGGGCAGGTAGGTACTCCAGGGTTTGACTGAATCTCTTGGTAGGACATTTAGTGGGAGCTTGGTCACATGCATGGTGCTGGCTCCAGCCCTGTAACACTCAACACTCACAGTCACAGGAGTCTCACCAGCGTACTAACACACACAGACAGCCCACGTGCCTGTGACCAAGGGGACAACAAGACTTACAGGGGAGCAGGACGGGCAGGACTGGGAGGACACACCACTGTACTCACATAGTCTGATTCCGCTTTCGAATCATAGTACTCCACGTCGCTCTCCTGCGCGGAAAAGAAAGGTGAAAAGAGAGGTGATGAGAGAAGATATAGCAGTGACTATATCCTCGAGGCTCTTCTGCTGGTGGAGCTGTATGGAGATGTCAAGGTTATATTCAGACACACTAGACAGCATGAGAATATAATCAGCATCACAGAACACCGAGGAGGTAGTGTGATGAAAGATGGGGCTGTTGAATGGAACTGCGTGTTGTAGATCCTGAGACATGCTGTGTTCTAACGCAGTTGGGATGCTATCTAGTAGTGCTGTGACGCATTAGGAAACACAGTGCTGTATGTACGGCATGCTTTACTATGGTGCAGTGGTTGGTAGCTGGATTTAGGATGAGTATAGAGTGCTACGTTGGGATATGAGTGGAATGAGCTAGCATTGTTCCCTAGCGCTCTTATCCACTGCTTATTGTCTGTTGAGGTCATGGTAAACAGCAGCTCTCTCATCTCAGAGGAGAAAGAAAAGAGAGAGAGAGAGAACAGGACAGAAGCCAAGTTCATGGCAGCACACTCCCTGTACGCACCCCTCCCCCCTCCCCTCCCTTCCCCTCCCCCCCAGTCCAGCGCTTAACCCTCCTCGCCCCTCCACCCTTATCTCCTGTGGAGGGAGGCACATGGTGCGGGCATGCCAGGGCTGTGTGCAGCGTGGTGCGGCTTCCGACTGTGGGGCCCGCCTCATTACCATTTCGGAGGGAGCCTGGGTGAGGATGCGCTCTCAAGGGCACGGGAGTGACTGGCTCTCCCCCTGTGGAGGAGCTCTGGTCCTACTCTGGCTCTCCCCCTGTGGAGGAGCTCTGGTCCAGCTCTGGCTCTCCCCCTGTGGAGTAGCTCTGGTCCAGCTCTGGCTCTCCCCCGGTGGAGGAGCTCTGGTCCAGCTCTGGCTCTCCCCCTGTGGAGGACCTCTGGTCCTACTCTGGCTCTCCCCCTGTGGAGGAGCTCTGGTCCTACTCTGGCTCTCCCCCTGTGGAGGAGCTCTGGTCCAGCTCTGGCTCTCCCCCTGTGGAGGAGCTCTGGTCCTACTCTGGCTCTCCCCCTGTGGAGGAGCTCTGGTCCAGCTCTGGCTCTCCCCCGGTGGAGGAGCTCTGGTCCAGCTCTGGCTCTCCCCCTGTGGAGGACCTCTGGTCCTACTCTGGCTCTCCCCCTGTGGAGGAGCTCTGGTCCTACTCTGGCTCTCCCCCTGTGGAGGAGCTCTGGTCCTGCTCTGGCTCTCCCTGTGGAGGAACTCTGGTCCTGCTCTGGCTCTCCCCTGGTGGAGGATCTCTGGTCCTACTCTGGCTGAGAGAGCCCTCCACACACACTCACATGCCCACAACCGCCCACTGCTCTCTCACTCCTTCTCTTTCTCTCTACCACTGTCTTTTCCTCTTGCAGTCACCCACACTCTCTCTATTCCACTTTCTCGCTCTCTCTTCCTCTCTCTCTCTATTCCACTCGCTCTCTATTCCTCTCTCTCTCTCTTCCACTCTCTCTCTATTCCACACTCTCTCTCTTCCACTCTCTCTCTATTTCTCTCTCTCTATTCCTCTCTCTCTCTATTCCTCTCTCTCTATTCCTCTCTCTCTCTCTTCCACTCTCTCTCTCTTCCACTCTCTCTCTATTCCACTCTCTCTCTATTCCTCTCTCTCTCTATTCCACTCTCTATCTCTTCCACTCTCTGTCTCTTCCACTCTCTCTCTATTCCACTCTCTCTCTCTTCCAATCTCAGTCTCTTCCACTCTCTCTCTCTTCCACTCTCTCTCTATTCCACTCTCTCTCTATTCCTCTCTCTCTCTTCCACTCTCTCTCTATTCCACTCTCTCTCTATTCCTCTCTCTCTCTCTTCCACTCCTCTCTCTTCCACTCTCTCCCTCTTCCACTGTCTCTCTATTCCTCTCTCTCTCTATTCCTCTCTCTCTTCCACTCCTCTCTCTTCCACTCCTCTCTCTTCCACTCTCTCCCTCTTCCACTCTCTCTCTATTCCACTCTCTCTCTCTGTTTGAGACACTCCACGCCCCATGTGACTATGGCCAGAGCCCAGGCTGACCTCCAACACTAATCACGGAGTCAGTCATCAGCCAGCTAAGACCGGCTCAGCTCAGTCCCAAACAACCCACACAGACAGAAAGACACAGCCTGACTCAAACTCCTATTGACACTAATCATGAGACAGGCCTTGCCTGGACACAACTCATGTCCTTGGGAGCGGCAGAGGCCTCCGGACAGAGGAGCAGGGAAGGAGGGGAGCAGGGGAACCAAGTCCTCTCCCTTCAGACAGACTGAGGCCTGATATCCTCCAGTACCAGAACACACTGACCCTGCCTCCTCTCTCGACTCAGCAGACATACATGATGTGGGTGGGCAGGGGAACAAGGAGAGAGGATGAGGGAAGGAGGTGGAGCTAGGGTAGTTGAGGGATGTAAACAGGAAGACATGAATAGACAGTAGTAAAGATGCGGGTGGTGGGTGTGGAGAGCAAATATGAGCGTAAGCAGGTTGAGCTGGGCGTGGGGTTTAAGGGGCGCACGGGGAGCACAGAGTGCCGGGGGGGGGGGGGTGCAGTCGGAGCTAAAAATAGCATGCCTAGCAGGCAGGGAGGTAGGCAGCAGAGTTGTTTTGTCTCTAGTGATGGCGGAGGGATTGATCCATGTTTATACAGGTCCCCGTACAGCATGTAGAGTGCTTGTATTGTAACGAGCATGGGAGGTCCTCTGTGCTCGTGCGTCGACATGCCACTGTTCGTTGTACATGTTCCAATGACTTCATGTGTTGTATATTTTGGTGATTATCCCACGGCGCAAAGCCTGTTCCTCTGTGTAACTGGGTTCATGTCCTATTAGTCCTATTATCTCGCAACGAGAGCGAGAGACTCGTGAGCTCTTCATACAGCAAAATGTACATTACACACACACGCGCACACGCCCGCACATCAAGCGGCGTCCTAGGCCACTGTGGCCCGTCAGATCCCCCCTAGGCTGAATGGCCATCTGGTGTGGCTGGTCCCCGGTCTCTGAGGGCCCGGGGCCTGGGTTAAACACACATCTAATAAAGCACACTGCCAGCAATTACTCTCTCCCAGTATAAACACACACACGGCACACTCTCGTAGAACGGCACGCCAGCACGCATGCGCACAAATTCACGCACACACGCACCCACACACACACGCGCAGCATTCACACAAAAACGAAATGGTATCAGTAAATGGAATCTATCTTGCTGGAGTGGACCAACACATTTCCAACAGAATACAAACACTAAGGTCATGTGATCATCCCCAGCCCCTCCCGCCTCCTCACCCTTATCTCAATCTTCTTCTTTTCTCCACCCTCTCCCTAATCTCTCCTCCTCCTCTCCGCCCTCCCTGTCCTATCTTCATCTTTCCCCATCTCCCTCCCCTCAAAACCAGCCTTCTCTCCCAATTTCAGATTTGAGCGAATGCAGTGCAGCGGCAGGTTAGATGCCCACTGTTGCTATAGAAACAGCCCCCTTTGCTCTAGATTACAATGTGACTTTGTGTGTTTCCTCACCATGTCCACTGCTGTATGTCTGCCCGTCTGTCTGCCTGCCTGTCTGTCTGCCCGTCTGTCTGCCTGAACATGTCCCCCTGAATGGACCTCTATTGTTTCTCTTATCCACTATCAATAACTGGAACAAACGACTATTAATGAATTTTATATCTAATTCTACATCTGAGAAGTCTCATATGGGGGATATTTTAGTTTCTATCCCCTACAATAAGTACAAACAATGGAACAAGACAGGGTTTATAACAAACCATAGAACATATGAGAGTAAATAATAACAAACCATAGAGCATATGAGAGTAAATAATAACAAACCATAGAGCATATGAGAGTAAATAATAACAAACCATAGAGCATATGTGAGTAAATAATAACAAACCATAGAGCATATGTGAGTAAATAATAACAAACCATAGAGCATATGAGAGTAAATAATAACAAACCGTAGAGCATATGAGAGTAAATAATAACAAACCATAGAGCATATGAGAGTAAATAATAACAAACCATAGAGCATATGAGAGTAAATAATAACAAACCATAGAGCATATGAGAGTAAATAATAACAAACCATAGAGCATATGAGAGTAAATAATAACAAACCATAGAGCATATGAGAGTAAATAATAACAAACCATAGAGCATATGAGAGTAAATAATAACAAACCATAGAACATATGAGAGTAAATAATAACAAACCATAGAACATATGAGAGTAAATAATAACAAACCATAGAGCATATGTGAGTAAATAATAACAAATAAACATCATGCCAGGTTCTATGAAAAGGCAGGTGCTGTAGATTAATTTGGTAATATTAAACACATACACGCGCACACACACACACACACACCCCACACCACACACACACACACACACACACACACACACACACACACACACACACACACACACACACACACACACACACACACACACACACACACACACACTAACATCCTCACACATACACACACACACAGTATTCATGCTGCTGCTGCCATACTGTTTATTATTATTATTATTTATCTTGCACTTTCTCCTAATCCCCTGCGTACATGTACAGTACATATCTACCTCAAACTACTCCACTATCCCTGCCTATTGAAAATGTGATATTGGCACGGACCCTGTACATAGCTTCCTCTCCTATTTCTTGTGTTTTCTTTATTCTATGTTGTTTTACTATTTTGATATTGATTACTGCACGGTTCGGTAGAGCATGCAGGTTAACATTTCACTGTACTTGAGCATGTGATAATAAAACTTGAACTTGAACACACACACACACACACAATTATGACGAGTCATTGAACAGAAACTGTGGGTGCTTTCCAGACCATGGTACTCCAACAATCATCCCATCCCAATCATCCGTAGCACCAGGATCCTTAATAGAACCTGGCATTATATCACGCACAACAAAGGATTTCTTTTTCTACTATTCACACACACACACACACACACACACACACACACACACACACACACACACACACACACACACACACACACACACACACACACATACACACAGGCACACACACGCACGCACGCAAGCACACACACACACACACACACACACATGCACGGACACACACTCTGCTGACTTTTCAGGAAGGACCTGCCAGAACAAAAAGCCAATGTGATAGGTCTGCAGAAAGGAACTGCTTATGTAAAGCCGACCTGTTTGGAAGGTATATACAGCCTCTCTGTCGTCTTTATCTTCCTGCCCCCGCTCCAATCACTCCTTGTCTCTATCCATCTCTGGCTCTGGCTAGAAACGGCTCTAGTACAAATATTATGAAAATAAATGAAAATATGAAAAACCATATGTGATTGTTGATTATCCTATTCAAACAAAAGCAATAGGGCTTGAAATGACTGAAATGCTCTCTAAATATAGTAACAAACAAATTAGAAATGACTTACTATAAGATTTTCACTTTTCTTCTAACTGTGAAATAAATATGATCATACTGAGCGACAGTACAATATTGGCACCGTTTCATATTGGCGACAGATCATTTTCTCCTCAACGTCCACTGAGCGGCGCAGAGACGCCATTCAAATGTGCGCAGGCTCGTTACAACTTCAGCTTCGAGCACAAAGTGATTTTGTCCATCTGTGACCAAGACAAAGTGGTCTTGTTTCAATTCTATACAAATACTTTGTTGTTGTTTCATATTGAGAGCTCTAAATCCGTCTGAGAAGTAACCACCATTGTTGGATTTGCTACACTGTCCATTTTCATATGCCGTCTCCCAGGCCGGGCTCATCGCTCAGAGGTACATTAAATTGATTATTTGTCTGGATAGGCCAGAAAATGTGACACATCACTTCCTGTGCAAATGTGGGGTCTGAAACCGGACACTTCAAGTCAGCTCCGCCGAGAGAGTGGTAGCAGAGAGCAGGCAGATGGGGCTTTCTGGCACTATAAGGCACTGGACGCTACGACTTTCACAGAGCACTTTGTACACCAAAATGTCAGTCGGAACCGGTCCAGAACCAGTCAAAGCCCCCCATATAGGAGACTTAACATCAAAACATGTAAAGTAATTGACTGACATGTCATTTCATTGGGGAGACTAGGGGCTCTAATTTCGGCTGCTGCTATGGCGGTGCAAGTGCCAAACACACGTTAGTTTACAATTTAAGCATTTAAAAACTGGCGCTCTAGCATTTTCCACTGCATGCGCCAGATTCAGCAATTTACTGGTAGCTAACTGTGTTCCGTACACATTTTGCGTAACCGCGACATTGAAACGAGGCTGCAATGAAAACTTATGGGACTGTAGCGACTGTGTTGGCATCAAAATCTGGGGTGTGAACTACGTTTCTATTCAAGCGTTGAATGACATGGTAATGGACCAATAGTATAGGAGAAAAGTTGAAAAAACGGACCCCTCTGACGCGGTATGTTACATCGTGACATATCACGACGTAATGTACAGCACGCACTATGCAACTCATTCTGTGCTGTACAGCGTCTTTCCACCAGGGGTAGCGCCTCTCTCGTAGATTAAAAACAAGAAATGATCAATGGTGAGTGTAAAGTTAATTACTCGTGAGTTCATCAAAATTGAATTCAATCAATAGTAAATGTTTCGCGTCATCACTGCGAGCCATCATGACTTTAAAAAGCCGTGACAGCTGCAGTTACCCTATTCAAATTCAACACAAACCTTCAAATAGGTATGTAATGAGACATTATACACTGCTCAAAAAAATAAAGGGAACACTTAAACAACACAATGTAACTCCAAGTCAATCACACTTCTGTGAAATCAAACTGTCCACTTAGGAAGCAACACTGATTGACAATACATTTCACATGCTGTTGTGCAAATGGAATAGACAACAGGTGGAAATTATAGGCAATTAGCAAGACACCCCCAATAAAGGAGTGGTTCTGCACGTGGGGACCACAGACCACTTCTCAGTTCCTATGCTTCCTGGCTGATGTTTTGGTCACTTTTGAATGCTGGCGATGCTTTCACTCTAGTGGTAGCATGAGACGGAGTCTACAACCCACACAAGTGGCTCAGGTAGTGCAGCTCATCCAGGATGGCACATCAATGCGAGCTGTGGCAAGAAGGTTTGCTGTGTCTGTCAGCGTAGTGTCCAGAGCATGGAGGCGCTACCAGGAGACAGGCCAGTACATCAGGAGACGTGGAGGAGGCCGTAGAAGGGCAACAACCCAGCAGCAGGACCGCTACCTCCGCCTTTGTGCAAGGAGGAGCAGGAGAAGCACTGCCAGAGCCCTGCAAAATGACCTCCAGCAGGCAACAAATGTGCATGTGTCTGCTCAAACGGTCAGAAACAGACTCCATGAGGGTGGTATGAGGGCCCGATGTCCACAGGTGGTGGTTGTGCTTACAGCCCAACACCGTGCAGGACGTTTGGCATTTGCCAGAGAACACCAAGATTGACAAATTCGCCACTGGCGCCCTGTGCTCTTCACAGATGAAAGCAGGTTCACACTGAGCACGTGACAGACGTGACAGAGTCTGGAGACGCCGTGGAGAATGTTCTGCTGCCTGCAACATCCTCCAGCATGACCGGTTTGGCGGTGGGTCAGTCATGGTGTGGGGTGGCATTTCTTTGGGGGGCCGCACAGCCCTCCATGTGAACGCCAGAGGTAGCCTGACTGCCATTAGGCACCGAGATAAGATCCTCAGACCCCTTGTGAGACCATATGCTGGTGCGGTTGGCCCTGGGTTCCTCCTAATGCAAGACAATGCTAGACCTCATGTGGCTGGAGTGTGTCAGCAGTTCCTGCAAGAGGAAGGCATTGATGCTATGGACTGGCCTGCCCATTCCCCAGACCTGAATCCAATTGAGCACATCTGGGACATCATGTCTCGCTCCATCCACCAACGCCACGTTGCACCACAGACTGTCCAGGAGTTGGCGGATGCTTTAGTCCAGGTCTGGGAGGAGATCCCTCAGGAGACCATCCGCCACCTCATCAGGAGCATGCCCAGGTGTTGTAGGGAGGTCATACAGGCATGTGGAGGCCACACACACTACTGAGTCTCATTTTGAGTTGTTTTAAGGACATTACATCAAAGTTGGATCAGCCTGTAGTGTGGTTTTCCACTTTAATTTTGAGTGTGACTCCAAATCCAGACCTCCATGGGTTGATAAATTGGATTTCCATTGATTATTTTTGTGTGATTTTGTTGTCAGCACATTCAACTATGTAAAGAAACAAAGTATTTAATAAGATAATTTCTTTCATTCAGATCTAGGATGTGTTGTTTAAGTGTTCCCTTTATTTTTTTGAGCAGTATATAAACTCTTTTATAGTGATTTTTTTTACATTTTAGAGTTGATAAATTGGACAAATCGGGTGAAAAAAGCCATTTCCCCACACGACATATCTTCCCCTTTCACTATCACTCAGTAGCCTTCGCTTCCCCCTCCACCATTTTTTAAAAGTCTTGGCGGAGCTCCATTGCTTTGTTCAATCATGCAGAGACGGGCAGCATGAATGTCTCGTCATTGATTTTGCTAAAAAAAGGGGATATATTGTGCTTTACGATGGTATTAATATTACTATTTTGGGAGCTAAAATGAGGTCAAGTGTGCGGAACACTGTGATGTACGGAAGCCCGCTAGCTACCGTTACCTGTCTAATATCAGCTCGCTTGCGCTGAGGTGGGAGGGGTTGCAATATCTGAGGTGTTATTAAAAAAATCAAGTTTGGGAGCAGCAAAACAGCGAGCGCACATCCCATTTTTATCTATGTATCGTGTAGGCCTACATTATTTTGATTAACATTATGATTAACATTATTCACACTCTTTTTAGGCCCTATAGTAAATTGAATCTTGCTTATTGACAGGGTTTGTCATGTCCATGGCTCAGCCATAATGAAATGTACAATAAGCCTTAATATCAGTGTGAATGATATGTTCAAAAATATATTTCCATACAGGGGCGTCAGTTGAGTACGGCAGGCTCCATTCCCTAGCTCAAGACCAAAAATGTAAACGTACACTCTTAGAAAAAAGGCTTCCAAAAGGGTTCTTTGCGGAGTGATAGAGTTCTACCAAGAACTGTTTTGATCAGAAAACCCCTTTTTGGGTTCTTTGTAAGGCAACCTTTAACATCCTAAGAAATGTTTTTGGAAGAAAGGGTTCTTTGATGATCGTTGGAAGGCAAGGACGATTATTTGGAAGCCCATAAGGGTTCTAAATACAGGTTGCGGGTGATTAACAATTCCACTTGTTGGTTATCCTAACTCTGGCTGGATTCCAATAGGAATTACACATCACTTTGTAAGCCAGCATAAAGTGACTTGCAGGCCTGATGTGGACTGTAAACCAGGAGATTCCTAACACCACTGTGTTAGGGTATAACTAGGCTCTCAAAGAAAGGCCTCATGATATATTTAATGTATTGTCATAAATAATACAATTTTAAAGGCTAATAAGACTGGTGGAACAGTTCATAGAGGGCTCTAGGAAGAATCCCCCAAAGATAAAATGGTTCTTGGTAGAACCCTTCATAGAGGGTTATAGGTAGAACCATATACAGGGGGTTCTATGAAGGACCCAACATAGATGGTTTTAGATAAAAACCCTCCGCAAAGGTTTCTACCCAGCACCAAAAAGGGTTTCCCTATGGGGACAAACCGAAGAACCCTGTATGGTTCTACTTAGCACCTAATAGTTTATGCTACAAAAAAAGTTGACTAAAATCATCATAAAAATGCAACGGCTGTTTAGCGTATGAGTCGGCTAGCTGGCTTTAGAACCATGCGGAACTTCGCTCTGAACTAGATGCTGCCAGAGACAGTGACATACAGGTGTTTGCTTTTACGGTCAGACGTTAAGGCAGTGCGCCGATTGCTTTGAATTTGATGTCGGCATTTGAACTCTGCCTTGTAAGCCTCGCTTGTAAGCCTGTTTTATGCACCGTTACTTTCACATTGATGTCGGCATAGGCGGTGCGTCCAATACGCAAGGGGAAGATAAGCTTCCACTAAAGTAAATGTAATTAAATTAGCCAAAATTAGCTATAGAAATAGTCGTGCCTATACATAAATAAATACAAATCATTCAAAACACTACACCAGAGAGCATGATTTGGCCAGAGAGGATCATTAGCTTCTTTTAAAAATGTGCTATTTGGTCAGCGAGTGCCACAAATAGCATGCCAAATAGCTGATAGTTGATTTGCAGTGGATAGCGAAAAGCAGTTAAATAGGCCTAAGCCTATTTAAAACTGTTTAGAAAGCAAATGGCTATTGCTGAAAAGAGAACACAAAGAAAATACTCAAATCTGTCTCTATTTATCAAAATTCTCAACTCCCAATTGAGCGAACAGTAGCCGGGTCATTCTTAACATGTGGTGCCTTTTGGACCTCATAACTTTTTTTGTATTCCATCAGACAAAGGACCAAAAAAAATGTGGTGCATTTTCAAACTTAGGTGCATTATCCTAAAAGGCTGGAATTTAACATGATGGAAATGTGGAGCTTAAATTGAGCAAGCATAAGGGTCAACACATAAAACATTTTTTTACTTTTCTATTCAATTATGTTAAAATTTTGCAATTTGGTACATTTTCACGATAATTCAGCCTAACAGGGTGGAAATTTAAGAGTGGGACTTACAGAACAAAAAAAATGATCCGCTCACACAGGAGTTATAAAGGCGTAGTTCAATAATGCTGTGGCTTTTTAAAAATGTTTTAATTGTTTTTCACATTTTCATTTATCGGGGGCTTCAGCAACCTCAGCACCCCTACTTCCCGCGGCTATTCAGAGTAGGAATGACTCAGCCCCTGTATCTTATTGGCAACAGCTGAGAGAATCTGCCATATCCCCGTGAGTGCATATCCCCGGTGAGTACTCATATTCACTGCCTTTATCACCGGATCAGTACCAATCACCAGGTTTCCATCCAACCTTTTTATGAGAGTAAAGTGCAAGACGGATAAAAAAATGTAATGACCGGCCCGATGGAAACAGAACATTTTTGTGCTAAACTTTCCAAATGTCGAAAAAATGAAATACGCTAGACCGAAGTAAATGTTGAGTCACGCAATGGCATTGTGTGTTGTGTGGTCCTCCCACTACGACTCGTCGGAAAAGCATGATGTTTATTATGGTACAGATTAAATAAATGGTGAACTTCACAGGGTGGTACATGGGAATTTAACCGCAAAATACATGTGCATGTTCACTACCGTCATCACGGACAGGCTTTTATATGCAACAAGTCAATTTCATGGAAACACATCTCTGGTGGGAAAATGCGCATATTGTTTTTATGCGGATTTTAGAAAATTGGCAATGAAAATCTGTCACCAATTGGTTGGAAACCTAGCTACTGGAAAGTTTTTTGGTGCACAATCATTTCCTCCTCCAGGCTAGGTGGACGTCATATTGTACTATAGAGAGAGAGAGAGAGAGAGAGAGAGAGAGAGAGAGAGAGAGAGAAGGCAGGTTTCCATAGAACCAGGTTTATCATTGCAACATGTGTAATGGAAATGGCAGCTATAGGAGACATTTTCTAAAGATAGACAACATTTTATCCATTCAACAGGGGTGGACAAATTATGATGGAAATTGTGTTTTTCAAATGATGATTGCCAATGTGAAAGTATGCAGGGCAAGTGATGTCATCACTTAACATTTAATTGTAAATGCCTACTGCATGCCCTTTAAACAATTTTTTTTTACTATAAATATTATGTTTCTTTGCATGACAAGGATTGTCCTGACTTTCAAGAATGCCTCAATTGCTTCGATTTGCTTTTCTTGTTGGCTGGCAAGTTTCACCATCCAATTATTTCAGGTCTACAGGAGTGCATGTTTCACCATGGCAAGGAGACAAGAAATAGATAGGTAGGAGGGCATACAGGTTGTTGCCAATGTATTAATGCGCCATTTGCTTAAATGGGTAATTGAAACACTTCAACCACTACATTTGTATTCGACACTAGGTTTGAGACAGAGAGAGAGAGAGAGAGAGAGAGAGAGAGAGAGAGAGAGAGAAAGAGAGAGTTAGCTGCATAGCCGGTGGGAAGCAGTGTTGCTGAGGGTGACAAAACATTCTATGGTGAGCTGTGAGGGCGGGAGGGAGGCCTAGGGCGCGGCTTTCTCATTGGCATGCTGGCTGTTTCTGGGCTTTTAAGCGATTAGGGAGCTGCTGAGACGATGGCGTCCACACATACTGTAGCTCCATGCAGATGTTCATTTGTATGCCAATAAACAAATATGCCCTAAGATTAAAGCTCAAATACACAGTGCAAATTCAGCATTCTCCATGTGCATCACATCAATGTCCTGCATCTCTCCACACATAAAGCCAGGCCTTCTCTAACTGCACATTCACTTCAAAGGCCCTGTGTGGAAGTATTAGTCTGCAGACCAACAGATAGAGGCACACAGAGAGGGAAAAGAAAAAAGGACTGAGAAAATCAACCAAAAATTAGATCAATGTGCTATGGCTCTTATAGGTTACAGTGGCCTGTCTTAATCCCTGCACATGAGTGCAGACTTCCCTTCTTTTAATGCCCGTCTTAATGCACCTATTTTCTCCAAGCATCCTTTTAGTTATATGATTTCTCTCTCTCTCTCTCTCTCTCTCTCTCTCTCTGTCTTTTTATCTCTTCCACTGCCTTTCTCTCAACAGCTGGAGTTACCCGAACTCACATCCTGCTACTATCTCCGTCCCATCCCTACCTCTCTCTCCCTCCCTCTCGCTTTCCCTCCTCTCCCTCTGTCGCTCTCTTTCAGTGGCTGTCAGATCCCTTTCGTAAAAAGCAGTTAAATCAGTCTGTGAATATTCCAATCCTGTGATAAGGAGAAGCTTTGTCCCACTGCACTCTGGGTAATGCAGCTCCCCATTGTTGGCTGACAGGGCTCCATTGAGGATCCGGCTTTAGCCCCGATAGCATCGCCACATTGCATGGACACACTGCCAGATAAAGGCCTATCCAACACGACACGCATACCAACGCCTCCCAAACAAGCCCCAATCCGATCAGCACAGGAAGGAGACGCTCTAACACAAAATAAAGACAAATAAGATAAAAAGGCCGTAACAATATTCACGTTATTATAGGGAACAGGTGGGGCTCTAAAAGGAGGCAACGCAATTCTCCATCTACCAGCCTGGTGGATCCTGTCACCGCACGGTCCGCAACATCGCCAGGCAAGAGTGACCAATCACAGGCCACCTTACCGCGCATCTGGACCTGCACCGGCCAATCACGTCATCTTCACATTGCACCTCTGTCTGACATTAGAACACCACTTATCAAGAGAAACAGCTTCACGGTTCCATTTTCTTCACGACAACTGGATACAGGTCTTCCATTTGTCTGTCATTTTTAAGTCCGTAAGAGGGCCGAGGAGCCGCTACCCCCTCTTCGCAGGCTGACTGAGAGTGGCCAATCAACAATCAGTGCTGGCCGAAAGAAACCTGTTATTTTCGGCCCTGTAATCATTTCCATCAGAGGCCTCACTGTCCTTCACAAGGCTTCACACATCTTCACAGATTCAAATCAGACAGAAACCTTCCTCAAGGACAGGAGGCACCAAGGAAACCACACATTGAAACCCAAACATGTATCTATACTTTTAACCACTGTCTGTCACTGCAAATGAAACCTTTTCTATAAACACCTTGGGCATTCAGACCTTAAAATTAGAGCAGGGATGATGAACTGAAAATGATCGACACCGACCAAACCGACCACTTAGCGTGGATTTTCTTCGGATATTTTTCATTACAGTATTCATTTTGTCAACGATAACTATGACAAAAAATGCTTGTGAACTACCTATTTCTCCTGACTAAAACTATGACGATAACAAAACAAGATGCCCTGGAAAAAAAACGATAACTATTACGAATTACTTTTCATATTAGTCATTTCATTGAATATGAAGCTCCTTTTCATCTGTTTTGTCCAATCCTAAACATGCATGCACAATATTTCATGCAATCCTCTCATTGGCAGAATTGACATCTTTCAGTCATGTGGTCTGATTGAGCTGATCTGCCCCGGCTCTCCCTCACAGCTCCCAGGTGGTCACTTCAGTCACTTGTCAGTCTTTTAAACTGATGCGAAGCCAGGACACTTGACTTGCAACTAACCTCAACTAGAAACAATGTTAACTCTCTCTCTCATGTAGGCTATTTTTGCTTTGATCACAAAAGAATCGCTATTTTCCCATGTGTGCGCAGTTATCCATTCATCTGTGTTGCGTTCATCTGCTTTGTACTCTCGGGCCGTGGTCCGCAAATGCGAGTTGTGGTTGCTCTTTTCCTTTGGGAAAACGAATGCTATTTGTTGAACATTGTTGTAACGCTCAAATTCTCCCCTTTTCAAATAAACCCCCCTTCACGGTTATGATGGGGAGACAATCTGAGCTGTAAATTGTTTAACCTGTAGCTAAGGCTTTATAGTCTATATGGTTAATTATTACTGGCATTGGTTACGATCTGCCACAATATCAATGTTGCCAGGTAAGGTATAGGAGGGGATAGTGGGCCTAGGCTATCTGAATGTGCACATGATGGAAGTTAGAGGTAGCCTAAATATTCATTATTTAATAGAAAAAAATGCACGAACTATTACGTGACTAAAATAGCTGTGACTAAAAGGTATTTTAAGACAAACTAAGACTAAAACTCAATCTAAAATAGCTGACAAAATGAACACTGGTTCATTACAATAAATAACCTATAGGGCCCTAGTAGAGAAATGTTAAGTTTGAAATTAAATGAAAGTTTGCAATGGATGATTGTTAATGGGACAATTGATAGCTACAACATTTACATTTTAGTCATTTAGCAGATGCTCTTATCCAGAGCGACTTACAGTAGTGAATACATACATTTCATTTCATGCATTTTTTTTTTGTACTGGCACCGCGTGGGAATCGAACACACAACCCTGGCGTTGCACACACCATGCTGGCGTTGCAAACACCATGCTCTACCAAGTGAGACACACTCACAACACATGGACATCAACACAAATAATAAATATTTTGTGTTTCTCCTGTCTTTGTGCTTGTCTCCACCCCCCTCCAGGTGTCGCCCATCTTCCCCATTATCCCCTGTGTATTTCTACCTATGTTCTCTGCTTGCCTATTGCCAGTTTGTTTTGTTCGTGAAACCCACCAGCGTTTGTTCCCCTGCACCTGCCTGTTTCATGCTCCTGTTTTCTAGTCCTTCCTGGTTTTGACCATTCTGGTCTGTCGGTGCCATCATGGCATGGGGCGGCAGGGTAGCCTAGTGGTTAGAGTGTTGGGCTAGTAACCGAAAGGTTGCAAGTTTGAATCTGTCGTTCTGCCCCTGAACAGGGCAGTTAACCAACAGTCCTAGGCCGTCATTGAAAATAAGGATTTCTTAAGTGACTTGCCTAGTTAACCTCTTTGGGCTCGGTGGGACGCTTGCGCCTCACCTACTCAACAGCCAGTGGAATCCCGTGGCGCGATATTCAAATACCTTAGAAATGCTATTACTTCAATTTCTCAAACATATGGCCATTTTTAAGACAAGACTCTCGTTAATCTAACCACACTGTCCGATTTCAAAAAGGCTTTACAACGAAAGCAAAACATTAGATTATGTCAGCAGAGTACCCAGCCAGAAATAATCAGACACCCATTTTTCAAGCTAGCATATAATGTCACAAAAACCAAAACCACAGCTAAATGCAGCACTAACCTTTGATGATCTTCATCAGATGACACTCCTAGGACATTATGTTATACAATACATGCATGTTTTGTTCAATCAAGTTCATTTTTATATCAAAAACCAGCTTTTTACATGAGCATGTGACTAGCTTGTGACTAGCATTCCCACCGAACACTTCCGGTGAATTTACTAAATTACTCACGATAAACGTTCACAAGAAACATAACAATTATTTTAAGAATTATAGATACAGAACTCCTTTATGCAATCGCGGTGTCCGATTTTAAAATAGCTTTTCGGTGAAAGCACATTTTGCAATATTCTGAGTAGATAGCCCGGCCATCACTGGCTAGCTATTTTGACACCCACCAAGTGTGGTACTCACCAAACTCAGATTTACTATTAGAAAAATTGGATTACCTTTGCTGTTCTTCGTCAGAATGCACTCCCAGGACTTCTACTTCAATAACAAATGTTGGTTTGGTTCCAAATAATCCATAGTTATATCCAAATAACGGCGTTTTGTTCGTGCGTTCAAGACACTATCCGAAGGGTAAAGAAGGGTGACGCGCCCGGCGCGTTTCGTGACAAAAAAAATCAAAATATCCCATTACCATACTTCGAAGCATGTCAAACGCTGTTTAAAATCAATTTTTATGCGATTTTTCTCGTAAAAAAGCGATAATATTCCGACCGGGAAACCCTGTTTTCGTTCAAAGACGAAAAAATAAAAACATGGTGTCGGCTCGTGCACGCGCCCCCAGTCTCATTGTTCTCAGATCGACCACTATCCAAATGCGCTACTGTTTTTCAGCCTGGGGCTGCAAAGTCACCATTCAACGTTCTGGCGCCTTCTGAGAGCCTATGGGAGCATTAGAAAATGTCACGTTATGCCAGAGATCCCCTGTTTTGGATAGAGATGATCAAGAAGGCCAAGAAATAGTCAGAGAGAGCGCTTCCTGTTTGGAATCTTCTCAGGTTTTGGCCTGCCAAATGAGTTCTGTTATACTCACAGACACCATTCAAACAGTTTTAGAAACTTTAGGGTGTTTTCTATCCAAATCAAACAATTATATGCATATTCTAGTTACTGGGCAGGAGTAGTAACCAGATTAAATCGGGTATGTTTTTTATCCCATTGCCTGAAGTCAGCGCAGCCTGTCCCGGGACATCTTCCTGTTGCCCCGGACATTCCTGCAGAGTACCAGGAGGTGTTCAGTAAGGTCCGGGCCACTTCACTGCTGCCGCACTGACCATATGACTGCAGGATTGATCTTCTCCCAAGCACCACTCTGCATTGGGGACAACTGTCGGGTCTGGAGACCAAGGCTATCCTTTGGGAAAACGAATGCTATTTGTTGAACATTGTTGTAACGCTCAAATTCTCCCCTTTTCAAATAAACCCCACTTCACGGTTATGATGGGGAGACAATCTGAGACATTGAGGACTCCCTAGCTGCTGGGTTCATTCTGCCTCCCCCACCGGCGAAGGGTTCTTCTTTGTGGAGAAGAAGGACAAAACCCTGCACCCGTGTATTGACTACCGAGGATTCAATGACAGTGAAGAACCGCTACCTCTCATCTCCTCAGCCTTCGAGCCGCTCCAGGGGGCCACTGTATTCTCCAAGCTGGACCTACGAAACGCCTACCACCTGGTGTGGATACGGGAACGGGACGAGTGGAAAACTGCCTTCAACACGGCCAGCGGCCACTACGAGTACCTGGTCATGCCCTTTGGCCTTACCAACCCCACTGCTGTGTTCCAGGCTCTGGTTAATGATGTTCTCTGCGACATGTTGAATCAGTTCGTCTACCTTGATGACATCCTTGTCTTCTCCCGCTCCACCCATGAACATGGGCTCCACGTCCGACAGGTTCTCCAACGCCTCCTGGAGAACCAGCTTTTTGTAAAAGCAGAGAACCCCTCTCTGGGTTACATCATTGCTGCAGGGAGCATACAGATGAATCCCGGGAAGGTGCGAGTGGTGGTGGATTCGCCCAGCCTATGTCCAGAGTACAGCTGCAGCAGTTCCTGGGTTTCACCAACTTTTATTGATGCTTTATCCGGGGCTACAGCACTCTGGCTTCCCCCCTGTCTGCACTCACCTCTCCCAAGGTTCCGTTCACGTGGTCCCCAGCTGCTGATCGGGTGTTCCCGGGATCTCAAACACCGCTTCACCACAGCTCCCATCTAGGTTCATTCTGACCCGTCCCGCCAGTTTGTGGTGGAGGCCGATGCTTCGGATGTTGGAGTGGGGACTGTCCTGTCCCAGCGGTCTGCCCTGGACCTCAAGTTGCATCCTTGCACATTCTTCTCCCACCGCCTCAACGCTAAGGAGAGGAACTACTATGTGGGGAATCGTGAGCTTCTCGCAGTGAAGATGGCATTGGAGGAGTGGAGGCACTGGCTGGAGGGACCTGGAATATCTCTGCACCACCAAGCGTCTAAATTCCAGGCAGGCTAGGTGGGCCCTACTGTTCACCTGGTTCAACTTCGCCCTCTCCTACCAGCCGGGATCGAAGAATGTCAAGCCAGATGCACTGTCATGCCGCTATAACCCCACAACTACTACCCCAGAACCTGAGACCATCCTTCCCACCTCGTGCCTGGTGACGGCACTCAGCTGGGGAATAGGGTAGCAGGTTCGGGAGGCGCAGCATTCCCAGCCGAACCCCGGGGGGGTCCAGATAACCAGATGTTCATGCCTGATGCGGCCCACTCCCCCAGGCTTGCCTGCCACCCAGGCTCCCGGTGGACCCTGGCTTTTGTGCGACAACGCTTTTGGTGGCCTACCATGGTTCCTGATGCATTTGTCGCCGCTTGCACGGTCTGTGCACAGAACAAGACTCCTCGGCAAGCTCTGGCTGGTCTCCTCCAACCTCTGCCTGTCCCCCACCGTCCCTGGTCTCACATCTCCCTGGACTTTGTCACGTGTCTCCCTTGTCTGATGGCAACACCGCCATCCTGACCATTGTAGAACGGTTTTCCAAAGCCGCCCACTTCATTCCTCTCCCCAATCTACCCTCTGCCAAGGAGATGGCCCAGCTCATGGTGCAGCACGTCTTCTGGATCCATGGACTACTGGTCGACATGGTCTCTGACCGGGGTCCTCAGTTCTCGTCTCGGTTCTGGAAGGCGTTCTGTACCCTCATTAGGTTGTTGACCAGTCTGTCCTCCGGGTTCCACCTCCAGTCCAACGGCCAGTCAGAGTGAGCCAACCAGGACCTCAAGATTACTCTGCGCTGCCTGGTCTCCGCCAACCCCACCACCTGGAGCCAGCAGCTTGTGTGGGTCGAATACGCCCGTAACACCCTTCCCTGCTCTGCCACGGGCCTATCACCGTTTGAATGTTCCCTGGGGTTTTAGCCCCCACTCTTCCCTGAGCAGGAAGAAGAGGTCAGCATACCTTCTGCCCAGATGTTTGTCCGCCGCTGTTGTCGTATCTGGAGGAAAACCCGGTCGGCCCTCCTCAAGACCACCTCCAGGTATCGACGACAAGCGGATTGCCACCGGACCCCGGCACCCCGGTATCATCTCTGGCAGAAGGTATGGCAGTCCACCCGGGATCTGCCCCTCTGGGTGGAATCCTGCAAACTCTCCCCCCGGTTTATCGGCCTGTTTCCCATCTCCAAAATTATTAGCCCCTCTGCTGTTCGTCTTCTGTTGCCCCGTACCCTTCATATACATCCCACCTTTCATGTGTCCAGAGTTAAACCCATGTCTCAAAGCCCTTTGTCTCCTGACCATTCTGCCTGCCCTGACCCTGAGCATGCCTGCCGTTCTGTACCATACCCCACCTTACTGGATTATTGACCCCTGCCTGCCCTGACCCTTTCCACCCTCTCTGGATTATTGACCCCTGCCTGCCTTTGACCTGTCATTTGCCTGCCCCTGTTTTAGAAATAAACATTTGTTTCTTCGACACGGTTTTCATTTGGTCATACCTGAAACGTGATACATTTGTCTGTGTTTACATACATTTGGCTGGTACGTACTGTATGTTGTAGTACATTTGGATAATCAGGAATGGGAAATGTATATATTTTCTGATTTTCCACGGTTACCATAACATATGCTACACAGGACCTTAGGGGTGGGAATCATGGGACCATCAAACAATGTAATCTATCTACTCAACTCAAGAGAGAAGGCTTACACATAAGCAATAAAATAATACAATTATAATAATTTAGTACAGCAAACACCACAGACATATACAAAATAAGGACCCAAAGAAGTATAGCCCCATTTATATTAAAAAGCCCAAACCTGATTCTCTTTGACAGTGACCTCCTCTAGTTCAGAGTCCTTATGCAGCCCCCCTCTCTAACTAGGGGGCCAGGGGGTAGCAGGTTATCTCTCTGAAATAACATTTCATGGGTGTTGGGCATGTGTTGAAATGGGGGAATTGAGCATCGGACTATGGCCTGCTGGATTTTGTTGGCTATTGATTGCCATCCCTGGCGGGGCCGAGGGATCGATAGGCTGGGTTTAGACACAGTACGGGGGCCACTCTCTCTTTTTCTCTCAGCTCCAGGCTAACGCAGTGCTCCGTGGCGCTGTGGCTCGCCAAACAGCCCCTCAGCCTGCAGGTGCACTGACAGACAGACCCTGACTTCTCAACCACCAGCAATCTCTCAGCTCTCTATTGCTTTGTCTCTCTCTCTCTCTCTCTCTCTCTCCATCTTTCTCTCAGTCTTTCACTTTCTTTAGTTCTGTTGCAGTTTCCTACTCTCTGTTTCTCTCCATGCCATATTAGTTGAGTGTGAAACATGCATGTCTGAGACCACTTGTGCTCTCTCGCTCTCTCGCTCTCTCTCTCTCTCTCTCTCTCTCTCTCAGAGCAGCAGAGTAACATTAGAGGAGAGTACTGAAGGAGTCGGAGCGAAGGAGAGGGAGATTGAGAGAGAGAGAGAGATTAATAAAGAAAGAGAATGGAAAAAATAGCATTTCTACCTTGAAGAGTGATAAATACGCAAATTACAGCCAGGCCTGCAATCAAGAAGCTGAAATTACCGAATTGTGGGGTCACCCTGGCAACCAGTGAGTGAACAAAGCAGGCAACAGCAGAGAGAGCAGCTGCAGAGAGTGAGGCAGGGAGGGAAGGGGAGTGGAGGGGAGGAGAGAGGGGTGGGATGAGGTGATCAGGATTAGGGGAAGACGTGGGGGGGAGGAGAGTTGAAGGAGAAGGAGGAGTGGATAAGAGGAAAGAGGGGTGGAGGGGAGGAGGAGGAGGAGAGGAGGAAGAGGATTGAGGGGAGGAGGAGGATTGTAGGGTGGGCTGGGATGGTCAGGAGAGGTGGAGAGGTGGTGAGGTGGAGGGAAGGAGAAAGGGGTGGACTTAGTGAGGAGGAGGAAGAAGAGGAGGATAGAGGGGTGGTGGACGTGGTTAGAAATAGGTGGAGAGGTTGAAGACTGACGGTCAAGACTGATGTATGAGGTGGGTTATGGAGTGCCATTTGTAAATGACAAATGCTCAAATTCTTCCAAGTGCTTGATAAATTGCTACATATTATCCATGAGTTTCACATGAGTGCAAAGTACAAACTTGTAGTCAAGGTTACAGTATTCTCACATGTGCAATTGCACGCACGCACACACGCACTCACGCATGCACACACACACACACAGAATGATAGTCAGTGGGTGTGATAGCTGCATGAAGACTCGCCTCAGCATTGTGTATAGTATAGTATAGTATAGTATAGTATAGTATAGTATAGTATAGTATAGTATAGTATAGTATAGTATAGTAGCTAGACTGGGTCCAGTCTCTGTCTCTCTGCTAAGTCATCCAGACCATCAGATATGCTTGATAGGTATGTTGTCCTTGCTAAATTGTATACTGTGTTGGATTTTCTCCCGCCCTCCTACCCCCTTCCATTCCTTTCCCTCCAGTGGTGAACAGATGGAAGTCCGTTCCATGGCGCGGGATTCAGCGATAACGCTGTTTATGAGTTCCACTGCTCACTCGGCAGGCTGCTAGCACTCTGCCTCTCTCTCAGCACAGCCACAGGAAAGAGAAAAGTTCACATAGAAAATAGAAGCAGTTCATTTATGATTATACAATGTGTTTATGCTTATCAGTGTTTGAAATACGTTCTGTATATTTAAAAAGTGCTCTGAAAGCCACATCCCCCTCCCTCCTCTCTCTCCCACCCTCGCTCTTTAGCTCCTGCTAAGAGTTGAGTTCTGGCTCACATAAATGTGCTGAAACAGGAAAAACTGTCCCAACTCAGAGAGAGCCTCTGCAGTCACTGGGAATGGCTGAATGTGGATTATTTGATATACAAAAGGAGGAAGTGATACCGGATGCTAGAATAACTAGGGAGAAAAACATCCCATTCCCCCATACAAATAGACATTCAAATAAAGAATATATATTTCGTAGCAGGTTTAGTGCAGTATGCTACCCTGTTCTATTAAACTTAACGATCAGCCTGTTCACCGTCTCATCCTCATGCCCAAAAGGCGCTGTGACTGGGTTCCGCTCATCATCCACAAGTAAGGAAAACGGTCTTATTACTGAAATAAGAAAATATTTCATCTAAAACATGAAACAGAAAAATGATTGCACAGACAATTCCTGTCTCTCCCAATCTGTCCAGAGATGAACATAGGGCTTCAAAATACCCCCCCCCCCTCCCCCAAAAGAAGACAAAAAATAAAAAGAAAGAGATGAAACAGAAGCCCATTGAGGCGTCCTTTGGTGTCTGTCTATTTCACCTGATTGTGGTCCCTTGAAGACGGCCCTTATAAGACTAATGTATTCTGTTGTTAATGGAGCCGCTCGCGTCGCTCTGCTCTGAGAGCCGGGCTGAGAGAGCCATCCTTCCGCCACAATGAAGGGCCAATTGTCTCAAATAAAAGCATTATAAGGAGGAATGACATGGTCAGGGGAACAAACAGGAGTGTCAACTCTTACCCCTGCCACTAGGGGTGCGGCTCACTAAGGGGACATACAGAGCATTCTGAAAGTATTCAGACCCCTTGACTTTTCCACATTTTGCTACGTTACGGCCTTATTCTGAAATGTATTAAATAGTTTGTTTTCCTCATCAATCTACACACAATACCCCATAATGACAAAGCAAAAATAGTTTTTTTTTGCAAATGTATTATTATTTTTGAAACTTAAATATGACATTTACATAAGTATTCAGACCCTTTACTCTGTACTTTGTTGAAGCACCTTTGGCAGCAATTACACGTGTATTTGGGGAGTTTCTCCAATTCTTCTCTGCAGATCCTCTTAAGCTCTGTCAGGTTGGATGGGGAGCGTTGCTGCACAGCTATTTTCAGGTCTCTTCAGAGATGCTTGATCAGGTTCAAGACCAGGCTCTGGCTGGGCCACTCAAGGACATTCAGAGACTTGTCCTGGAGCCACTCATTGGTTGTCTTGGCTGTGGGCTTACAGTTGTTGCCCTGTTGGAAGGTGAACCTTTGCCCCAGTCTGAGGTCCATAGCAGTCTGGAGTAGGTTTTCATCAAGGATCTCTCTGTACTTTGCTCGGTTCATCTTTCCCTCAATCCTGACTTGTCTCCCAGTCCCTGCCGGTGAAAAACATCCCCATAGCATGATTCTGCCACCACCATGCTTCACCGTAGGGATGGTGCCAGGTTTCCTCCAGATGTGACATTCAGGCCAAAGAGTTCAATCTTGGTTTCATCAGACCAGATCATCTTGTTTCTCATGGTCTGAGAGATCTTTAGGTATTTTTTGGCAAACTCCAAGCGGGCTGTCATGGGTCTTTTACTGAGGAGTGGCTTCTGTCTGGCCACTCTACCGTAAAGGCCTGATTAATGGAGTGCTGCTGAGATGGTTGTCCTTTTGGAAGGTTCTCCCATCTCCACAGAGGAACTCTGGAGCTCTGTCAGAGTGACCATCGGGTTCTTTGTCACCTCCCTGACCAAGGCCCTTCTTCCCCAGTTGCTCAGTTTGGCCGGGCGGCCAGCTCTAGGAAAGGTTTTGGTGGTTCCAAACTTCTTCCATCTAAGAATGATGGAGGCAACTGTGTTCTTGGGGATCTTTAATGCTACAGAAATATTTGGTGCCCTTCCCCAGATCTGTGCCTCATCACAATCCTGTCTCGGAGCTCTAGGGACAATTCCTTCGACCTCATGGCTTGGTTTTTGCTCTGACATGCACTGTCAACTGTGGGATCTTATATAGACAGGTGTGTGCCTTTCCAAATCATGTCCAATCAATTGATTTACAAAAGGTGGACTCCACTCCAGTTGTAGAAACATTTCAAGGATGATCAATGGAAACACAATGCGCCTGAGCTCAATTTTGAATCTCATAGCAAAGGGTCTGAATACTTATGTAAATAAGGTATTTCTGTTTTTATATTTAATACATTTGCTAAAATTTCTACAAACCTGTTTTCGCTTTGTCATTATGGGGTACTGTAATGTAACCAAATGTGGAAAAAGTAAAGGGATCTGAATGCAGTGTATGTGACTATAATCATGTCACTGTCACAAGTGCACCTAATCAGCGAAGGAACACTTTTTAAAATCCTGTTTATCTAAAATGTGGGAGGTTAGAGATAACCAAACAATTTCATACAATCAGAAAAACGTATGCAACGAATAATGAGAACCAGGTTTGCTGGAATAACCCTGCGAGAAGTATAAAACACACGCCCGCAGTAGTTCAAATTGACGTTATCTTGCTGTGCAGTCAGAGTTCAACAGTAAAAAACAGTGACACCCATACAACCGGTATACACATAACATGTATCAATGAGATGGATGAAATAGGAACAGTCGTTGTGCAAAAATGCAGCAATTATTTCATTTCACGTGCAGATCGAGAAAATGAATGGCCTGTGGGATAAAAAAAAAGTTGTTGTATCTGTTGCTATTGAGTTTGGGAACTCTAAAATGACGACCTGAGGGGAGAAGTGCAAAATGGTCAAGGGGGGGGGGGGGGGGGGGGGGGGGGTGACCAGGACAGTCTAGGATACTGTTAGCTCTACACACCACATGAATGTCACTGAGAGCTGTGCTTGTTGCCACCTTAACCACCCTGTCCAACCTATTTTTGTTACAGTACACATGCAGTATACACACACACACACACACACACTACACACACACTACACACACTTTCTTGTCCCATGATGAAAGGCATCATTGATTAGAGGGTGATGATTATAGCAAATGGGAGATCTCCTTCTCTTTGAGTCTTTCTCCTTTTCTCTCTCTTTTCTCTCCTTGTCAAACCTTCTCCCTCACTCACGATGACCTCACCTTCTCTCTCCCTCTCTCGCCGAGTCCACCCCCCCCCTCGCCCCCTCTCCCCGTTTCTCCATAGTAACCCATCAGTAGAGTGCCTCTCTCTCTCTCCGCTAATGGCACAGCTATTAGCGCTAATGCATTTCAAACGTACAGCAGCTGCCACATCACATTCAGATGGAAAGTGAATGCCTTCCATCCCTTTCTCTCTTCTCTCCCTCCTTCTTTAACCAAGCCCCCCCCCCCATGTCCCTATCTCCTACCCATCATACTGTCAACCCACTCATTAACTATGCGCTCGAACGCTCCCCATTTCCCCATCAATTCTCAGACCAGGAAATGAACAAAACCCTTTTTTCAATAAACAAGGATAACAAGGTAAGCTCAACAGTCACGATTTAATTGGCAGACATGATTACATCACAGTTGTACTTCCTGATTATAAATACATGAACATAAAGTTATATACTGGGCGACACACAATAGGTTTTGAGCGCACAAACCCCTTGACGGCGTGCGACCACAAACTACCATCAGTGATTGGAAGTTCGGCTCTTTTTACTGACTTGGATCTTTTCGACTCGTTCTGTCAAAAGAACAACTATTTCGACTCATTCGGCGAACGATGAACTGAAAACTCGAAAGTCATGATTCTACAAGCCTCTCGTTCACATCTCATTCACTATTGGGGGCAGCAGGACCCCTTACCTGGCGAACGATGAACTGAAAACTCGAAAGAGTCATGATTCTACAAGCCTCTCAAAACAAAAGTAAACACCTCACACACATGGTTATGGGCTTAACAAAAGAAGACACCTGTACCATTTCAGATATAGAGTTCAAATGTATTCAATTTTGAGTTCGCATCCCAATATTACACTTTATAATCATTACAGAAGATTGAAATATAACAAAACCGTTGATGTAGAAACATTGGATTTTTTTTAAGAAGAAGAATGTTTATTCATTCTGAAATTATGAAAAATAGGAAAAACATTTCACCCATGAGGCCACTAGAGGGTGAGTTGGTCATGACTGCATGAAAGCGGTACACAATGTACATTTGTTGATTGCTAGCAGGGGCACAACTTTCACTGGGGATGGGGGGACATGACCCACCATTCTGAAATTGCATTTTTGTCCCCCCCAGGTTTATCATTGCACTGTGATATACAAAAAGAGGGATCGGTGTGCTTTAGGACCATACGGACACCTCAGAGCGGTCTGGTAGGCTTTTTCGGCAGTTTCAGACAGCTGGATTTAGGACCACATGGACACCACAGAGCAAACAGGGGCAGCTGTTGTCTGTGTGTGTTGTGTTTTTTTCTCAGAGTTGTAAAAGCAAGCAGAGCAGAAACTGGCTCCTTTTTCTTTGACTGATGTAGCTGGCAAGGTAACTGCTGTTTGACTTAACATTTATTCCCAGTGCTGAGCTAGTAGTTTAAGTAAATTAACATTAGAGCTAGCCAAAAGTTGGCTAACGTTAGCTATTATTTTTACCTCAATCACACTAGACCTGAATCAAACGATGAAACAAGCGGCCAAACAATTGAAGACTGATATTCTGATGTTTTTTGACAGCGCAATGTGAGTTTTTATTAGAGTCAGTATAGCAATGTAACGTTATTGATCTGTCAGTTTCCCTAGCTAATTCCATACTTTTCACACTGACACGGTGTGAACCGCTCTACAGGCGTCACTATCATGGTGCACAGTCAGTACACAACACTATGCTCATCATGTCTTAGCAGGATCAGATGGTGACAGGTGTCCCAGCAGGATCAGACAGCCAGGGAAGACCAGTCTACGGAGCTCAGGTGAATTTTGCAGTATATTATAACAATCATTGAATGGATGCAAAGTTCCATCTTGAGTTGATGGGTAGGCTACAGTTTGTGATCTGGGAATAGTGGTCATTTCAATTATTAAAACATTGATTCTATTCTTGGACAATATAATGTATCAGTGGAGGCTGCAGAGGGAAGGACGGCTCATAATAATGACTGGAATGGAGTCAAGTTTTCATGTGGTTGATGCCATTCCATTGACTCCATTCCAGCCTTTATTATGAACTGTCCTCCCCTCAGCATCCTCCACTGTAATGTATAAATATACACCAAGGGAATTATTTTCATGCCTCATCTGAGCAGGATCAGATGGTGACAGGGGTCTCAGCAGGGTCAGGCAACCAGGGAAGACTAGTCTGTAATGGCGCTGAGGTGAACCTTTGCAGATGCAACACTTTATTCTCTATGCAGCAAACACTGGACAAGCCAGAAGATTCAAAGATTGAAACTAATTTAAGGTTTTAAGGTCTAAAGTTGATTTCCAAACTGTGTCAAGGCTTCATCGAGGCTTTTCCCGATGACACAAAACATGTAAAACAAAAAATGTGAGGAAGACCTGGGAGACACTACTGAATACGATGAATGGATACAGATGTGTTTGAATGCCAAGTCATGTTCATATCATCAGACATAAATTACTGCAGTTTAAGACCATCCATAGAACATACCATATGCCAGTGTAACTAAATAACATGCACTCAGAAATGTCTTTCCTCTGCTGGAGGTGTAAAACACTAAAAGGGACATATTTGCATGTGTTATGGTCTTGTGAAGGCTGGCTGAAATCTGGCAAAGAGTATGTTATTTTATCTCAACATGTCTACAGATTCTCCCTTCTCCCTGTTTGTGTTTGCTTGGAAATGTTGATACTGGAGACTGTTATCAGAAGAAACTGTGTAACTTAGCATTTATATTGGGTAAGATATGCATTGCCATTAATTGTAAGGTTGGTTATCCTCCCACAATGTCACAATGGATGGCAGAAATGATTTGATATATTACAAGGTTAAGGGTATACTGTGCAACGTTCATACGATCTGGATTCCTTGGAATACTGCATGACAAAAAGAGTCTGTATTGAAAACATGTCCACCTCAGGAGAGATACCTATTTAGGTAATCCCTAGCTGCTGGGCTGATCATTCCTGGCTCATTCTTTCCGTACTGTTGGTTGTCACTCTGGCCTTGGCCTAACACACCTGAAACCAATAATAAATGTTTCACTAAGATCCTAAAGCTGAGTGGGGTTTGGTGAGTTGGGGCGCTGCAGGGCGGTGGACCCCTATGGGTAGGATGGGGCGATACAGCTATATTGTGTACAAGTAAAAATAGCTCTACAGTACTATAATACTGTCATGATCCAAATATTTACACCTGTTGTGACATATATTGGGTTATTTTATGACGGCTACATAAGAGTGTCAAAACCCACATTATTCAAATTCGTTTTTTCCCTGCCAAGAATTTTCCTTTCATTTGAAAGTTTGTTTCTTAAAATCTTTATTGTTGTTGTAATGAATTCTTTACAGTCATGTTTTTTTCATCATATTTTAAATAACTTGTAGAAAAGACACTTTATGACACTGTTATGAAGCATTGTGACCATCCTGTGTCACTTCACATAGAATAAGAAAATACACTTTATGACACTGTCAAGAAGCATTAAGACCATCATAATCATATAAGGGTGTGTTCATAAATTCAATCTGGAGTGCCAGAGTGCGCTCAGAGTGCCCTCTGGGCATTTGTAAATTCAGAGCGTTGTCAGATTGTCCGTTTGTAAATTCAGAGCGTTGTCAGATTGTCCGTTCGTAAATTCAGAGCGTTGTCAGATTGTCCGTTCGTAAATTCAGAGCGTTGTCAGATTGTCCGTTCGTAAATTCAGAGCTGTTCGCTCTCGGAGCATTCAGAGAGCTACCACACTGGATGCTCTGGAATACTTATTTTTTATTTATTTAACTAGGCAAGTCAGTTAAGAACAAATTCTTATTTACAATGACGGCCTAGGAACAGTGGTTAACTGCCTTGTTCAGGGGCAGAACGACAGATTTTTACCTTGTCAGCTCGGCGATTTGATCTAGCAACATTTCGGTTACTGGCCCAACGCTCTAACCCCTAGGCTGCCTGCCGTCCGAGCATTCTGGCCTCACAACGGCAGTCAAGCAGCCAAGCTAACTGGCTAACGTTGGCTAGCTTGCTAGCAACTTCCAGACACAAATGAGAGAACAGCTCACTCTGACCATTTTACTCGCCCCAGCAGAGCTGGTTAGGCTGTTTTCATGTTATCCCGAGCGTTGGTGACTACATGCGCTTATAGCAGTCATCCAAGGGTGTCTCGTCCTGCTCCTGAAATCTGCTCCTGCATTCATCCCAGCCATCAGCAACAGAGCATCGGGGTAGGTGCATGTCTGACATCAATGTGTTTACAATTACCATGATAATTGAATGTGGTCAATAAAAAATAAATAATAATAAACAGCATAAGCATACTGTCGACACGTTGGCTACGGTGTAATGGAATGTTTTGCCTTGTATGGTAGGTTTTGTGGCTTATACACTCTTATGTAGGTGTTATAACCAGCCATAAAATCATGCCACATATGTCACTTCAGGTGTAAATATATGTGTTGTGACAGTGTTATGACCATATGACAACAAGTTATGACAAGTTATGTCAGCTGTTATGACATATTATGATATGGTTATATTGTATAACCTCCTTGATATTGCCTTGGCAGCAAGTAATGGGGATTCATAATAAATACAAATGCAATATTATTACTCTGGGTGCCGAGTAAAATGTTACCCAATAGGGTATCTTTCAGTTATAAAAATGCTATAAAATACCGAATATGCTATTCAATGGCACGAATCGTCCACAAAATTGCTTTGTATAAGTCATTGCAAATCTACTCCCCCATGTAGTGGATTGCCTGAAATGACATTTATGACCAGATAATGCTTTTATGAGGTGCACTAAGGCCATACCTTCTAGCGTCCCTTCCCATTCATCTCACTGGCCTCCAATGTGTAATTCTATCATTGTTTATTATTTGAACTATTATATTGAATATGACTGTATTGTGAAATGCTTTAGGGGATGGTTCTTGTAGTCATTGGCTCCCATGGTCGTGGAGCTCTAGAACTACTCTACTGCAAAAAATATATCAAATATATAAAATTTCAAATAATAATATCATAGAAATAATAGCATCTTTACAAAAAAAAAGCCACAATCTATCTGCAATATTAAAGCTGATCTACCTCCTAAAAAATATATATAAACATATAGAAATAAAATAAAATTAACAAATACCCAGGAGAATGCTTCCAGAGCCAATACAATAAAACGAATGGCCTGGGAAGAGACCGGCGACGGAGCTGGGATAGGAGGACCTATGACCTTGAGAAATCAGGAGAGATCAACCACTAGAATGTCTATTTTCACACACCATTTCATTGCAATGGAATTAAAACCCTGAACGACCATCACAACAGTTGTTACGACGGTGAACAGCCCGATGCTCATAACGCCGGACCGTCGCAGTGATCGTATTATAAAACCCAGGCACCATCGCTACAGTTGCAACGGGAAGAGGAGAGGACTGTGATCCGTCATTACGGTAACAGATGCGACAGCAGCAGTCCAGAGGCAGAGGGAACAGCCATGTCATTGAGTCGTATGATGTCACCGGTGTTATTGAACAGAGCAGATGGGCCGGGCCAGGTTGGGAGCAGAACATTAAATACACACAGAAACACATACACACAATCACACAAATCCCCCCCCCCCCCCACACAAACAAGCGCACTCCCGTACACATAGATAAACATACTCACACAAGACTTCCTTCCATACCCCCCCCCCCGTCTCTCTTACATAAACACCTTTCTCTGGGCCTCTGACAGCTTGCTCCTCCCGTTAGTTTAAGATGCTCTGCGCTGCTCCTAATATGCCCAAAGAGCATGCCGCCCTAATCTAATTACAATGTCACTCAGCCGAGTCTTCACCCAAACGGAAATTAGAAAAGCACAAAATCTACAAACAGGAGAAATCTTCTCACAGGGAACGTGACATATCTTCCTCTCGCCTCCCTCCCTCCTCCTCCTCTCCTCCCCGCCAAGTTTTTTTTTTAATGGCTTCACAGTCGCCCCTGCCGAGATTCATTACCTGCTCTAATTATAAAGGCAAATGAAATCAGCTCCAATACATTATTAATGGAGTAGCACCATTAGGATTCATTTGCAGTATTTGCAACAATATTATATTTTCTAACTGTTTTCATGGCTGATTAAAGACTGTGACAGATAAGAAAAAAAGGTGGAGGGAGGGGAAAGGGGTGAGGATCAGACAGAAGGAGCGAGAGGGAGGAGGGAGGACAGAGAGAGAGAGAGAGAGAGAGAGAGAGAGAGAAAGAACGAGAGAGAGAGGGAGATAGCGGGAGAGGGGAAGTGAGGGGGAGAGGGAGAGAGTTGGCTTTTCCACTTGAAGAGACAGTGAAGCCATATTGGATGCAGTTACCTATGAACAGGTGTGCTGTGTGAGGGCACTGTGACCCAAACCCAACTACCTGCATGGGTACACATCCGATCGAGACGCATTAAAGCTGACCAGCTGACCACGGGCAGACAGACAGGAGGGCACTGACAGACAGAACCACCCTGGTTCGGTCGGAACAGTGGGCAGAGACAGGTCCAGAAACAGGTCCAGAAACAGCCAACCTGTGACTCTGGCTTCAGAGTGTAAGCGACCATGAATAAAAATGGACTTTTCTGGGATGTAGGGCTCATAATTATGAGTTTTAAATCAGTTAAAGCCTTTTCTCAAATATCCCCCGGGAGGCACAGGGTTAAAAATCCATTTGTGGGAGGTGTACCATGACAGTGAGCTCGTCTCCCTGGAGACAGAGGATACGACATTGGGGAATGAGTGTGTGTGTGTGTCTGCTGCTGGGTGTGAGATTGAGTGTGTGTGTCAGTACGTGTGTGTATTTGCAGGGCATCTGTTTGTTTGTTAATCTGAGAGTCAGTGGACCATGTGTGTACACACACATACTGCACACACGCAAACACACGCAAAGACACGCAAACACACACACACACACACACACACACACACACACACACACACACACACACACACACACACACACACACACACACACACACACACACACACACACACACACACACACACACACACAAGCCAAGTAATACCCAAGATTCTGAAATGTAGACATTAACAGTTAGTGGTGTTCCATTGTTTTAAAGGTCAGGTGCTGGGAAATGTAAAGTTCAACCTGCTTTTCCCTTTCAGGCACAACACAGATTGACCATATGTAGAAACAGACTGTTGTATATTATTATTACATGCTCAAACACATACACACACATCTTTATCTGGGGTGGTGCACGTGAGTGTGTACATGTGTCTGTAACATTGATAGCATTGGGATTTAAAAGAAAAACTAAACTTTGGTGGATAAATGTAAATATGAAGAAGAGATTAATAGATAGAGAAAGAGGAACAGAGAGAGTATAGAGAGAGAGGTAGAGAGAGGTAGAGAGAGGTAGAGAGAGAGGTAGAGAGAGAAGTAAAGAGAGGGGTAGAGAGACGTATAGAGAAAGGTAGAGAGGGGTAGAGAGATACAGAGAGAGAGATATACAGAGAGAGAGACATACAGAGAGAGATACATACAGAGAGAGATATATACAGAGAAAGAGAGAGATATACAGAGAGAGAGAGAGAGAGAGATACAGAGAGAGCGAGAGATATACAGACAGAGATATATATATACAGAGAGAGAGAGATATACAGAGAGAGATATACATATATATATATATAGAGAGAGAGATACAGAGAGAGAGATATATACAGAGAGAGAGAGATATACAGATAGAGAGAAAAATATATACAGAGAGGGATATATATATATACATAGAGAGATATATATACATATAAAGATATATATACAGAGAGAGATATATATACAGAGAGATAGATATACATAGATAGATATATATATAGAGATATATATATATATATATACAGCGAGAGATATATACAGAGAGATATATATACAGAGAGATATACAGAGAGAGAGAGAGATATACAGAGAGAGAGAGATATACAGAGAGATATATATACAGAGAGATATACAGAGAGATATATACAGAGAGAGAGATATACAGAGAGATATATATACAGAGAGATATACAGAGAGAGAGATATACAGAGAGATATATATACAGAGAGATATATAGAGATAGATATATACAGCGAGAGAGATATACAGAGAGATATATACACAGAGAGATATACAGAGAGAGAGAGATACAGAGAGATATACAGAGAGAGAGAGATATACAGAGATATATATATACAGAGAGATATATAGAGATATATATATACAGAGAGAGAGATATACAGAGAGATATATATACAGAGAGATATACAGAGAGAGAGATATACAGAGAGATATACAGAGAGAGAGAGATATACAGAGAGATATACAGAGAGAGAGATATACAGAGAGATATATACAGAGAGATATATACAGAGAGAGAGATATACAGAGAGATATACAGAGAGAGAGAGATATACAGAGATATATATATACAGAGAGATATATAGAGATATATATATACAGAGAGAGAGATATACAGAGAGATATATATACAGAGAGATATACAGAGAGAGAGATATACAGAGAGATATACAGAGAGAGAGAGATATACAGAGAGATATACAGAGAGAGAGATATACAGAGAGATATATACAGAGAGATATATACAGAGAGAGAGATATACAGAGAGATATACAGAGAGAGAGAGATATACAGAGATATATATATACAGAGAGATATATAGAGATATATATATACAGAGAGAGAGATATACAGAGAGATATATATATACAGAGAGATATACAGAGAGAGAGATATACATAGAGATATACAGAGAGAGAGAGATATACAGAGAGATATACAGAGAGAGAGATATACAGAGAGATATATACAGAGAGATATATACAGAGAGAGAGATATACAGAGAGAGAAGGTTCTGATTTTACCTTGATCCCGTCCTGCCAGGGATACATTGTCTGCAGCTGCTCCGCCTCTCTGGCTAGCCTCTACACAGGAAACACACAGGAATCAGAGGTCAGGGTCAAAGGTCAATACAAGGCTCCACTGGGTCAGTGTGTAGATGTCAGAGTGTGTGTGTGTTTGTGGGAAACCGCCTTACAGAGCCAATCTGCTCTCTAGGGAAAACACTGAGTGCACTGACTGCTGTTCATAGACTGTATAATTCAAGAGACAGTGTCTGGTGCCAAGCTCAGCATGCTCCTCAATGGGCTTACACATTTGTCCTAACTGTCAGGGGAAATGGCATTTCTGTAAGGCGCGAGCTAAATTGGTACAATTTCAGACCATGTACTGTAGCAAAATTGTGAGCTACACACATTTAGACTAGCTAGTGCTGTTGAAATGTGTGTTGCAAATGGAAAAAGAAACCATGATTACAACCCTGTTATTCCAGGAGGTACGGACAGTTAGCGTTTGGATTGGAGAAGGTAGGGCCATTGAATAACATGAATATGTTGAGTAATATTAAACTTTTCCAAAGCAAAAGGACAGGGAATTTCTGTCAAAGGCATTTTCGTGGCTAGCTGAGTTCAGTGCAGTGTTGCTTTCTTTATTGGCATGTTTTTGGTCTTTTGGCTCCTAACTATTAATAGTTATACAACAGGTCTGACATAGTTAATTGCAAAGGGATTATAACATGGAGTACTACTGTCTATGTGCAGAGGCTTATGGGTGACAGTATTAAGTCACCCAGTGGCAAAATAGAGTGAGGCTCTAGAGAGGTAGTCTCTTCCATGTGTTTCTGCATGGTGCCCATGCTTTAGTACTGTATTTAGGTATCCTCTCTGCTCCCACTTCAATCCCCAGCACGCCTCTAGGGGGCGATCTGGTTCCCGTCCCAGAATTATCCAACCAGCCACACAGTCCCTGGGCTCGAAAATTACAAACCCTATTTAGACTCCCACTAAGAGGACTTTCATTTCTGGTACAACATCAAAGGAGCCATATTCCCCAAGCACATCAGGAGAGGGTTTTCTTCTCCTAAAAAGACAGGAAAGTCAGAAACTCTCGTTAGAGACAGAAGTGTCCTATTTTCTGTCTGGGGGTCCACCCCCTACCACTAAGACCCTCCCACTCACAGCTAGCCAGGCATAAACCCTCCTACTCTCAGCAAAGAGTATCCTCCACTACCTCATGTAGCCTTTTAAAGTATGGCATAACGGCTATGATATCACTATACCTCATTAGTAAAACATAATAACATGACTAATTATGCACCCATGTGCTTGTGTACTGAACATTGAACATTGGACACCTTAATCACCCGAATGACTATTCATTTCATACAGTCACTCCTAACAAGATGGCGAACCACTGAAACAATGTCACATACAACGGAGCTAATTAGCCTAATGAAATGATTGCCACAAAGTGAATTAAAGGAGACTCCATCAGTTGGGTGGCAGTGTGGTGTTGTGCATACAAAGCAGGGGTCAACCTAGCTAAAGGACATTGTTAAGTATTTATCATCCACTACAACGGTTTTCAATTAGGATTCAACAACGGAGAGCTGCTGGCTAAACAATTACCTCCAGATTCTACACTACTTTTGAATTTGCCTGCAAATATGCCTGAAGGGTTAGCCTACATGTAAAGAATAACCTTTTATGTCACCCTTTTATGTGGTATGACTTTGCTTATAAATGATTTGTGAAGCGTCCATGCCGAGCTTATGAAGATAAAAAGCATTTAGAAGTTGTTTTTTTTGGTCTAAAGTGGGATCTTTCATATTTGGCTGACCATCAATGCCAAACGGTTGTAGTCTGTCAACGTGTTTCTCTAACTGTGACGTCCCTTCAAGGACACAGTCATTATAGCAGAGGAGGAAAGGTCATGATGAATGAGGAAGTAAAAATTTAGTGCCCATGTCCATGGCGCTGCATATGAAGAATGGTTCCTCCCTCGTTCTCTGCCCTTCCTTCCCGATGATCTGTGATCTGTCCATCCCTTCATCCGAGTGACTCATTTTACTTTCAGTAGTCAATCTGTCCGTAAAAATCTCTCCCTCGTCCTCCCTCGTTATCTTTCTTCATATTACTCTGTTACTCTGTATTTATCACATTACAATGTTTCTATATGTTCATCGCAATCTATTTCTCTGTCTTCATCACATTACTCTGTTTCTCTATCTTCATCCCATTACTCTGTTTTCTCTGTCTTCATCACATTACTCTGTTTCTTTGTCTTCATCACATTACTATGTTTCTCTATCTTCATCACAATCTGTTTCTCTGTCTTCATCACAATCTGTATCTCTGTCTTCATCACATTACTCTGTTTCTCTGTCTTCATTACATTACTCTGTTTCTCTGTCTTCATCACGTTACTCTGTTTCTCTGTCCTCATCACATTACTCTGTTTCTCTGTCTTCATCACATTACTACGTTCCTCTATCTTCATCACATTACCCTGTTTCTCTATCTTCATCACTTTACTCTATTTCTCTGTCTTCATCACATTACTCTATTTCTCTGTCTTCATCACATTTCTCTGTTTCTCTATCTTCATCCCATTACTCTGTTTCTCTGTCTTCATCACATTACTCTGTTTCTTTGTCTTCATCACATTACTATGTTTCTCTATCTTCATCACAATCTGTTTCTCTGTCTTTATCACAATCTGCATCTCTGTCTTCATCACATTACTCTGTTTCTCTGTCTTCATCACATTACACTGATTCTCTGTCTTCATCACAATCTATTTCACTGTCGTTTTCCGCATTACTCTGTTTCTCTGTCTTCATCACATTACTCTTTTTCTCGTTCTTCATCACATTACTCTGTTTCATCACATACTCTGTTTATCTGTTTTCATCACATTACTCTGTTTCTCTATCTTCATCACACTACTCTGTTTCTCTGTCTTCATCACATTACTCTGTTTCTCTGCCTTCATCACGTTACTCTGTTTCTCTGTCCTCATCACATTACTCTGTTTCTCTGTCTTCATCATATTACTCTGTTTCTCTGTCTTCATCACATTACTATGTTTCTCTGTCTTCATCACATTACTCTGTTTATCTGGCTTCATCACATTACTCTGTCTCTCTGTCTTCATCACATTACTCTTTCTCTGTTTTCATCAAAATCTATTTCTCTGTCTCATCACATTACTATGTTTCTCTATCTTCATCACATTGCGATGTTCTCTGTCTTCATCACATTACTCTGTTTTTCTGTCTTCATCACATTACTCTGTTTATCTGTCCTCATCACATTACTATCTTTCTCTATCTTCATCACATTACCCTATTTCTCTGTCTTCATCACAATCTATTTCTCTGTCTTCATCACAATACTCTGTTTCTCTGTCTTCATCACATTACTCTGTTTCTCTGTCTTCATCAAATTACTCTGTTTCTCTGTCTTCATCACAATCAAGTTCTCTGTCTCATCACATTACTCTGTTTATCTGTCTTCATGAAATTACTCTTTTTCTCTGTCTTCATCACATTACTATGTTTCTCTATCTTCATTACAATCTGTTTCTCTGTCTTCATCACAATCATTTCTCTGTCTCATCACATGACTCTGTTTCTCTGTCTTCATCACAATACTATGTTTCTCTATCTTCATCACAATCTATTTCTCTGTCTAATCACATTACTCTGTTTCTCTATATTATCTGTCTTCATCACATTACTCTGTTTCCCTATCTTCATCACATTACTATGTTTCTCTATCTTCATCACAATCCGTTTCTCTGTCTTCATCACAATCTATTTCTCTGTCTCATAACATTACTCTGTTTCTCTGTCTTCATCACATTACTCTGTTTCTCTGTCTGTATCACGTTACTCTGTTTCTCTGTCCTCATCACATTACTCTGTTTCTCTGTCTTCATCACATTACTATGTTCCTCTATCTTCATCACATTACCCTGTTTCTCTGTCTTCATCACTTTACTCTATTTCTCTGTCTTCATCACATTACTCTATTTCTCTGTCTTCATCACATTACTCTGTTTCTCTATCTTCATCCCATTACTCTGTTTCTCTGTCTTCATCACATTACTCTGTTTCTTTGTCTTCATCACATTACTATGTTTCTCTATCTTCATCACAATCTGTTTCTCTGTCTTCATCACAATCTGTATCTCTGTCTTCATCACATTACTCTGTTTCTCTGTCTTCATTACATTACTCTGTTTCTCTGTCTTCATCACGTTACTCTGTTTCTCTGTCCTCATCACATTACTCTGTTTCTCTGTCTTCATCACATTACTACGTTCCTCTATCTTCATCACATTACCCTGTTTCTCTGTCTTCATCACTTTACTCTATTTCTCTGTCTTCATCACATTACTCTATTTCTCTGTCTTCATCACATTACTCTGTTTCTCTATCTTCATCCCATTACTCTGTTTCTCTGTCTTCATCACATTACTCTGTTTCTTTGTCTTCATCACATTACTATGTTTCTCTATCTTCATCACAATCTGTTTCTCTGTCTTCATCACAATCTGTATCTCTGTCTTCATCACATTACTCTTTTTCTCTGTCTTCATTATATTACTCTGTTTCTCTGTCTTCATCACATTACACTGATTCTCTGTCTTCATCACAATCTATTTCACTGTCTTTTTCCGCATTACTCTGTTTCTCTGTCTTCATCACATTACTCTTTTTCTCATTCTTCATCACATTACTCTGTTTCATCACATACTCTGTTTATCTGTTTTCATCACATTACTCTGTTTCTCGATCTTCATCACATTACTATCTTTCTCTATCTTCATCACATTACCCTATTTCTCTGTCTTCATCACAATCTATTTCTCTGTCTTCATCACAATACTCTGTTTCTCTGTCTTCATCACATTACTCTGTTTCTCTGTCTTCATCAAATTACTCTGTTTCTCTGTCTTCATCACAATCTAGTTCTCTGTCTCATCACATTACTCTGTTTATCTGTCTTCATCAAATTACTCTGTTTATCTGGCTTCATCACATTACTCTGTCTCTCTGTCTTCATTACATTACTCTTTCTCTGTTTTCATAAAAATCTATTTCTCTGTCTCATCACATTACTATGTTTCTCTATCTTCATCACATTGCGATGTTCTCTGTCTTCATCACATTACTCTGTTTTTCTGTCTTCATCACATTACTCTGTTTCTCTATCTTCATCCCATTACTCTGTTTCTCTGTCTTCATCACATTACTCTGTTTCTTTGTCTTCATCACATTACTATGTTTCTCTATCTTCATCACAATCTGTTTCTCTGTCTTCATCACAATCTGTATCTCTGTCTTCATCACATTACTCTTTTTCTCTGTCTTCATTACATTACTCTGTTTCTCTGTCTTCATCACATTACACTGATTCTCTGTCTTCATCACAATCTATTTCACTGTCTTTTTCCGCATTACTCTGTTTCTCTGTCTTCATCACATTACTCTTTTTCTCATTCTTCATCACATTACTCTTTCATCACATACTCTGTTTATCTGTTTTCATCACATTACTCTGTTTCTCGATCTTCATCACATTACTATCTTTCTCTATCTTCATCACATTACCCTATTTCTCTGTCTTCATCACAATCTATTTCTCTGTCTTCATCACAATACTCTGTTTCTCTGTCTTCATCACATTACTCTGTTTCTCTGTCTTCATCAAATTACTCTGTTTCTCTGTCTTCATCACAATCTAGTTCTCTGTCTCATCACATTACTCTGTTTATCTGTCTTCATCAAATTACTCTGTTTATCTGGCTTCATCACATTACTCTGTCTCTCTGTCTTCATTACATTACTCTTTCTCTGTTTTCATAAAAATCTATTTCTCTGTCTCATCACATTACTATGTTTCTCTATCTTCATCACATTGCGATGTTCTCTGTCTTCATCACATTACTCTGTTTTTCTGTCTTCATCACATTACTCTGTTTATCTGTCCTCATCACATTACTATCTTTCTCTATCTTCATCACATTACCCTATTTCTCTGTCTTCATCACAATCTATTTCTCTGTCTTCATCACAATACTCTGTTTCTCTGTCTTCATCACATTATTCTGTTTCTCTGTCTTCATCAAATTACTCTGTTTCTCTGTCTTCATCACAATCAAGTTCTCTGTCTCATCACATTACTCTGTTTATCTGTCTTCATGAAATTACTCTGTTTCTCTGTCTTCATCACATTACTATGTTTCTCTATCTTCATTACAATCATTTCCCTGTCTCATCACATGACTCTGTTTCTCTGTCTCATCACATTACTCTGTTTCTCTATATTATCTGTCTTCATCACATTACTCTGTTTCCCTATCTTCATCACATTACTATGTTTCTCTATCTTCATCACAATCTGTTTCTCTGTCTTCATCACAATCTATTTCTCTGTCTCATAACATTACTCTGTTTCTCTGTCTTCATCACATTACTCTGTTTCTCTGTCTCATAACATTACTCTGTTTCTCTGTCTTCATCACATTACTCTGTTTCTCTGTCTTTATCACGTTACTCTGTTTCTCTGTTCTCATCACATTACTCTGTTTCTCTGTCTTCATCACATTACCATGTTCCTCTATCTTCATCACATTACCCTGTTTCTCTGTCTTCATCACTTTACTCTATTTCTCTGTCATCATCACATTACTCTATTTCTCTGTCTTCATCACATTACTCTGTTTCTCTATCTTCATCCCATTACTCTGTTTCTCTGTCTTTATCACGTTACTCTGTTTCTCTGTCCTCATCACATTACTCTGTTTCTCTGTCTTCATCACATTACTACGTTCCTCTATCTTCATCACATTACCCTGTTTCTCTGTCTTCATCACTTTACTCTATTTCTCTGTCTTCATCACATTACTCTATTTCTCTGTCTTCATCACGTTACTCTGTTTCTCTGTCCTCATCACATTACTCTGTTTCTCGTTCTTCATCACATTACTCTGTTTCATCACATACTCTGTTTATCTGTTTTCATCACATTACTCTGTTTCTCTATCTTCATCACACTACTCTGGTTCTCTGTCTTCATCACATTACTCTGTTTCTCTGCCTTCATCACGTTACTCTGTTTCTCTGTCCTCATCACATTACTCTGTTTCTCTGTCTTCATCATATTACTCTGTTTCTCTGTCTTCATCACATTACTATGTTTCTCTGTCTTCATCACATTACTCTGTTTCTCTGTCTTCATCAAATTACTCTGTTTCTCTGTCTTCATCACAATCTAGTTCTCTGTCTCATCACATTACTCTGTTTATCTGTCTTCATCAAATTACTCTGTTTATCTGGCTTCATCACATTACTCTGTCTCTCTGTCTTCATTACATTACTCTTTTTCTGTTTTCATAAAAATCGATTTCTCTGTCTCATCACATTACTATGTTTCTCTATCTTCATCACATTGCGATGTTCTCTGTCTTCATCACATTACTCTGTTTTTCTGTCTTCATCACATTACTCTGTTTATCTGTCCTCATCACATTACTATCTTTCTCTATCTTCATCACATTACCCTATTTCTCTGTTTTCATCACAATCTATTTCTCTGTCTTCATCACAATACTCTGTTTCTCTGTCTTCATCACATTACTCTGTTTCTCTGTCTTCATCAAATTACTCTGTTTCTCTGTCTTCATCACAATCAAGTTCTCTGTCTCATCACATTACTCTGTTTATCTGTCTTCATGAAATTACTCTGTTTCTCTGTCTTCATCACATTACTATGTTTCTCTATCTTCATTACAATCTGTTTCTCTGTCTTCATCACAATCATTTCTCTGTCTCATCACATGACTCTGTTTCTCTGTCTTCATCACAATACTATGTTTCTCTATCTTCATCACAATCTATTTCTCTGTCTCACATTACTCTGTTTCTCTATATTATCTGTCTTCATCACATTACTTTGTTTCCCTATCTTCATCACATTACTATGTTTCTCTATCTTCATCACAATCTGTTTCTCTGTCTTCATCACAATCTATTTCTCTGTCTCATAACATTACTCTGTTTCTCTGTCTTCATCACATTACTCTGTTTCTCTGTCTTTATCACGTTACTCTGTTTCTCTGTCCTCATCACATTACTCTGTTTCTCTGTCTTCATCACATTACTATGTTCCTCTATCTTCATCACATTACCCTGTTTCTCTGTCTTCATCACTTTACTCTATTTCTCTGTCTTCGTCACATTACTCTATTTCTCTGTCTTCATCACATTACTCTGTTTCTCTATCTTCATCCCATTACTCTGTTTCTCTGTCTTCATCACATTACTCTGTTTCTTTGTCTTCATCACATTACTATGTTTCTCTATCTTCATCACAATCTGTTTCTCTGTCTTCATCACAAGCTGTATCTCTGTCTTCATCACATTACTCTGTTTCTCGTTCTTCATCACATTACTCTATTTCTCTGTCTTCATCAAATCTATTTTTCTGTCTTCATCACATTACTCTGTTTCTCTGTCTTAATCACATTACTCTATTTCTCTGTCTTCATCAAATCTATTTTTCTGTCTTCATCACATTACTCTGTTTCTCTGTCTTAATCACATTACTCTGTTTCTCTGTCTTCATCACATTACTATGTTTCTCTGTCTTCATCACAATCTGTATCTCTGTCTTCATCACATTACTATGTTTCTCTATCTTCATCACAATCTGTTTCTTTGTCTTCATCACAATCTATTTCTCTGTCTTCATCACATTACTCTGTTTCTCTGTCTTCATTACATTACTCTGTTTCACTGTCTTCATCACATTACTCTGTTTATCTGTCTTCATCACATTACTATGTTCCTCTATCTTTATCACATTACTCTATTTCTCTGTCTTCATCACAATCTATTTCTCCGTCTCATCACATTACTCTGTTTCTCTATACTTATCACACTCCATTGTTTATCTGTCTTCATCACATTACTCTGTTTCCCTATCTTCATCACATTACTCTGTTTCTCTGTCTTCATCACATTACTATGTTTATCTGTCTTCATCACAATCTGTTTCTTTGTCTTCATCACAATCTATTTCTCTGTCTTCATCACATTACTCTGTTTCTCTGTCTTCATTACATTACTCTGTTTCTCTGTCTTTATCACATTACTCTGTTTCACTGTCTTCATCACATTACTCTGTTTATCTGTCTTCATCACATTACTATGTTTCTCTATCTTTATCACATTACTCTATTTCTCTGTCTTCAACACACTCTATTTCTCCGTCTCATCACATTACTCTGTTTCTCTATATTTATCACACTCCAATAGCAAACCACGACGAAAAAACAGTCCTGTGAGGCACACAGCTACACTTGGATAACTACCCACAAAAACCCATGGAAAAACACCCCTACTAAATAGGACCTTCAATTAGAGGCAACGAGGAACAGGTGCCTCCAATTGAAGGTCAACCCAATAAACTAAACATAGAAATAGAAAAACTAGAACGAACATAGAAATATACTAACATAGAACATTAACCTCTCTAGGCTAGGCGGGACGAATTCGTCCCACCTACGTAACAGCCACTGCTATCCTGTGGCGCGATTTTCAAAACCTTAAAAATCCTATTACTTCAATTTCTCAAACATATGACTATTTTACAGCCATTTAAAGACAAGACTCTCGTTAATCTAACCACACTGTCCGATTTCAAAAAGGCTTTACAACGAAAGCAAAACATTAGATTATGTCAGCAGAGTACCAAGCCATAAATAATCAGACACCCATTTTTCAAGCCAGCATATAATGTCACCAAAACCCAGAAGACAGCTAAATGCAGCACTCACCTTTGATGATCTTCATCAGATGACAACCCTAGGACATTATGTTATACAATACATGCATGTTTTGTTCAATCAAGTTCATATTTATATCAAAAACCAGCTTTTTACATTAGCATGTGACGTTCAGAACTAGCATACCCCCCGCAAACTTCCGGGGAATTCGCTAACATTTTACTAAATTACTCACGATAAACGTTCACAAAAAGCACAACAATTATTTTAAGAATTATAGATACAGACCTCCTCTATGCACTCGATATGTCCGATTTTAAAATAGCTTTTTGGTGAAAGCACATTTTGCAATATTCTAAGTACATAGCCCAGGCATCACGGGCTCGCTATTTAGACACCCGGCAAGTTTAGCACTCACCATAATCATATTTACTATTATAAAAGTTTCATTACCTTTTGTTGTCTTCGTCAGAATACACACCCAGGACTGCTACTTCAATAACAAATGTTGGTTTGGTCCAAAATAATCCATCGTTATATCCGAATAGCGGCGTTTTGTTCGTGCGTTCCAGACACTATCCGAAATAGTAAAGAAGTGTCACGCACATGGCGCAATTCGTGACAATAAAATTCTAAGTATTCCATTACCGTACTTCGAAGCATGTCAACCGCTGTTTAAAATCAATTTTTACGACATTTTTCTCGTAGAAAAGCGATAATATTCCGACAGGGAATCTCCTTTTCGGCAAACAGAGGAAAAAATCCCAAAGGCGGGGGCGGTCGGGGTCATGCGCATAAGCTAGTGTCTCTTGATCGGCCACTTGAGAAAGGCGATAATGTGTTTCAGCCTGGGGCTGGAATGACGACATTCTGTTTTTTCCCGGGCTCTGAGCGCCTATGGACGACGTGGGAAGTGTCACGTTAGAGCAGAGATCCTTAGTAAATGATAGAGATGGAAAAGAAGTTCAACAAATGGTCAGACAGGCCACTTCCTGTAAAGGAATCTCTCAGGTTTTGACCTGCCATTTGAGTTCTGTTATACTCACAGACACCATTCAAACAGTTTTAGAAAATTTAGGGTGTTTTCTATCCATATGTAATAAGTATATGCATATTCTAGTTACTGGGTAGGAGTGGTAACCAGATTAAATCGGGTATGTTTTTTATCCAGCCGTGTCAATAATGCCCGCTAGCCCTAACAGGTTAACCAAAAGAAAATGAAACACATAAAGTAAACAGCCCCTGCCACGTCCTGACCAAACTACAATAACAAACAACCCCTTTACTGGTCAGGACGTGACAATCACATTACTCTGTTTATCTGTCTTCATCACATAAGTATGTTTCTCTATCTTCATCACATTACTCTGTTTCTCTGTCTTCATCACATTAATCTATTTCTCTGTCTTCATCACAATCTATTTCTCTGTCTTCATCACAATCAATATCTCTTTCTTCATCACATTACTCTGTTTATCTGTCTTCATCACATTACTATGTTTCTCTATCCTCATCACATTACTCTATTTCTCTGTCTTCATCACAATCTATTTCTCTGTCTTCATCACATTACTCTGTTTCGCTATATTCATCACATTACTTTGTTTATCTGTCTTCATCACATTACTCTGTTTCTCCTTCTTCATCACATTACTATTTTTCTTTATCTTCATCACAATCTGTTTCTCTGTCTTCATCACAATCTATTTCTCTGTCTCATCACATTACTCTGTTTCTCTGTCTTCATCACATTACTATGTTCCTCTATCTTCATCACATTACCCTGTTTCACTGTCTTCATCACTTTACTTTATTTCTCTGTCTTCATCACATTACTAAATTTCTCTGTCTTCATCACATTACTCTGTTTCTCTATCTTCATCCCATTACTCTGTTTCTCTGTCTTCATCACATTACTCTGTTTCTTTGTCTTCATCACATTACTATGTTTCTCTATCTTCATCACAATCTGTTTCTCTGTCTTCATCACAATATGTATCTCTGTCTTCATCACATTACTCTGTTTCTCTGTCTTCATTACATTACTATGTTTCTCTGTCTTCATCACATTACTCGGATTATCTGTCTTCATCACAATCTATTTCACTGTCTTTGTCGCATTACTCTGTTTCTCTGTCTTCATCACATTACTCTGTTTCTCGTTCTTCATCACATTACTTTGTTTCATCACATACTCTGTTTATCTGTTTTCATCACATTCCTCTGTTTCTCTATCTTCATCACATTACTCTGTTTATCTGTTTTCATCACATTACTCTGTTTCTCTATCTTCATCACATTACTCTGTTTCTCTGTCTTCATCACATTACTCTGTTTCTCGTTCTTCATCACATTACTCTGTTTCTCGTTCTTCATCACATTACTCTATTTCTCTGTCTTCATCAAATCTATTTTTCTGTCTTCATCACATTACTCTGTTTCTCTGTCTTAATCACATTACTCTGTTTCTCTGTCTTCATCACATTACTCTGTTTCTCGTTCTTCATCACATTACTTTGTTTCATCACATACTCTGTTTATCTGTTTTCATCACATTCCTCTGTTTCTCTATCTTCATCACATTACTCTGTTTATCTGTTTTCATCACATTACTCTGTTTCTCCTATCTTCATCACATTACTCTGTTTCTCTGTCTTCATCACATTACTCTGTTTCTCGTTCTTCATCACATTACTCTGTTTCTCGTTCTTCATCACATTACTCTATTTCTCTGTCTTCATCAAATCTATTTTTCTCTCTTCATCACATTACTCTGTTTCTCTGTCTTAATCACATTACTCTGTTTCTCTGTCTTCATCACATTACTATGTTTCTCTATCTTCATCACAATCTGTTTCTTGGTCTTCATCACATTACTCTGTTTCTCTGTCTTCATCACATTAATCTATTTCTCTGTCTTCATTACAATCTATTTCTCTGTCTTCATCACAATCAATATCTCTTTCTTCATCACATTACTCTGTTTATCTGTCTTCATCACATTACTATGTTTCTCTATCCTCATCACATTACTCTATTTCTCTGTCTTCATCACAATCTATTTCTCTGTCTTCATCACATTACTCTGTTTCGCTATATTCATCACATTACTTTGTTTATCTGTCTTCATCACATTACTATGTTTCTCTATCCTCATCACATTACTCTATTTCTCTGTCTTCATCACAATCTATTTCTCTGTCTTCATCATATTACTCTGTTTCGCTATATTCATCACATTACTTTGTTTATTTGTCTCCATCACATTACTCTGTTTCTCCTTCTTCATCACATTACTCTGTTTCTCTGTCCTCATCACGTTACTCTATTTCTCTGTCTTCATCACAATCTATTTCTCTGTCTTCATCACATTACTCTGTTTCTCCTTCTTCATCACATTACTATTTTTCTCTATCTTCATCACAATCTGTTTCTCTGTCTTCATCACAATCTATTTCTCTGTTTCATCACATTACTATGTTTCCCTGTCTTCATCATATTACTCTGTTTCTCTGTCTTCATCACATTACTCTGTTTCTCTGTCCTCATCACATTACTCTATTTCTCTGTCTTCATCACAATCTATTTCTCTGTCTTCATCACATTACTCTATTTCTCTGTCTTCATCACATTACTCTGTTTCTCTGTCTTCATCACATTACACTGTTTCTCTGTCCTCATCACATTACTCTGTTTCTCTATCTTCATCACATTACTATATTTCTCTATCTTCATCACAATCTATTTCTCTGTCTTCATCACAATCTATTTCTCTGTCTTCATCACATTACTCAGTTTATCTGTCTTCATCAAATTACTATGGTTCTCTATCTTCATCACATTACTCTGTTTCTCTGTCTTCATCACACTACTCTGTTTCTCTGTTTTCATCAAAATCTATTTCTCTGTCTTCATCACATTACTCTGTTTCTCTGTGTTCATCACATTACTATGGTTCTCTATCTTCATCACATTACTCTATTTCTCTGTCATTATCACAATCTATTTCTCTGTCTTCATCACATTACTCAGTTTATCTGTCTTCATCAAATTACTATGGTTCTCTATCTTCATCACATTACTCTGTTTCTCTGTCTTCATCACATTACTCTGTTTCTCTGTCTTCATCACATTACTATGTTTCTCGGTCTTCATCACATTACTATGTTTCCCTGTCTTCATCATATTACTCTATTTCTCTGACTTCATCACAATCTATTTCTCTGTCTTCATCACATTTCTCTGTTTCTCCTTCTTCATCACATTACTATGTTTCTCTATCTTCATTACAATCCATTTCTCTGTTTCATCGCATTACTCTGTTTATCTGTCTTCATCACATTAATATGTTTCTCTGTCTTCATCATATTACTCTGTTTCTTTGTCTTCATCACATTACTCTGTTTCTCTGTCTTCATCACATTACTCAGTTTATCTGTCTTCATCACATTACTATGGATCTCTATCTCCATCACATTACTCTGTTTCTCTGTCTTCATCACATTACTATGTTTCTCGGTCTTCATCACATTACTCTGTCTCTCTGTCTTCATCACATTACTATGTTTCTCAATATTTATAGCATTATTTTGTTTATCTGTCTTCATCACATTACTCTGTTTCTCTGTCTTCATCACATTACTCTGTTTCTCTATCTTCATCACACTACTCTGTTTCTCCGTCTTCATCACATTACTCTGTTTCTCTGCCTTCATCACGTTACTCAGTTTATCTGTCTTCATCAAATTACTATGGTTCTCTATCTTCATCACATTACTCTGTTTCTCTGTCTTCATCACATTACTCTGTTTCTCTGTCTTCATCACATTACTATGTTTCTCGGTCTTCATCACATTACTATGTTTCTCGGTCTTCATCACATTACTCTGTTTCTCTGTCTTCATCACATTACTCTGTTTCTCCTTCTTCATCACATTACTATGTTTCTCTATCTTCATTACAATCCATTTCTCTGTTTCATCGCATTACTCTGTTTATCTGTCTTCATCACATTAATATGTTTCTCTGTCTTCATCATATTACTCTGTTTCTTTGTCTTCATCACATTACTCTGTTTCTCTGTCTTCATCACATTACTCAGTTTATCTGTCTTCATCACATTACTATGGATCTCTATCTCCATCACATTACTCTGTTTCTCTGTCTTCATCACATTACTATGTTTCTCGGTCTTCATCACATTACTCTGTCTCTCTGTCTTCATCACATTACTATGTTTCTCAATATTTATAGCATTATTTTGTTTATCTGTCTTCATCACATTACTCTGTTTCTCTGTCTTCATCACATTACTCTGTTTCTCTACCTTCATCACGTTACTCTGTTTCTCTGTCCTCATTACATTACTCTGTTTATCTGGCTTCATCACATTACTCTGTCTCTCTGTCTTCATCACATTACTCTTTCTCTGTTTTCATCAAAATATATTTCTCTGTCTCATCACATTACTATGTTTCTCTATCTTCATCACATTGCGATGTTCTCTGTCTTCATCACATTACTCTGTTTTTCTGTCTTCATCACATTACCTTGTTTATCTGTCCTCATCACATTACTATCTTTCTCTATATTCATCACATTACCCTGTTTCTCTGTCTTCATCACATTACTCTATTTCTCTGTCTTCATCACATTACTCTGTTTCTCTATCTTCATCCCATTACTCTGTTTCTCTGTCTTCATCACATTACTCTGTTTCTTTGTCTTCATCACATTACTATGTTTCTCTATCCTCATCACAATCTGTTTCTCTGTCTTCATCACAATCTGTATCTCTGTCTTCATCACATTACTCTGTTTCTCTGTCTTCATTACATTACTCTGTTTCTCTGTCTTCATCACGTTACTCTGTTTCTCTGTCCTCATCCCTTTACTCTATTTCTCTGTCTTCATCACATTACTCTGTTTCTCTATCTTCATCCCATTACTCTGTTTCTCTGTCTTCATCACATTACTTTGTTTATTTGTCTCCATCACATTACTCTGTTTCTCCTTCTTCATCACATTACTCTGTTTCTCTGTCCTCATCACATTACTCTATTTCTCTGTCTTCATCACAATCTATTTCTCTGTCTTCATCACATTACTCTGTTTCTCCTTCTTCATCACATTACTATTTTTCTCTATCTTCATCACAATCTGTTTCTCTGTCTTCATCACAATCTATTTCTCTGTTTCATCACATTACTTTGTTTCTCTGTCTTCATCACATTACTATGTTTCCCTGTCTGCATCATATTACTCTGTTTCTCTGTCTTCATCACATTACTCTGTTTCTCTGTCCTCATCACATTACTCTATTTCTCTGTCTTCATCACAATCTATTTCTCTGTCTTCATCACATTACTCTATTTCTCTGTCTTCATCACATTACTCTGTTTCTCTGTCTTCATCACATTACACTGTTTCTCTGTCCTCATCACATTACTCTGTTTCTCTGTCTTCATCACATTACTATATTTCTCTATCTTCATCACAATCTATTTCTCTGTCTTCATCACAATCTATTTCTCTGTCTTCATCACATTACTCAGTTTATCTGTCTTCATCAAATTACTATGGTTCTCTATCTTCATCACATTACTCTGTTTCTCTGTCTTCATCACACTACTCTGTTTCTCTGTTTTCATCAAAATCTATTTCTCTGTCTTCATCACATTACTCTGTTTCTCTGTGTTCATCACATTAATCTGTTTATCTGTCTTCATCACATTACTCAGTTTATATGTCTTCATCACATTACTATGGTTCTCTATCTTCATCACATTACTCTATTTCTCTGTCATTATCACAATCTATTTCTCTGTCTTCATCACATTACTCAGTTTATCTGTCTTCATCAAATTACTATGGTTCTTTATCTTCATCACATTACTCTGTTTCTCTGTCATCATCGCATTACTCTGTTTATCTGTCTTCATCACATTAATATGTTTCTCTGTCTTCATCATATTACTCTGTTTCTCTGTTTTCATCACATTACTCTGTTTCTCTATCTTCATCACACTACTCTGGTTCTCTGTCTTCATCACATTACTCTGTTTCTCTGCCTTCATCACGTTACTCTGTTTCTCTGTCCTCATCACATTACTCTGTTTCTCTATCTTCATCACACTACTCTGGTTCTCTGTCTTCATCACATTACTCTGTTTCTCTGCCTTCATCACATTACTCTGTTTCTCTGTCCTCATCACATTACTCTATTTCTCTGTCTTCATCACAATCTATTTCTCTGTCTTCATCACATTACTCTGTTTCTCCTTCTTCATCACATTACTATTTTTCTCTATCTTCATCACAATCTGTTTCTCTGTCTTCATCACAATCTATTTCTCTGTTTCATCACATTACTTTGTTTCTCTGTCTTCATCACATTACTATGTTTCCCTGTCTGCATCATATTACTCTGTTTCTCTGTCTTCATCACATTACTCTGTTTATCTGTCTTCATCACATTACTATGTTTCTCTATCCTCATCACATTACTCTATTTCTCTGTCTTCATCACAATCTATTTCTCTGTCTTCATCACATTACTCTGTTTCGCTATATTCATCACATTACTTTGTTTATCTGTCTTCATCACATTACTATGTTTCTCTATCCTCATCACATTACTCTATTTCTCTGTCTTCATCACAATCTATTTCTCTGTCTTCATCATATTACTCTGTTTCGCTATATTCATCACATTACTTTGTTTATTTGTCTCCATCACATTACTCTGTTTCTCCTTCTTCATCACATTACTCTGTTTCTCTGTCCTCATCACGTTACTCTATTTCTCTGTCTTCATCACAATCTATTTCTCTGTCTTCATCACATTACTCTGTTTCTCCTTCTTCATCACATTACTATTTTTCTCTATCTTCATCACAATCTGTTTCTCTGTCTTCATCACAATCTATTTCTCTGTTTCATCACATTACTATGTTTCCCTGTCTTCATCATATTACTCTGTTTCTCTGTCTTCATCACATTACTCTGTTTCTCTGTCCTCATCACATTACTCTATTTCTCTGTCTTCATCACAATCTATTTCTCTGTCTTCATCACATTACTCTATTTCTCTGTCTTCATCACATTACTCTGTTTCTCTGTCTTCATCACATTACACTGTTTCTCTGTCCTCATCACATTACTCTGTTTCTCTATCTTCATCACATTACTATATTTCTCTATCTTCATCACAATCTATTTCTCTGTCTTCATCACAATCTATTTCTCTGTCTTCATCACATTACTCAGTTTATCTGTCTTCATCAAATTACTATGGTTCTCTATCTTCATCACTTTACTCTGTTTCTCTGTCTTCATCACACTACTCTGTTTCTCTGTTTTCATCAAAATCTATTTCTCTGTCTTCATCACATTACTCTGTTTCTCTGTGTTCATCACATTACTATGGTTCTCTATCTTCATCACATTACTCTATTTCTCTGTCATTATCACAATCTATTTCTCTGTCTTCATCACATTACTCAGTTTATCTGTCTTCATCAAATTACTATGGTTCTCTATCTTCATCACATTACTCTGTTTCTCTGTCTTCATCACATTACTCTGTTTCTCTGTCTTCATCACATTACTATGTTTCTCTGTCTTCATCACATTACTATGTTTCTCTATCTTCATTACAATCCATTTCTCTGTTTCATCGCATTACTCTGTTTATCTGTCTTCATCACATTAATATGTTTCTCTGTCTTCATCATATTACTCTGTTTCTTTGTCTTCATCACATTACTCTGTTTCTCTGTCTTCATCACATTACTCAGTTTATCTGTCTTCATCACATTACTATGGATCTCTATCTCCATCACATTACTCTGTTTCTCTGTCTTCATCACATTACTATGTTTCTCGGTCTTCATCACATTACTCTGTCTCTCTGTCTTCATCACATTACTATGTTTCTCAATATTTATAGCATTATTTTGTTTATCTGTCTTCATCACATTACTCTGTTTCTCTGTCTTCATCACATTACTCTGTTTCTCTATCTTCATCACACTACTCTGTTTCTCCGTCTTCATCACATTACTCTGTTTCTCTGCCTTCATCACGTTACTCAGTTTATCTGTCTTCATCAAATTACTATGGTTCTCTATCTTCATCACATTACTCTGTTTCTCTGTCTTCATCACATTACTCTGTTTCTCTGTCTTCATCACATTACTATGTTTCTCGGTCTTCATCACATTACTATGTTTCTCGGTCTTCATCACATTACTCTGTTTCTCTGTCTTCATCACATTACTCTGTTTCTCCTTCTTCATCACATTACTATGTTTCTCTATCTTCATTACAATCCATTTCTCTGTTTCATCGCATTACTCTGTTTATCTGTCTTCATCACATTAATATGTTTCTCTGTCTTCATCATATTACTCTGTTTCTTTGTCTTCATCACATTACTCTGTTTCTCTGTCTTCATCACATTACTCAGTTTATCTGTCTTCATCACATTACTATGGATCTCTATCTCCATCACATTACTCTGTTTCTCTGTCTTCATCACATTACTATGTTTCTCGGTCTTCATCACATTACTCTGTCTCTCTGTCTTCATCACATTACTATGTTTCTCAATATTTATAGCATTATTTTGTTTATCTGTCTTCATCACATTACTCTGTTTCTCTGTCTTCATCACATTACTCTGTTTCTCTACCTTCATCACGTTACTCTGTTTCTCTGTCCTCATTACATTACTCTGTTTATCTGGCTTCATCACATTACTCTGTCTCTCTGTCTTCATCACATTACTCTTTCTCTGTTTTCATCAAAATATATTTCTCTGTCTCATCACATTACTATGTTTCTCTATCTTCATCACATTGCGATGTTCTCTGTCTTCATCACATTACTCTGTTTTTCTGTCTTCATCACATTACCTTGTTTATCTGTCCTCATCACATTACTATCTTTCTCTATATTCATCACATTACCCTGTTTCTCTGTCTTCATCACATTACTCTATTTCTCTGTCTTCATCACATTACTCTGTTTCTCTATCTTCATCCCATTACTCTGTTTCTCTGTCTTCATCACATTACTCTGTTTCTTTGTCTTCATCACATTACTATGTTTCTCTATCCTCATCACAATCTGTTTCTCTGTCTTCATCACAATCTGTATCTCTGTCTTCATCACATTACTCTGTTTCTCTGTCTTCATTACATTACTCTGTTTCTCTGTCTTCATCACGTTACTCTGTTTCTCTGTCCTCATCCCTTTACTCTATTTCTCTGTCTTCATCACATTACTCTGTTTCTCTATCTTCATCCCATTACTCTGTTTCTCTGTCTTCATCACATTACTTTGTTTATTTGTCTCCATCACATTACTCTGTTTCTCCTTCTTCATCACATTACTCTGTTTCTCTGTCCTCATCACATTACTCTATTTCTCTGTCTTCATCACAATCTATTTCTCTGTCTTCATCACATTACTCTGTTTCTCCTTCTTCATCACATTACTATTTTTCTCTATCTTCATCACAATCTGTTTCTCTGTCTTCATCACAATCTATTTCTCTGTTTCATCACATTACTTTGTTTCTCTGTCTTCATCACATTACTATGTTTCCCTGTCTGCATCATATTACTCTGTTTCTCTGTCTTCATCACATTACTCTGTTTCTCTGTCCTCATCACATTACTCTATTTCTCTGTCTTCATCACAATCTATTTCTCTGTCTTCATCACATTACTCTATTTCTCTGTCTTCATCACATTACTCTGTTTCTCTGTCTTCATCACATTACACTGTTTCTCTGTCCTCATCACATTACTCTGTTTCTCTGTCTTCATCACATTACTATATTTCTCTATCTTCATCACAATCTATTTCTCTGTCTTCATCACAATCTATTTCTCTGTCTTCATCACATTACTCAGTTTATCTGTCTTCATCAAATTACTATGGTTCTCTATCTTCATCACATTACTCTGTTTCTCTGTCTTCATCACACTACTCTGTTTCTCTGTGTTCATCACATTAATCTGTTTATCTGTCTTCATCACATTACTCAGTTTATATGTCTTCATCACATTACTATGGTTCTCTATCTTCATCACATTACTCTATTTCTCTGTCATTATCACAATCTATTTCTCTGTCTTCATCACATTACTCAGTTTATCTGTCTTCATCAAATTACTATGGTTCTTTATCTTCATCACATTACTCTGTTTCTCTGTCATCATCGCATTACTCTGTTTATCTGTCTTCATCACATTAATATGTTTCTCTGTCTTCATCATATTACTCTGTTTCTCTGTTTTCATCACATTACTCTGTTTCTCTATCTTCATCACACTACTCTGGTTCTCTGTCTTCATCACATTACTCTGTTTCTCTGCCTTCATCACGTTACTCTGTTTCTCTGTCCTCATCACATTACTCTGTTTCTCTGTCTTCATCATATTACTCTGTTTCTCTGTCTTCATCACATTACTATGTTTCTCTGTCTTCATCACATTACTCTGTTTATCTGGCTTCATCACATTACTCTGTCTCTCTGTCTTCATCACATTACTCTTTCTCTGTTTTCATCAAAATCTATTTCTCTGTCTCATCACATTACTATGTTTCTCTATCTTCATCACATTGCGATGTTCTCTGTCTTCATCACATTACTCTGTTTTTCTGTCTTCATCACATTACTCTGTTTATCTGTCCTCATCACATTACTATCTTTCTCTATCTTCATCACATTACCCTATTTCTCTGTCTTCATCACAATCTATTTCTCTGTCTTTATCACAATACTCTGTTCTCCGTCTTCATCACATTACTCTGTTTCTCTGTCTTCATCAAATTACTCTGTTTCTCTGTCTTCATCACAATCTAGTTCTCTGTCTCATCACATTACTCTGTTTATCTGTCTTCATCAAATTACTCTGTTTATCTGGCTTCATCACATTACTATGTTTCTCTATCTTCATCACATTGCGATGTTCTCTGTCTTCATCACATTACTCTGTTTTTCTGTCTTCATCACAATCTATTTCTCTGTCTTCATCACATTACTATGTTCCTCTATCTTCATCATATTACCCTGTTTCTCTGTCTTCATCACTTTACTCTATTTCTCTGTCTTCATCACATTACTCTATTTCTCTGTCTTCATCCCATTACTCTGTTTCTCTGTCTTCATCACATTACTCTGTTTCTATGTCTTCATCACATTACTATGTTTCTCTATCTTCATCACAATCTGTTTCTCTGTCTTCATCAAAATCTGTATCTCTGTCTTCATCACATTACTCTGTTTCTCTGTCTTCATTACATTACTCTGTTTCTCTATCTTCATCCCATTACTCTGTTTCTCTGTCTTCATCACATTACTCTGTTTCTTTGTCTTCATCACATTACTATGTTTCTCTATCTTCATCACAATCTGTTTCTCTGTCTTCATCACAATCTGTATCTCTGTCTTTATCACATTACTCTGTTTTTCTGTCTTCATTACATTACTCTGTTTCTCTGTCTTCATCACATTACTCGGATTCTCTGTCTTCATCACAATCTATTTCACTGTCTTTGTCGCATTACTCTGTTTCTCAGTCTTCATCACATTACCCTGTTTCATCACATACTCTGTTTATCTGTTTTCATCACATTCCTCTGTTTCTCTATCTTCATCACATTACTCTGTTTCTCTGTCTTCATCACATTACTCTGTTTCTCGTTCTTCATCACATTACTCTATTTCTCTGTCTTCATCAAATCTATTTTTCTGTCTTCATCACATTACTCTGTTTCTCTGTCTTAATCACATTACTCTGTTTCTCTGTCTTCATCACATTACTGTTTCTCTAACTTCATCACAATCTGTTTCTTTGTCTTCATCACAATCTATTTCTCTGTCAACATCACAATACTCTGTTTCTCTGTCTTCATTACATTACACGGTTTCTCTGTCTTTATCACATTACTCTGTTTCACTGTCTTCATCACATTACTCTGTTTATCTGTCTTCATCACATTACTATGTTTCTCTATCTTTATCACATTACTCTATTTCTCTGTCTTCATCACAATCTATTTCTCAGTCTCATCACATTACTCTGTTTCTCTATATTTATCACACTCCATTGTTTATCTGTCTTCATCACATTACTCTGTTTCCCTATCTTCATCACATTACTATGTTTCTCTATCTTCATCACAATCTGTTTCTCTGTCTTCATCAAAATCTATTTCTCTGTCTCATAACATTACTCTGTTTCTCTGTCTTCATCACATTACTCTGTTTCTGTGTCTTTATCACGTTACTCTGTTTCTCTGTCCTCATCACATTACTCTGTTTCTCTGTCTTCATCACATTACTATGTTCCTCTATCTTCATCACATTACCCTGTTTCTCTGTCTTCATCACTTTACTCTATTTCTCTGTCTTCATCACATTACTCTATTTCTCTGTCTTCATCACATTACTCTGTTTCTCTATCTTCATCCCATTACTCTGTTTCTCTGTCTTCATCACATTACTCTGTTTCTTTGTCTTCATCACATTACTATGTTTCTCTATCTTCATCACAATCTGTTTCTCTGTCTTCATCACAATCTGTATCGTTGTCTTCATCACATTACTCTGTTTCTCTGTCTTCATTACATTACTCTGTTTCTCTGTCTTCATCACAATACTCGGATTCTCTGTCTTCATCACAATCTATTTCACTGTCTTTGTCGCATTACTCTGTTTCTCTGTCTTCATCACATTACTCTGTTTCTCGTTCTTCATCACATTACTCTATTTCTCTGTCTTCATCAAATCAATTTTTCTGTCTTCATCACATTACTCTGTTTCTCTGTCTTAATCACATTACTCTGTTTCTCTGTCTTCATCACATTACTATGTTTCTCTGTCTTCATCACAATCTGTATCTCTGTCTTCATCACATTACTATGTTTCTCTATCTTCATCACAATCTGTTTCTGTGTCTTCATCATAATCTATTTCTCTGTCTTCATCATATTACTCTGTTTCTCTGTCTTCATCACATTACTCTGTTTCACTGTCTTTATCACGTTACTCTGTTTCTCTGTCCTCATCACATTACTCTGTTTCTCTGTCTTCATCATATTACTATGTTCCTCTATCTTCATCACATTACCCTGTTTCTCTGTCTTCATCACTTTACTCTATTTCTCTGTCTTCATCACATTACTCTATTTCTCTGTCTTCATCACATTACTCTATTTCTCTGTCTTCATCACATTACTCTGTTTCTCTATCTTCATCCCATTACTATGTTTCTCTATCTTCATCACAATCTGTTTCTCTGTCTTCATCACAATCTAGTTCTCTGTCTCATAACATTACTCTGTTTCTCTGTCTTCATCACATTACTCTGTTTCTCTGTCTTTATCACGTTACTCTGTTTCTCTGTCCTCATCACATTACTCTGTTTCTCTGTCTTCATCACATTACTATGTTCCTCTATCTTTATCACATTACTCTATTTCTCTGTCTTCATCACAATCTATTTCTCCGTCTCATCACATTACTCTGTTTCTCTATACTTATCACACTCCATTGTTTATCTGTCTTCATCACATTACTCTGTTTCCCTATCTTCATCACATTACTCTGTTTCTCTGTCTTCATCACATTACTATGTTTATCTGTCTTCATCACAATCTGTTTCTTTGTCTTCATCACAATCTATTTCTCTGTCTTCATCACATTACTCTGTTTCTCTGTCTTCATTACATTACTCTGTTTCTCTGTCTTTATCACATTACTCTGTTTCACTGTCTTCATCACATTACTCTGTTTATCTGTCTTCATCACATTACTATGTTTCTCTATCTTTATCACATTACTCTATTTCTCTGTCTTCAACACACTCTATTTCTCCGTCTCATCACATTACTCTGTTTCTCTATATTTATCACACTCCAATAGCAAACCACGACGAAAAAACAGTCCTGTGAGGCACACAGCTACACTTGGATAACTACCCACAAAAACCCATGGAAAAACACCCCTACTAAATAGGACCTTCAATTAGAGGCAACGAGGAACAGGTGCCTCCAATTGAAGGTCAACCCAATAAACTAAACATAGAAATAGAAAAACTAGAACGAACATAGAAATATACTAACATAGAACATTAACCTCTCTAGGCTAGGCGGGACGAATTCGTCCCACCTACGTAACAGCCACTGCTATCCTGTGGCGCGATTTTCAAAACCTTAAAAATCCTATTACTTCAATTTCTCAAACATATGACTATTTTACAGCCATTTAAAGACAAGACTCTCGTTAATCTAACCACACTGTCCGATTTCAAAAAGGCTTTACAACGAAAGCAAAACATTAGATTATGTCAGCAGAGTACCAAGCCATAAATAATCAGACACCCATTTTTCAAGCCAGCATATAATGTCACCAAAACCCAGAAGACAGCTAAATGCAGCACTCACCTTTGATGATCTTCATCAGATGACAACCCTAGGACATTATGTTATACAATACATGCATGTTTTGTTCAATCAAGTTCATATTTATATCAAAAACCAGCTTTTTACATTAGCATGTGACGTTCAGAACTAGCATACCCCCCGCAAACTTCCGGGGAATTCGCTAACATTTTACTAAATTACTCACGATAAACGTTCACAAAAAGCACAACAATTATTTTAAGAATTATAGATACAGACCTCCTCTATGCACTCGATATGTCCGATTTTAAAATAGCTTTTTGGTGAAAGCACATTTTGCAATATTCTAAGTACATAGCCCAGGCATCACGGGCTCGCTATTTAGACACCCGGCAAGTTTAGCACTCACCATAATCATATTTACTATTATAAAAGTTTCATTACCTTTTGTTGTCTTCGTCAGAATACACACCCAGGACTGCTACTTCAATAACAAATGTTGGTTTGGTCCAAAATAATCCATCGTTATATCCGAATAGCGGCGTTTTGTTCGTGCGTTCCAGACACTATCCGAAATAGTAAAGAAGTGTCACGCACATGGCGCAATTCGTGACAATAAAATTCTAAGTATTCCATTACCGTACTTCGAAGCATGTCAACCGCTGTTTAAAATCAATTTTTACGACATTTTTCTCGTAGAAAAGCGATAATATTCCGACAGGGAATCTCCTTTTCGGCAAACAGAGGAAAAAATCCCAAAGGCGGGGGCGGTCGGGGTCATGCGCATAAGCTAGTGTCTCTTGATCGGCCACTTGAGAAAGGCGATAATGTGTTTCAGCCTGGGGCTGGAATGACGACATTCTGTTTTTTCCCGGGCTCTGAGCGCCTATGGACGACGTGGGAAGTGTCACGTTAGAGCAGAGATCCTTAGTAAATGATAGAGATGGAAAAGAAGTTCAACAAATGGTCAGACAGGCCACTTCCTGTAAAGGAATCTCTCAGGTTTTGACCTGCCATTTGAGTTCTGTTATACTCACAGACACCATTCAAACAGTTTTAGAAAATGTAGGGTGTTTTCTATCCATATGTAATAAGTATATGCATATTCTAGTTACTGGGTAGGAGTGGTAACCAGATTAAATCGGGTATGTTTTTTATCCAGCCGTGTCAATAATGCCCGCTAGCCCTAACAGGTTAACCAAAAGAAAATGAAACACATAAAATAAACAGCCCCTGCCACGTCCTGACCAAACTACAATAACAAACAACCCCTTTACTGGTCAGGACGTGACAATCACATTACTCTGTTTATCTGTCTTCATCACATTAATCTATTTCTCTGTCTTCATCACAATCTATTTCTCTGTCTTCATCACAATCAATATCTCTTTCTTCATCACATTACTCTGTTTATCTGTCTTCATCACATTACTATGTTTCTCTATCCTCATCACATTACTCTATTTCTCTGTCTTCATCACAATCTATTTCTCTGTCTTCATCACATTACTCTGTTTCGCTATATTCATCACATTACTTTGTTTATCTGTCTTCATCACATTACTCTGTTTCTCCTTCTTCATCACATTACTATTTTTCTTTATCTTCATCACAATCTGTTTCTCTGTCTTCATCACAATCTATTTCTCTGTCTCATCACATTACTCTGTTTCTCTGTCTTCATCACATTACTATGTTCCTCTATCTTCATCACATTACCCTGTTTCACTGTCTTCATCACTTTACTTTATTTCTCTGTCTTCATCACATTACTAAATTTCTCTGTCTTCATCACATTACTCTGTTTCTCTATCTTCATCCCATTACTCTGTTTCTCTGTCTTCATCACATTACTCTGTTTCTTTGTCTTCATCACATTACTATGTTTCTCTATCTTCATCACAATCTGTTTCTCTGTCTTCATCACAATATGTATCTCTGTCTTCATCACATTACTCTGTTTCTCTGTCTTCATTACATTACTATGTTTCTCTGTCTTCATCACATTACTCGGATTATCTGTCTTCATCACAATCTATTTCACTGTCTTTGTCGCATTACTCTGTTTCTCTGTCTTCATCACATTACTCTGTTTCTCGTTCTTCATCACATTACTTTGTTTCATCACATACTCTGTTTATCTGTTTTCATCACATTCCTCTGTTTCTCTATCTTCATCACATTACTCTGTTTATCTGTTTTCATCACATTACTCTGTTTCTCTATCTTCATCACATTACTCTGTTTCTCTGTCTTCATCACATTACTCTGTTTCTCGTTCTTCATCACATTACTCTGTTTCTCGTTCTTCATCACATTACTCTATTTCTCTGTCTTCATCAAATCTATTTTTCTGTCTTCATCACATTACTCTGTTTCTCTGTCTTAATCACATTACTCTGTTTCTCTGTCTTCATCACATTACTCTGTTTCTCGTTCTTCATCACATTACTTTGTTTCATCACATACTCTGTTTATCTGTTTTCATCACATTCCTCTGTTTCTCTATCTTCATCACATTACTCTGTTTATCTGTTTTCATCACATTACTCTGTTTCTCTATCTTCATCACATTACTCTGTTTCTCTGTCTTCATCACATTACTCTGTTTCTCGTTCTTCATCACATTACTCTGTTTCTCGTTCTTCATCACATTACTCTATTTCTCTGTCTTCATCAAATCTATTTTTCTCTCTTCATCACATTACTCTGTTTCTCTGTCTTAATCACATTACTCTGTTTCTCTGTCTTCATCACATTACTATGTTTCTCTATCTTCATCACAATCTGTTTCTTGGTCTTCATCACATTACTCTGTTTCTCTGTCTTCATCACATTAATCTATTTCTCTGTCTTCATTACAATCTATTTCTCTGTCTTCATCACAATCAATATCTCTTTCTTCATCACATTACTCTGTTTATCTGTCTTCATCACATTACTATGTTTCTCTATCCTCATCACATTACTCTATTTCTCTGTCTTCATCACAATCTATTTCTCTGTCTTCATCACATTACTCTGTTTCGCTATATTCATCACATTACTTTGTTTATCTGTCTTCATCACATTACTATGTTTCTCTATCCTCATCACATTACTCTATTTCTCTGTCTTCATCACAATCTATTTCTCTGTCTTCATCATATTACTCTGTTTCGCTATATTCATCACATTACTTTGTTTATTTGTCTCCATCACATTACTCTGTTTCTCCTTCTTCATCACATTACTCTGTTTCTCTGTCCTCATCACGTTACTCTATTTCTCTGTCTTCATCACAATCTATTTCTCTGTCTTCATCACATTACTCTGTTTCTCCTTCTTCATCACATTACTATTTTTCTCTATCTTCATCACAATCTGTTTCTCTGTCTTCATCACAATCTATTTCTCTGTTTCATCACATTACTATGTTTCCCTGTCTTCATCATATTACTCTGTTTCTCTGTCTTCATCACATTACTCTGTTTCTCTGTCCTCATCACATTACTCTATTTCTCTGTCTTCATCACAATCTATTTCTCTGTCTTCATCACATTACTCTATTTCTCTGTCTTCATCACATTACTCTGTTTCTCTGTCTTCATCACATTACACTGTTTCTCTGTCCTCATCACATTACTCTGTTTCTCTATCTTCATCACATTACTATATTTCTCTATCTTCATCACAATCTATTTCTCTGTCTTCATCACAATCTATTTCTCTGTCTTCATCACATTACTCAGTTTATCTGTCTTCATCAAATTACTATGGTTCTCTATCTTCATCACATTACTCTGTTTCTCTGTCTTCATCACACTACTCTGTTTCTCTGTTTTCATCAAAATCTATTTCTCTGTCTTCATCACATTACTCTGTTTCTCTGTGTTCATCACATTACTATGGTTCTCTATCTTCATCACATTACTCTATTTCTCTGTCATTATCACAATCTATTTCTCTGTCTTCATCACATTACTCAGTTTATCTGTCTTCATCAAATTACTATGGTTCTCTATCTTCATCACATTACTCTGTTTCTCTGTCTTCATCACATTACTCTGTTTCTCTGTCTTCATCACATTACTATGTTTCTCGGTCTTCATCACATTACTATGTTTCCCTGTCTTCATCATATTACTCTATTTCTCTGACTTCATCACAATCTATTTCTCTGTCTTCATCACATTTCTCTGTTTCTCCTTCTTCATCACATTACTATGTTTCTCTATCTTCATTACAATCCATTTCTCTGTTTCATCGCATTACTCTGTTTATCTGTCTTCATCACATTAATATGTTTCTCTGTCTTCATCATATTACTCTGTTTCTTTGTCTTCATCACATTACTCTGTTTCTCTGTCTTCATCACATTACTCAGTTTATCTGTCTTCATCACATTACTATGGATCTCTATCTCCATCACATTACTCTGTTTCTCTGTCTTCATCACATTACTATGTTTCTCGGTCTTCATCACATTACTCTGTCTCTCTGTCTTCATCACATTACTATGTTTCTCAATATTTATAGCATTATTTTGTTTATCTGTCTTCATCACATTACTCTGTTTCTCTGTCTTCATCACATTACTCTATTTCTCTGCCTTCATCACGTTACTCTGTTTCTCTGTCCTCATTACATTACTCTGTTTATCTGGCTTCATCACATTACTCTGTCTCTCTGTCTTCATCACATTACTCTTTCTCTGTTTTCATCAAAATATATTTCTCTGTCTCATCACATTACTATGTTTCTCTATCTTCATCACATTGCGATGTTCTCTGTCTTCATCACATTACTCTGTTTTTCTGTCTTCATCACATTACCTTGTTTATCTGTCCTCATCACATTACTATCTTTCTCTATATTCATCACATTACCCTGTTTCTCTGTCTTCATCACATTACTCTATTTCTCTGTCTTCATCACATTACTCTGTTTCTCTATCTTCATCCCATTACTCTGTTTCTCTGTCTTCATCACATTACTCTGTTTCTTTGTCTTCATCACATTACTATGTTTCTCTATCCTCATCACAATCTGTTTCTCTGTCTTCATCACAATCTGTATCTCTGTCTTCATCACATTACTCTGTTTCTCTGTCTTCATTACATTACTCTGTTTCTCTGTCTTCATCACGTTACTCTGTTTCTCTGTCCTCATCCCTTTACTCTATTTCTCTGTCTTCATCACATTACTCTGTTTCTCTATCTTCATCCCATTACTCTGTTTCTCTGTCTTCATCACATTACTTTGTTTATTTGTCTCCATCACATTACTCTGTTTCTCCTTCTTCATCACATTACTCTGTTTCTCTGTCCTCATCACATTACTCTATTTCTCTGTCTTCATCACAATCTATTTCTCTGTCTTCATCACATTACTCTGTTTCTCCTTCTTCATCACATTACTATTTTTCTCTATCTTCATCACAATCTGTTTCTCTGTCTTCATCACAATCTATTTCTCTGTTTCATCACATTACTTTGTTTCTCTGTCTTCATCACATTACTATGTTTCCCTGTCTGCATCATATTACTCTGTTTCTCTGTCTTCATCACATTACTCTGTTTCTCTGTCCTCATCACATTACTCTATTTCTCTGTCTTCATCACAATCTATTTCTCTGTCTTCATCACATTACTCTATTTCTCTGTCTTCATCACATTACTCTGTTTCTCTGTCTTCATCACATTACACTGTTTCTCTGTCCTCATCACATTACTCTGTTTCTCTGTCTTCATCACATTACTATATTTCTCTATCTTCATCACAATCTATTTCTCTGTCTTCATCACAATCTATTTCTCTGTCTTCATCACATTACTCAGTTTATCTGTCTTCATCAAATTACTATGGTTCTCTATCTTCATCACATTACTCTGTTTCTCTGTCTTCATCACACTACTCTGTTTCTCTGTCTTCATCACAATCTATTTCTCTGTCTTCATCACATTACTCTGTTTCTCTGTCTTCATTACATTACTCTGTTTCTCTGTCTTTATCACATTACTCTGTTTCACTGTCTTCATCACATTACTCTGTTTATCTGTCTTCATCACATTACTATGTTTCTCTATCTTTATCACATTACTCTATTTCTCTGTCTTCAACACACTCTATTTCTCCGTCTCATCACATTACTCTGTTTCTCTATATTTATCACACTCCAATAGCAAACCACGACGAAAAAACAGTCCTGTGAGGCACACAGCTACACTTGGATAACTACCCACAAAAACCCATGGAAAAACACCCCTACTAAATAGGACCTTCAATTAGAGGCAACGAGGAACAGGTGCCTCCAATTGAAGGTCAACCCAATAAACTAAACATAGAAATAGAAAAACTAGAACGAACATAGAAATATACTAACATAGAACATTAACCTCTCTAGGCTAGGCGGGACGAATTCGTCCCACCTACGTAACAGCCACTGCTATCCTGTGGCGCGATTTTCAAAACCTTAAAAATCATATTACTTCAATTTCTCAAACATATGACTATTTTACAGCCATTTAAAGACAAGACTCTCGTTAATCTAACCACACTGTCCGATTTCAAAAAGGCTTTACAACGAAAGCAAAACATTAGATTATGTCAGCAGAGTACCAAGCCATAAATAATCAGACACCCATTTTTCAAGCCAGCATATAATGTCACCAAAACCCAGAAGACAGCTAAATGCAGCACTCACCTTTGATGATCTTCATCAGATGACAACCCTAGGACATTATGTTATACAATACATGCATGTTTTGTTCAATCAAGTTCATATTTATATCAAAAACCAGCTTTTTACATTAGCATGTGACGTTCAGAACTAGCATACCCCCCGCAAACTTCCGGGGAATTCGCTAACATTTTACTAAATTACTCACGATAAACGTTCACAAAAAGCACAACAATTATTTTAAGAATTATAGATACAGACCTCCTCTATGCACTCGATATGTCCGATTTTAAAATAGCTTTTTGGTGAAAGCACATTTTGCAATATTCTAAGTACATAGCCCAGGCATCACGGGCTCGCTATTTAGACACCCGGCAAGTTTAGCACTCACCATAATCATATTTACTATTATAAAAGTTTCATTACCTTTTGTTGTCTTCGTCAGAATACACACCCAGGACTGCTACTTCAATAACAAATGTTGGTTTGGTCCAAAATAATCCATCGTTATATCCGAATAGCGGCGTTTTGTTCGTGCGTTCCAGACACTATCCGAAATAGTAAAGAAGTGTCACGCACATGGCGCAATTCGTGACAATAAAATTCTAAGTATTCCATTACCGTACTTCGAAGCATGTCAACCGCTGTTTAAAATCAATTTTTACGACATTTTTCTCGTAGAAAAGCGATAATATTCCGACAGGGAATCTCCTTTTCGGCAAACAGAGGAAAAAATCCCAAAGGCGGGGGCGGTCGGGGTCATGCGCATAAGCTAGTGTCTCTTGATCGGCCACTTGAGAAAGGCGATAATGTGTTTCAGCCTGGGGCTGGAATGACGACATTCTGTTTTTTCCCGGGCTCTGAGCGCCTATGGACGACGTGGGAAGTGTCACGTTAGAGCAGAGATCCTTAGTAAATGATAGAGATGGAAAAGAAGTTCAACAAATGGTCAGACAGGCCACTTCCTGTAAAGGAATCTCTCAGGTTTTGACCTGCCATTTGAGTTCTGTTATACTCACAGACACCATTCAAACAGTTTTAGAAAATGTAGGGTGTTTTCTATCCATATGTAATAAGTATATGCATATTCTAGTTACTGGGTAGGAGTGGTAACCAGATTAAATCGGGTATGTTTTTTATCCAGCCGTGTCAATAATGCCCGCTAGCCCTAACAGGTTAACCAAAAGAAAATGAAACACATAAAATAAACAGCCCCTGCCACGTCCTGACCAAACTACAATAACAAACAACCCCTTTACTGGTCAGGACGTGACAATCACATTACTCTGTTTATCTGTCTTCATCACATAAGTATGTTTCTCTATCTTCATCACATTACTCTGTTTCTCTGTCTTCATCACATTAATCTATTTCTCTGTCTTCATCACAATCTATTTCTCTGTCTTCATCACAATCAATATCTCTTTCTTCATCACATTACTCTGTTTATCTGTCTTCATCACATTACTATGTTTCTCTATCCTCATCACATTACTCTATTTCTCTGTCTTCATCACAATCTATTTCTCTGTCTTCATCACATTACTCTGTTTCGCTATATTCATCACATTACTTTGTTTATCTGTCTTCATCACATTACTCTGTTTCTCCTTCTTCATCACATTACTATTTTTCTTTATCTTCATCACAATCTGTTTCTCTGTCTTCATCACAATCTATTTCTCTGTCTCATCACATTACTCTGTTTCTCTGTCTTCATCACATTACTATGTTCCTCTATCTTCATCACATTACCCTGTTTCACTGTCTTCATCACTTTACTTTATTTCTCTGTCTTCATCACATTACTAAATTTCTCTGTCTTCATCACATTACTCTGTTTCTCTATCTTCATCCCATTACTCTGTTTCTCTGTCTTCATCACATTACTCTGTTTCTTTGTCTTCATCACATTACTATGTTTCTCTATCTTCATCACAATCTGTTTCTCTGTCTTCATCACAATATGTATCTCTGTCTTCATCACATTACTCTGTTTCTCTGTCTTCATTACATTACTATGTTTCTCTGTCTTCATCACATTACTCGGATTATCTGTCTTCATCACAATCTATTTCACTGTCTTTGTCGCATTACTCTGTTTCTCTGTCTTCATCACATTACTCTGTTTCTCGTTCTTCATCACATTACTTTGTTTCATCACATACTCTGTTTATCTGTTTTCATCACATTCCTCTGTTTCTCTATCTTCATCACATTACTCTGTTTATCTGTTTTCATCACATTACTCTGTTTCTCTATCTTCATCACATTACTCTGTTTCTCTGTCTTCATCACATTACTCTGTTTCTCGTTCTTCATCACATTACTCTGTTTCTCGTTCTTCATCACATTACTCTATTTCTCTGTCTTCATCAAATCTATTTTTCTGTCTTCATCACATTACTCTGTTTCTCTGTCTTAATCACATTACTCTGTTTCTCTGTCTTCATCACATTACTCTGTTTCTCGTTCTTCATCACATTACTTTGTTTCATCAAATACTCTGTTTATCTGTTTTCATCACATTCCTCTGTTTCTCTATCTTCATCACATTACTCTGTTTATCTGTTTTCATCACATTACTCTGTTTCTCTATCTTCATCACATTACTCTGTTTCTCTGTCTTCATCACATTACTCTGTTTCTCGTTCTTCATCACATTACTCTGTTTCTCGTTCTTCATCACATTACTCTATGTCTCTGTCTTCATCAAATCTATTTTTCTCTCTTCATCACATTACTCTGTTTCTCTGTCTTAATCACATTACTCTGTTTCTCTGTCTTCATCACATTACTATGTTTCTCTATCTTCATCACAATCTGTTTCTTGGTCTTCATCACATTACTCTGTTTCTCTGTCTTCATCACATTAATCTATTTCTCTGTCTTCATTACAATCTATTTCTCTGTCTTCATCACAATCAATATCTCTTTCTTCATCACATTACTCTGTTTATCTGTCTTCATCACATTACTATGTTTCTCTATCCTCATCACATTACTCTATTTCTCTGTCTTCATCACAATCTATTTCTCTGTCTTCATCACATTACTCTGTTTCGCTATATTCATCACATTACTTTGTTTATCTGTCTTCATCACATTACTATGTTTCTCTATCCTCATCACATTACTCTATTTCTCTGTCTTCATCACAATCTATTTCTCTGTCTTCATCATATTACTCTGTTTCGCTATATTCATCACATTACTTTGTTTATTTGTCTCCATCACATTACTCTGTTTCTCCTTCTTCATCACATTACTCTGTTTCTCTGTCCTCATCACGTTACTCTATTTCTCTGTCTTCATCACAATCTATTTCTCTGTCTTCATCACATTACTCTGTTTCTCCTTCTTCATCACATTACTATTTTTCTCTATCTTCATCACAATCTGTTTCTCTGTCTTCATCACAATCTATTTCTCTGTTTCATCACATTACTATGTTTCCCTGTCTTCATCATATTACTCTGTTTCTCTGTCTTCATCACATTACTCTGTTTCTCTGTCCTCATCACATTACTCTATTTCTCTGTCTTCATCACAATCTATTTCTCTGTCTTCATCACATTACTCTATTTCTCTGTCTTCATCACATTACTCTGTTTCTCTGTCTTCATCACATTACACTGTTTCTCTGTCCTCATCACATTACTCTGTTTCTCTATCTTCATCACATTACTATATTTCTCTATCTTCATCACAATCTATTTCTCTGTCTTCATCACAATCTATTTCTCTGTCTTCATCACATTACTCAGTTTATCTGTCTTCATCAAATTACTATGGTTCTCTATCTTCATCACATTACTCTGTTTCTCTGTCTTCATCACACTACTCTGTTTCTCTGTTTTCATCAAAATCTATTTCTCTGTCTTCATCACATTACTCTGTTTCTCTGTGTTCATCACATTACTATGGTTCTCTATCTTCATCACATTACTCTATTTCTCTGTCATTATCACAATCTATTTCTCTGTCTTCATCACATTACTCAGTTTATCTGTCTTCATCAAATTACTATGGTTCTCTATCTTCATCACATTACTCTGTTTCTCTGTCTTCATCACATTACTCTGTTTCTCTGTCTTCATCACATTACTATGTTTCTCGGTCTTCATCACATTACTATGTTTCCCTGTCTTCATCATATTACTCTATTTCTCTGACTTCATCACAATCTATTTCTCTGTCTTCATCACATTTCTCTGTTTCTCCTTCTTCATCACATTACTATGTTTCTCTATCTTCATTACAATCCATTTCTCTGTTTCATCGCATTACTCTGTTTATCTGTCTTCATCACATTAATATGTTTCTCTGTCTTCATCATATTACTCTGTTTCTTTGTCTTCATCACATTACTCTGTTTCTCTGTCTTCATCACATTACTCAGTTTATCTGTCTTCATCACATTACTATGGATCTCTATCTCCATCACATTACTCTGTTTCTCTGTCTTCATCACATTACTATGTTTCTCGGTCTTCATCACATTACTCTGTCTCTCTGTCTTCATCACATTACTATGTTTCTCAATATTTATAGCATTATTTTGTTTATCTGTCTTCATCACATTACTCTGTTTCTCTGTCTTCATCACATTACTCTGTTTCTCTATCTTCATCACACTACTCTGTTTCTCCGTCTTCATCACATTACTCTGTTTCTCTGCCTTCATCACGTTACTCAGTTTATCTGTCTTCATCAAATTACTATGGTTCTCTATCTTCATCACATTACTCTGTTTCTCTGTCTTCATCACATTACTCTGTTTCTCTGTCTTCATCACATTACTATGTTTCTCGGTCTTCATCACATTACTATGTTTCTCGGTCTTCATCACATTACTCTGTTTCTCTGTCTTCATCACATTACTCTGTTTCTCCTTCTTCATCACATTACTATGTTTCTCTATCTTCATTACAATCCATTTCTCTGTTTCATCGCATTACTCTGTTTATCTGTCTTCATCACATTAATATGTTTCTCTGTCTTCATCATATTACTCTGTTTCTTTGTCTTCATCACATTACTCTGTTTCTCTGTCTTCATCACATTACTCAGTTTATCTGTCTTCATCACATTACTATGGATCTCTATCTCCATCACATTACTCTGTTTCTCTGTCTTCATCACATTACTATGTTTCTCGGTCTTCATCACATTACTCTGTCTCTCTGTCTTCATCACATTACTATGTTTCTCAATATTTATAGCATTATTTTGTTTATCTGTCTTCATCACATTACTCTGTTTCTCTGTCTTCATCACATTACTCTGTTTCTCTGCCTTCATCACGTTACTCTGTTTCTCTGTCCTCATTACATTACTCTGTTTATCTGTCTTCATCACATAAGTATGTTTCTCTATCTTCATCACATTACTCTGTTTCTCTGTCTTCATCACATTAATCTATTTCTCTGTCTTCATCACAATCTATTTCTCTGTCTTCATCACAATCAATATCTCTTTCTTCATCACATTACTCTGTTTATCTGTCTTCATCACATTACTATGTTTCTCTATCCTCATCACATTACTCTATTTCTCTGTCTTCATCACAATCTATTTCTCTGTCTTCATCACATTACTCTGTTTCGCTATATTCATCACATTACTTTGTTTATCTGTCTTCATCACATTACTCTGTTTCTCCTTCTTCATCACATTACTATTTTTCTTTATCTTCATCACAATCTGTTTCTCTGTCTTCATCACAATCTATTTCTCTGTCTCATCACATTACTCTGTTTCTCTGTCTTCATCACATTACTATGTTCCTCTATCTTCATCACATTACCCTGTTTCACTGTCTTCATCACTTTACTTTATTTCTCTGTCTTCATCACATTACTAAATTTCTCTGTCTTCATCACATTACTCTGTTTCTCTATCTTCATCCCATTACTCTGTTTCTCTGTCTTCATCACATTACTCTGTTTCTTTGTCTTCATCACATTACTATGTTTCTCTATCTTCATCACAATCTGTTTCTCTGTCTTCATCACAATATGTATCTCTGTCTTCATCACATTACTCTGTTTCTCTGTCTTCATTACATTACTATGTTTCTCTGTCTTCATCACATTACTCGGATTATCTGTCTTCATCACAATCTATTTCACTGTCTTTGTCGCATTACTCTGTTTCTCTGTCTTCATCACATTACTCTGTTTCTCGTTCTTCATCACATTACTTTGTTTCATCACATACTCTGTTTATCTGTTTTCATCACATTCCTCTGTTTCTCTATCTTCATCACATTACTCTGTTTATCTGTTTTCATCACATTACTCTGTTTCTCTATCTTCATCACATTACTCTGTTTCTCTGTCTTCATCACATTACTCTGTTTCTCGTTCTTCATCACATTACTCTGTTTCTCGTTCTTCATCACATTACTCTATTTCTCTGTCTTCATCAAATCTATTTTTCTGTCTTCATCACATTACTCTGTTTCTCTGTCTTAATCACATTACTCTGTTTCTCTGTCTTCATCACATTACTCTGTTTCTCGTTCTTCATCACATTACTTTGTTTCATCAAATACTCTGTTTATCTGTTTTCATCACATTCCTCTGTTTCTCTATCTTCATCACATTACTCTGTTTATCTGTTTTCATCACATTACTCTGTTTCTCTATCTTCATCACATTACTCTGTTTCTCTGTCTTCATCACATTACTCTGTTTCTCGTTCTTCATCACATTACTCTGTTTCTCGTTCTTCATCACATTACTCTATTTCTCTGTCTTCATCAAATCTATTTTTCTCTCTTCATCACATTACTCTGTTTCTCTGTCTTAATCACATTACTCTGTTTCTCTGTCTTCATCACATTACTATGTTTCTCTATCTTCATCACAATCTGTTTCTTGGTCTTCATCACATTACTCTGTTTCTCTGTCTTCATCACATTAATCTATTTCTCTGTCTTCATTACAATCTATTTCTCTGTCTTCATCACAATCAATATCTCTTTCTTCATCACATTACTCTGTTTATCTGTCTTCATCACATTACTATGTTTCTCTATCCTCATCACATTACTCTATTTCTCTGTCTTCATCACAATCTATTTCTCTGTCTTCATCACATTACTCTGTTTCGCTATATTCATCACATTACTTTGTTTATCTGTCTTCATCACATTACTATGTTTCTCTATCCTCATCACATTACTCTATTTCTCTGTCTTCATCACAATCTATTTCTCTGTCTTCATCATATTACTCTGTTTCGCTATATTCATCACATTACTTTGTTTATTTGTCTCCATCACATTACTCTGTTTCTCCTTCTTCATCACATTACTCTGTTTCTCTGTCCTCATCACGTTACTCTATTTCTCTGTCTTCATCACAATCTATTTCTCTGTCTTCATCACATTACTCTGTTTCTCCTTCTTCATCACATTACTATTTTTCTCTATCTTCATCACAATCTGTTTCTCTGTCTTCATCACAATCTATTTCTCTGTTTCATCACATTACTATGTTTCCCTGTCTTCATCATATTACTCTGTTTCTCTGTCTTCATCACATTACTCTGTTTCTCTGTCCTCATCACATTACTCTATTTCTCTGTCTTCATCACAATCTATTTATCTGTCTTCATCACATTACTCTATTTCTCTGTCTTCATCACATTACTCTGTTTCTCTGTCTTCATCACATTACACTGTTTCTCTGTCCTCATCACATTACTCTGTTTCTCTATCTTCATCACATTACTATATTTCTCTATCTTCATCACAATCTATTTCTCTGTCTTCATCACAATCTATTTCTCTGTCTTCATCACATTACTCAGTTTATCTGTCTTCATCAAATTACTATGGTTCTCTATCTTCATCACATTACTCTGTTTCTCTGTCTTCATCACACTACTCTGTTTCTCTGTTTTCATCAAAATCTATTTCTCTGTCTTCATCACATTACTCTGTTTCTCTGTGTTCATCACATTACTATGGTTCTCTATCTTCATCACATTACTCTATTTCTCTGTCATTATCACAATCTATTTCTCTGTCTTCATCACATTACTCAGTTTATCTGTCTTCATCAAATTACTATGGTTCTCTATCTTCATCACATTACTCTGTTTCTCTGTCTTCATCACATTACTCTGTTTCTCTGTCTTCATCATATTACTCTATTTCTCTGACTTCATCACAATCTATTTCTCTGTCTTCATCACATTTCTCTGTTTCTCCTTCTTCATCACATTACTATGTTTCTCTATCTTCATTACAATCCATTTCTCTGTTTCATCGCATTACTCTGTTTATCTGTCTTCATCACATTAATATGTTTCTCTGTCTTCATCATATTACTCTGTTTCTTTGTCTTCATCACATTACTCTGTTTCTCTGTCTTCATCACATTACTCAGTTTATCTGTCTTCATCACATTACTATGGATCTCTATCTCCATCACATTACTCTGTTTCTCTGTCTTCATCACATTACTATGTTTCTCGGTCTTCATCACATTACTCTGTCTCTCTGTCTTCATCACATTACTATGTTTCTCAATATTTATAGCATTATTTTGTTTATCTGTCTTCATCACATTACTCTGTTTCTCTGTCTTCATCACATTACTCTGTTTCTCTATCTTCATCACACTACTCTGTTTCTCCGTCTTCATCACATTACTCTGTTTCTCTGCCTTCATCACGTTACTCAGTTTATCTGTCTTCATCAAATTACTATGGTTCTCTATCTTCATCACATTACTCTGTTTCTCTGTCTTCATCACATTACTCTGTTTCTCTGTCTTCATCACATTACTATGTTTCTCGGTCTTCATCACATTACTATGTTTCTCGGTCTTCATCACATTACTCTGTTTCTCTGTCTTCATCACATTACTCTGTTTCTCCTTCTTCATCACATTACTATGTTTCTCTATCTTCATTACAATCCATTTCTCTGTTTCATCGCATTACTCTGTTTATCTGTCTTCATCACATTAATATGTTTCTCTGTCTTCATCATATTACTCTGTTTCTTTGTCTTCATCACATTACTCTGTTTCTCTGTCTTCATCACATTACTCAGTTTATCTGTCTTCATCACATTACTATGGATCTCTATCTCCATCACATTACTCTGTTTCTCTGTCTTCATCACATTACTATGTTTCTCGGTCTTCATCACATTACTCTGTCTCTCTGTCTTCATCACATTACTATGTTTCTCAATATTTATAGCATTATTTTGTTTATCTGTCTTCATCACATTACTCTGTTTCTCTGTCTTCATCACATTACTCTGTTTCTCTGCCTTCATCACGTTACTCTGTTTCTCTGTCCTCATTACATTACTCTGTTTATCTGTCTTCATCACATAAGTATGTTTCTCTATCTTCATCACATTACTCTGTTTCTCTGTCTTCATCACATTAATCTATTTCTCTGTCTTCATCACAATCTATTTCTCTGTCTTCATCACAATCAATATCTCTTTCTTCATCACATTACTCTGTTTATCTGTCTTCATCACATTACTATGTTTCTCTATCCTCATCACATTACTCTATTTCTCTGTCTTCATCACAATCTATTTCTCTGTCTTCATCACATTACTCTGTTTCGCTATATTCATCACATTACTTTGTTTATCTGTCTTCATCACATTACTCTGTTTCTCCTTCTTCATCACATTACTATTTTTCTTTATCTTCATCACAATCTGTTTCTCTGTCTTCATCACAATCTATTTCTCTGTCTCATCACATTACTCTGTTTCTCTGTCTTCATCACATTACTATGTTCCTCTATCTTCATCACATTACCCTGTTTCACTGTCTTCATCACTTTACTTTATTTCTCTGTCTTCATCACATTACTAAATTTCTCTGTCTTCATCACATTACTCTGTTTCTCTATCTTCATCCCATTACTCTGTTTCTCTGTCTTCATCACATTACTCTGTTTCTTTGTCTTCATCACATTACTATGTTTCTCTATCTTCATCACAATCTGTTTCTCTGTCTTCATCACAATATGTATCTCTGTCTTCATCACATTACTCTGTTTCTCTGTCTTCATTACATTACTATGTTTCTCTGTCTTCATCACATTACTCGGATTATCTGTCTTCATCACAATCTATTTCACTGTCTTTGTCGCATTACTCTGTTTCTCTGTCTTCATCACATTACTCTGTTTCTCGTTCTTCATCACATTACTTTGTTTCATCACATACTCTGTTTATCTGTTTTCATCACATTCCTCTGTTTCTCTATCTTCATCACATTACTCTGTTTATCTGTTTTCATCACATTACTCTGTTTCTCTATCTTCATCACATTACTCTGTTTCTCTGTCTTCATCACATTACTCTGTTTCTCGTTCTTCATCACATTACTCTGTTTCTCGTTCTTCATCACATTACTCTATTTCTCTGTCTTCATCAAATCTATTTTTCTGTCTTCATCACATTACTCTGTTTCTCTGTCTTAATCACATTACTCTGTTTCTCTGTCTTCATCACATTACTCTGTTTCTCGTTCTTCATCACATTACTTTGTTTCATCAAATACTCTGTTTATCTGTTTTCATCACATTCCTCTGTTTCTCTATCTTCATCACATTACTCTGTTTATCTGTTTTCATCACATTACTCTGTTTCTCTATCTTCATCACATTACTCTGTTTCTCTGTCTTCATCACATTACTCTGTTTCTCGTTCTTCATCACATTACTCTGTTTCTCGTTCTTCATCACATTACTCTATTTCTCTGTCTTCATCAAATCTATTTTTCTCTCTTCATCACATTACTCTGTTTCTCTGTCTTAATCACATTACTCTGTTTCTCTGTCTTCATCACATTACTATGTTTCTCTATCTTCATCACAATCTGTTTCTTGGTCTTCATCACATTACTCTGTTTCTCTGTCTTCATCACATTAATCTATTTCTCTGTCTTCATTACAATCTATTTCTCTGTCTTCATCACAATCAATATCTCTTTCTTCATCACATTACTCTGTTTATCTGTCTTCATCACATTACTATGTTTCTCTATCCTCATCACATTACTCTATTTCTCTGTCTTCATCACAATCTATTTCTCTGTCTTCATCACATTACTCTGTTTCGCTATATTCATCACATTACTTTGTTTATCTGTCTTCATCACATTACTATGTTTCTCTATCCTCATCACATTACTCTATTTCTCTGTCTTCATCACAATCTATTTCTCTGTCTTCATCATATTACTCTGTTTCGCTATATTCATCACATTACTTTGTTTATTTGTCTCCATCACATTACTCTGTTTCTCCTTCTTCATCACATTACTCTGTTTCTCTGTCCTCATCACGTTACTCTATTTCTCTGTCTTCATCACAATCTATTTCTCTGTCTTCATCACATTACTCTGTTTCTCCTTCTTCATCACATTACTATTTTTCTCTATCTTCATCACAATCTGTTTCTCTGTCTTCATCACAATCTATTTCTCTGTTTCATCACATTACTATGTTTCCCTGTCTTCATCATATTACTCTGTTTCTCTGTCTTCATCACATTACTCTGTTTCTCTGTCCTCATCACATTACTCTATTTCTCTGTCTTCATCACAATCTATTTCTCTGTCTTCATCACATTACTCTATTTCTCTGTCTTCATCACATTACTCTGTTTCTCTGTCTTCATCACATTACACTGTTTCTCTGTCCTCATCACATTACTCTGTTTCTCTATCTTCATCACATTACTATATTTCTCTATCTTCATCACAATCTATTTCTCTGTCTTCATCACAATCTATTTCTCTGTCTTCATCACATTACTCAGTTTATCTGTCTTCATCAAATTACTATGGTTCTCTATCTTCATCACATTACTCTGTTTCTCTGTCTTCATCACACTACTCTGTTTCTCTGTTTTCATCAAAATCTATTTCTCTGTCTTCATCACATTACTCTGTTTCTCTGTGTTCATCACATTACTATGGTTCTCTATCTTCATCACATTACTCTATTTCTCTGTCATTATCACAATCTATTTCTCTGTCTTCATCACATTACTCAGTTTATCTGTCTTCATCAAATTACTATGGTTCTCTATCTTCATCACATTACTCTGTTTCTCTGTCTTCATCACATTACTCTGTTTCTCTGTCTTCATCACATTACTATGTTTCTCGGTCTTCATCACATTACTATGTTTCCCTGTCTTCATCATATTACTCTATTTCTCTGACTTCATCACAATCTATTTCTCTGTCTTCATCACATTTCTCTGTTTCTCCTTCTTCATCACATTACTATGTTTCTCTATCTTCATTACAATCCATTTCTCTGTTTCATCGCATTACTCTGTTTATCTGTCTTCATCACATTAATATGTTTCTCTGTCTTCATCATATTACTCTGTTTCTTTGTCTTCATCACATTACTCTGTTTCTCTGTCTTCATCACATTACTCAGTTTATCTGTCTTCATCACATTACTATGGATCTCTATCTCCATCACATTACTCTGTTTCTCTGTCTTCATCACATTACTATGTTTCTCGGTCTTCATCACATTACTCTGTCTCTCTGTCTTCATCACATTACTATGTTTCTCAATATTTATAGCATTATTTTGTTTATCTGTCTTCATCACATTACTCTGTTTCTCTGTCTTCATCACATTACTCTGTTTCTCTATCTTCATCACACTACTCTGTTTCTCCGTCTTCATCACATTACTCTGTTTCTCTGCCTTCATCACGTTACTCAGTTTATCTGTCTTCATCAAATTACTATGGTTCTCTATCTTCATCACATTACTCTGTTTCTCTGTCTTCATCACATTACTCTGTTTCTCTGTCTTCATCACATTACTATGTTTCTCGGTCTTCATCACATTACTATGTTTCTCGGTCTTCATCACATTACTCTGTTTCTCTGTCTTCATCACATTACTCTGTTTCTCCTTCTTCATCACATTACTATGTTTCTCTATCTTCATTACAATCCATTTCTCTGTTTCATCGCATTACTCTGTTTATCTGTCTTCATCACATTAATATGTTTCTCTGTCTTCATCATATTACTCTGTTTCTTTGTCTTCATCACATTACTCTGTTTCTCTGTCTTCATCACATTACTCAGTTTATCTGTCTTCATCACATTACTATGGATCTCTATCTCCATCACATTACTCTGTTTCTCTGTCTTCATCACATTACTATGTTTCTCGGTCTTCATCACATTACTCTGTCTCTCTGTCTTCATCACATTACTATGTTTCTCAATATTTATAGCATTATTTTGTTTATCTGTCTTCATCACATTACTCTGTTTCTCTGTCTTCATCACATTACTCTGTTTCTCTGCCTTCATCACGTTACTCTGTTTCTCTGTCCTCATTACATTACTCTGTTTATCTGGCTTCATCACATTACTCTGACTCTCTGTCTTCATCACATTACTCTTTCTCTGTTTTCATCAAAATATATTTCTCTGTCTCATCACATTACTATGTTTCTCTATCTTCATCACATTGCGATGTTCTCTGTCTTCATCACATTACTCTGTTTTTCTGTCTTCATCACATTACCTTGTTTATCTGTCCTCATCACATTACTATCTTTCTCTATATTCATCACATTACCCTGTTTCTCTGTCTTCATCACATTACTCTATTTCTCTGTCTTCATCACATTACTCTGTTTCTCTATCTTCATCCCATTACTCTGTTTCTCTGTCTTCATCACATTACTCTGTTTCTTTGTCTTCATCACATTACTATGTTTCTCTATCCTCATCACAATCTGTTTCTCTGTCTTCATCACAATCTGTATCTCTGTCTTCATCACATTACTCTGTTTCTCTGTCTTCATTACATTACTCTGTTTCTCTGTCTTCATCACGTTACTCTGTTTCTCTGTCCTCATCCCTTTACTCTATTTCTCTGTCTTCATCACATTACTCTGTTTCTCTATCTTCATCCCATTACTCTGTTTCTCTGTCTTCATCACATTACTTTGTTTATTTGTCTCCATCACATTACTCTGTTTCTCCTTCTTCATCACATTACTCTGTTTCTCTGTCCTCATCACATTACTCTATTTCTCTGTCTTCATCACAATCTATTTCTCTGTCTTCATCACATTACTCTGTTTCTCCTTCTTCATCACATTACTATTTTTCTCTATCTTCATCACAATCTGTTTCTCTGTCTTCATCACAATCTATTTCTCTGTTTCATCACATTACTTTGTTTCTCTGTCTTCATCACATTACTATGTTTCCCTGTCTGCATCATATTACTCTGTTTCTCTGTCTTCATCACATTACTCTGTTTCTCTGTCCTCATCACATTACTCTATTTCTCTGTCTTCATCACAATCTATTTCTCTGTCTTCATCACATTACTCTATTTCTCTGTCTTCATCACATTACTCTGTTTCTCTGTCTTCATCACATTACACTGTTTCTCTGTCCTCATCACATTACTCTGTTTCTCTGTCTTCATCACATTACTATATTTCTCTATCTTCATCACAATCTATTTCTCTGTCTTCATCACAATCTATTTCTCTGTCTTCATCACATTACTCAGTTTATCTGTCTTCATCAAATTACTATGGTTCTCTATCTTCATCACATTACTCTGTTTCTCTGTCTTCATCACACTACTCTGTTTCTCTGTTTTCATCAAAATCTATTTCTCTGTCTTCATCACATTACTCTGTTTCTCTGTGTTCATCACATTACTCTGTTTATCTGTCTTCATCACATTACTCAGTTTATCTGTCTTCATCACATTACTATGGTTCTCTATCTTCATCACATTACTCTATTTCTCTGTCATTATCACAATCTATTTCTCTGTCTTCATCACATTACTCAGTTTATCTGTGTTCATCAAATTACTATGGTTCTTTATCTTCATCACATTACTCTGTTTCTCTGTCATCATCGCATTACTCTGTTTATCTGTCTTCATCACATTAATATGTTTCTCTGTCTTCATCATATTACTCTGTTTCTCTGTTTTCATCACATTACTCTGTTTCTCTATCTTCATCACACTACTCTGGTTCTCTGTCTTCATCACATTACTCTGTTTCTCTGCCTTCATCACGTTACTCTGTTTCTCTGTCCTCATCACATTACTCTGTTTCTCTGTCTTCATCATATTACTCTGTTTCTCTGTCTTCATCACATTACTATGTTTCTCTGTCTTCATCACATTACTCTGTTTATCTGGCTTCATCACATTACTCTGTCTCTCTGTCTTCATCACATTACTCTTTCTCTGTTTTCATCAAAATCTATTTCTCTGTCTCATCACATTACTATGTTTCTCTATCTTCATCACATTGCGATGTTCTCTGTCTTCATCACATTACTCTGTTTTTCTGTCTTCATCACATTACTCTGTTTATCTGTCCTCATCACATTACTATCTTTCTCTATCTTCATCACATTACCCTATTTCTCTGTCTTCATCACAATCTATTTCTCTGTCTTCATCACAATACTCTGTTCTCCGTCTTCATCACATTACTCTGTTTCTCTGTCTTCATCAAATTACTCTGTTTCTCTGTCTTCATCACAATCTAGTTCTCTGTCTCATCACATTACTCTGTTTATCTGTCTTCATCAAATTACTCTGTTTATCTGGCTTCATCACATTACTATGTTTCTCTATCTTCATCACATTGCGATGTTCTCTGTCTTCATCACATTACTCTGTTTTTCTGTCTTCATCACATTACTCTGTTTATCTGTCCTCATCACATTACTATCTTTCTCTATCTTCATCAGATTACCCTATTTCTCTGTTTTCATCACAATCTATTTCTCTGTCTTCATCACATTACTATGTTCCTCTATCTTCATCATATTACCCTGTTTCTCTGTCTTCGTCACTTTACTCTATTTCTCTGTCTTCATCACATTACTCTATTTCTCTGTCTTCATCCCATTACTCTGTTTCTCTGTCTTCATCACATTACTCTGTTTCTATGTCTTCATCACATTACTATGTTTCTCTATCTTCATCACAATCTGTTTCTCTGTCTTCATCAAAATCTGTATCTCTGTCTTCATCACATTACTCTGTTTCTCTGTCTTCATTACATTACTCTGTTTCTCTATCTTCATCCCATTACTCTGTTTCTCTGTCTTCATCACATTACTCTGTTTCTTTGTCTTCATCACATTACTATGTTTCTCTATCTTCATCACAATCTGTTTCTCTGTCTTCATCACAATCTGTATCTCTGTCTTTATCACATTACTCTGTTTTTCTGTCTTCATTACATTACTCTGTTTCTCTGTCTTCATCACATTACTCGGATTCTCTGTCTTCATCACAATCTATTTCACTGTCTTTGTCGCATTACTCTGTTTCTCAGTCTTCATCACATTACCCTGTTTCATCACATACTCTGTTTATCTGTTTTCATCACATTCCTCTGTTTCTCTATCTTCATCACATTACTCTGTTTCTCTGTCTTCATCACATTACTCTGTTTCTCGTTCTTCATCACATTACTCTATTTCTCTGTCTTCATCAAATCTATTTTTCTGTCTTCATCACATTACTCTGTTTCTCTGTCTTAATCACATTACTCTGTTTCTCTGTCTTCATCACATTACTATGTTTCTCTAACTTCATCACAATCTGTTTCTTTGTCTTCATCACAATCTATTTCTCTGTCTTCATCACAATACTCTGTTTCTCTGTCTTCATTACATTACACGGTTTCTCTGTCTTTATCACATTACTCTGTTTCACTGTCTTCATCACATTACTCTGTGTATCTGTCTTCATCACATTACTATGTTTCTCTATCTTTATCACATTACTCTATTTCTCTGTCTTCATCACAATCTATTTCTCAGTCTCATCACATTACTCTGTTTCTCTATATTTATCACACTCCATTGTTTATCTGTCTTCATCACATTACTCTGTTTCCCTATCTTCATCACATTACTATGTTTCTCTATCTTCATCACAATCTGTTTCTCTGTCTTCATCAAAATCTATTTCTCTGTCTCATAACATTACTCTGTTTCTCTGTCTTCATCACATTACTCTGTTTCTGTGTCTTTATCACGTTACTCTGTTTCTCTGTCCTCATCACATTACTCTGTTTCTCTGTCTTCATCACATTACTATGTTCCTCTATCTTCATCACATTACCCTGTTTCTCTGTCTTCATCACTTTACTCTATTTCTCTGTCTTCATCACATTACTCTATTTCTCTGTCTTCATCACATTACTCTGTTTCTCTATCTTCATCCCATTACTCTGTTTCTCTGTCTTCATCACATTACTCTGTTTCTTTGTCTTCATCACATTACTATGTTTCTCTATCTTCATCACAATCTGTTTCTCTGTCTTCATCACAATCTGTATCGCTGTCTTCATCACATTACTCTGTTTCTCTGTCTTCATTACATTACTCTGTTTCTCTGTCTTCATCACAATACTCGGATTCTCTGTCTTCATCACAATCTATTTCACTGTATTTGTCGCATTACTCTGTTTCTCTGTCTTCATCACATTACTCTGTTTCTCGTTCTTCATCACATTGCCCTGTTTCATCACATACTCTGTTTATCTGTTTTCATCACATTCCTCTGTTTCTCTATCTTCATCACATTACTCTGTTTCTCTGTCTTCATCACATTACTCTGTTTCTCCTTCTTCATCACATTACTCTATTTCTCTGTCTTCATCAAATCAATTTTTCTGTCTTCATCACATTACTCTGTTTCTCTGTCTTAATCACATTACTCTGTTTCTCGTTCTTCATCACATTGCCCTGTTTCATCACATACTCTGTTTATCTGTTTTCATCACATTCCTCTGTTTCTCTGTCTTAATCACATTACTCTGTTTCTCTGTCTTCATCACATTACTATGTTTCTCTGTCTTCATCACAATCTGTATCTCTGTCTTCATCACATTACTATGTTTCTCTATCTTCATCACAATCTGTTTCTGTGTCTTCATCACAATCTATTTCTCTGTCTTCATCACATTACTCTGTTTCTCTGTCTTCATTACATTACTCTGTTTCACTGTCTTCATCACATTACTCTGTTTATCTGTCTTCATCACATTACTATGTTTCTCTATCTTTATCACATTACTCTATTTCTCTGTCTTCATCACAATCTATTTCTCCGTCTCATCACATTACTCTGTTTCTCTGTCTTCATCACATTACTATGTTTCTCAATATTTATAGCATTATTTTGTTTATCTGTCTTCATCACATTACTCTGTTTCTCTGTCTTCATCACATTACTCTGTTTCTCTGCCTTCATCACGTTACTCTGTTTCACTGTCTTCATCACATTACTCTGTTTATCTGTCTTCATCACATTACTATGTTTCTCTATCTTCATCACAATCTGTTTCTGTGTCTTCATCACAATCTATTTCTCTGTCTTCATCACATTACTCTGTTTCTCTGTCTTTATCACATTACTCTGTTTCACTGTCTTCATCACATTACTCTGTTTATCTGTCTTCATCACATTACTATGTTTCTCTATCTTTATCACATTACTCTATTTCTCTGTCTTCATCACAATCTATTTCTCCGTCTCATCACATTACTCTGTTTCTCTGTCTTCATCACATTACTATGTTTCTCAATATTTATAGCATTATTTTGTTTATCTGTCTTCATCACATTACTCTGTTTCTCTGTCTTCATCACATTACTCTGTTTCTCTGCCTTCATCACGTTACTCTGTTTCTCTGTCCTCATTACATTACTCTGTTTATCTGGCTTCATCACATTACTCTGTCTCTCTGTCTTCATCACATTACTCTTTCTCTGTTTTCATCAAAATATATTTCTCTGTCTCATCACATTACTATGTTTCTCTATCTTCATCACATTGCGATGTTCTATGTCTTCATCACATTACTCTGTTTTTCTGTCTTCATCACATTACCTTGTTTATCTGTCCTCATCACATTACTATCTTTCTCTATATTCATCACATTACCCTGTTTCTCTGTCTTCATCACATTACTCTATTTCTCTGTCTTCATCACATTACTCTGTTTCTCTATCTTCATCCCATTACTCTGTTTCTCTGTCTTCATCACATTACTCTGTTTCTTTGTCTTCATCACATTACTATGTTTCTCTATCCTCATCACAATCTGTTTCTCTGTCTTCATCACAATCTGTATCTCTGTCTTCATCACATTACTCTGTTTCTCTGTCTTCATTACATTACTCTGTTTCTCTGTCTTCATCACGTTACTCTGTTTCTCTGTCCTCATCCCTTTACTCTATTTCTCTGTCTTCATCACATTACTCTGTTTCTCTATCTTCATCCCATTACTCTGTTTCTCTGTCTTCATCACATTACTTTGTTTATTTGTCTCCATCACATTACTCTGTTTCTCCTTCTTCATCACATTACTCTGTTTCTCTGTCCTCATCACATTACTCTATTTCTCTGTCTTCATCACAATCTATTTCTCTGTCTTCATCACATTACTCTGTTTCTCCTTCTTCATCACATTACTATTTTTCTCTATCTTCATCACAATCTGTTTCTCTGTCTTCATCACAATCTATTTCTCTGTTTCATCACATTACTTTGTTTCTCTGTCTTCATCACATTACTATGTTTCCCTGTCTGCATCATATTACTCTGTTTCTCTGTCTTCATCACATTACTCTGTTTCTCTGTCCTCATCACATTACTCTATTTCTCTGTCTTCATCACAATCTATTTCTCTGTCTTCATCACATTACTCTATTTCTCTGTCTTCATCACATTACTCTGTTTCTCTGTCTTCATCACATTACACTGTTTCTCTGTCTTCATCACATTACTCTGTTTCTCTGTCTTCATCACATTACTATATTTCTCTATCTTCATCACAATCTATTTCTCTGTCTTCATCACAATCTATTTCTCTGTCTTCATCACATTACTCAGTTTATCTGTCTTCATCAAATTACTATGGTTCTCTATCTTCATCACATTACTCTGTTTCTCTGTCTTCATCACACTACTCTGTTTCTCTGTTTTCATCAAAATCTATTTCTCTGTCTTCATCACATTACTCTGTTTCTCTGTGTTCATCACATTAATCTGTTTATCTGTCTTCATCACATTACTCAGTTTATATGTCTTCATCACATTACTATGGTTCTCTATCTTCATCACATTACTCTATTTCTCTGTCATTATCACAATCTATTTCTCTGTCTTCATCACATTACTCAGTTTATCTGTCTTCATCAAATTACTATGGTTCTTTATCTTCATCACATTACTCTGTTTCTCTGTCATCATCGCATTACTCTGTTTATCTGTCTTCATCACATTAATATGTTTCTCTGTCTTCATCATATTACTCTGTTTCTCTGTTTTCATCACATTACTCTGTTTCTCTATCTTCATCACACTACTCTGGTTCTCTGTCTTCATCACATTACTCTGTTTCTCTGCCTTCATCACGTTACTCTGTTTCTCTGTCCTCATCACATTACTCTGTTTCTCTGTCTTCATCATATTACTCTGTTTCTCTGTCTTCATCACATTACTATGTTTCTCTGTCTTCATCACATTACTCTGTTTATCTGGCTTCATCACATTACTCTGTCTCTCTGTCTTCATCACATTACTCTTTCTCTGTTTTCATCAAAATCTATTTCTCTGTCTCATCACATTACTATGTTTCTCTATCTTCATCACATTGCGATGTTCTCTGTCTTCATCACATTACTCTGTTTTTCTGTCTTCATCACATTACTCTGTTTATCTGTCCTCATCACATTACTATCTTTCTCTATCTTCATCACATTACCCTATTTCTCTGTCTTCATCACAATCTATTTCTCTGTCTTTATCACAATACTCTGTTCTCCGTCTTCATCACATTACTCTATTTCTCTGTCTTCATCACATTACTCTGTTTCTCTATCTTCATCCCATTACTCTGTTTCTCTGTCTTCATCACATTACTCTGTTTCTTTGTCTTCATCACATTACTATGTTTCTCTATCTTCATCACAATCTGTTTCTCTGTCTTCATCACAATCTGTATCGCTGTCTTCATCACATTACTCTGTTTCTCTGTCTTCATTACATTACTCTGTTTCTCTGTCTTCATCACAATACTCGGATTCTCTGTCTTCATCACAATCTATTTCACTGTATTTGTCGCATTACTCTGTTTCTCTGTCTTCATCACATTACTCTGTTTCTCGTTCTTCATCACATTGCCCTGTTTCATCACATACTCTGTTTATCTGTTTTCATCACATTCCTCTGTTTCTCTATCTTCATCACATTACTCTGTTTCTCTGTCTTCATCACATTACTCTGTTTCTCCTTCTTCATCACATTACTCTATTTCTCTGTCTTCATCAAATCAATTTTTCTGTCTTCATCACATTACTCTGTTTCTCTGTCTTAATCACATTACTCTGTTTCTCTGTCTTCATCACATTACTATGTTTCTCTGTCTTCATCACAATCTGTATCTCTGTCTTCATCACATTACTATGTTTCTCTATCTTCATCACAATCTGTTTCTGTGTCTTCATCACAATCTATTTCTCTGTCTTCATCACATTACTCCGTTTCTCTGTCTTCATTACATTACTCTGTTTCTCTGTCTTTATCACATTACTCTGTTTCACTGTCTTCATCACATTACTCTGTTTATCTGTCTTCATCACATTACTATGTTTCTCTATCTTTATCACATTACTCTATTTCTCTGTCTTCATCACAATCTATTTCTCCGTCTCATCACATTACTCTGTTTCTCTGTCTTCATCACATTACTATGTTTCTCAATATTTATAGCATTATTTTGTTTATCTGTCTTCATCACATTACTCTGTTTCTCTGTCTTCATCACATTACTCTGTTTCTCTGCCTTCATCACGTTACTCTGTTTCTCTGTCCTCATTACATTACTCTGTTTATCTGGCTTCATCACATTACTCTGTCTCTCTGTCTTCATCACATTACTCTTTCTCTGTTTTCATCAAAATATATTTCTCTGTCTCATCACATTACTATGTTTCTCTATCTTCATCACATTGCGATGTTCTATGTCTTCATCACATTACTCTGTTTTTCTGTCTTCATCACATTACCTTGTTTATCTGTCCTCATCACATTACTATCTTTCTCTATATTCATCACATTACCCTGTTTCTCTGTCTTCATCACATTACTCTATTTCTCTGTCTTCATCACATTACTCTGTTTCTCTATCTTCATCCCATTACTCTGTTTCTCTGTCTTCATCACATTACTCTGTTTCTTTGTCTTCATCACATTACTATGTTTCTCTATCCTCATCACAATCTGTTTCTCTGTCTTCATCACAATCTGTATCTCTGTCTTCATCACATTACTCTGTTTCTCTGTCTTCATTACATTACTCTGTTTCTCTGTCTTCATCACGTTACTCTGTTTCTCTGTCCTCATCCCTTTACTCTATTTCTCTGTCTTCATCACATTACTCTGTTTCTCTATCTTCATCCCATTACTCTGTTTCTCTGTCTTCATCACATTACTTTGTTTATTTGTCTCCATCACATTACTCTGTTTCTCCTTCTTCATCACATTACTCTGTTTCTCTGTCCTCATCACATTACTCTATTTCTCTGTCTTCATCACAATCTATTTCTCTGTCTTCATCACATTACTCTGTTTCTCCTTCTTCATCACATTACTATTTTTCTCTATCTTCATCACAATCTGTTTCTCTGTCTTCATCACAATCTATTTCTCTGTTTCATCACATTACTTTGTTTCTCTGTCTTCATCACATTACTATGTTTCCCTGTCTGCATCATATTACTCTGTTTCTCTGTCTTCATCACATTACTCTGTTTCTCTGTCCTCATCACATTACTCTATTTCTCTGTCTTCATCACAATCTATTTCTCTGTCTTCATCACATTACTCTATTTCTCTGTCTTCATCACATTACTCTGTTTCTCTGTCTTCATCACATTACACTGTTTCTCTGTCTTCATCACATTACTCTGTTTCTCTGTCTTCATCACATTACTATATTTCTCTATCTTCATCACAATCTATTTCTCTGTCTTCATCACAATCTATTTCTCTGTCTTCATCACATTACTCAGTTTATCTGTCTTCATCAAATTACTATGGTTCTCTATCTTCATCACATTACTCTGTTTCTCTGTCTTCATCACACTACTCTGTTTCTCTGTTTTCATCAAAATCTATTTCTCTGTCTTCATCACATTACTCTGTTTCTCTGTGTTCATCACATTAATCTGTTTATCTGTCTTCATCACATTACTCAGTTTATATGTCTTCATCACATTACTATGGTTCTCTATCTTCATCACATTACTCTATTTCTCTGTCATTATCACAATCTATTTCTCTGTCTTCATCACATTACTCAGTTTATCTGTCTTCATCAAATTACTATGGTTCTTTATCTTCATCACATTACTCTGTTTCTCTGTCATCATCGCATTACTCTGTTTATCTGTCTTCATCACATTAATATGTTTCTCTGTCTTCATCATATTACTCTGTTTCTCTGTTTTCATCACATTACTCTGTTTCTCTATCTTCATCACACTACTCTGGTTCTCTGTCTTCATCACATTACTCTGTTTCTCTGCCTTCATCACGTTACTCTGTTTCTCTGTCCTCATCACATTACTCTGTTTCTCTGTCTTCATCATATTACTCTGTTTCTCTGTCTTCATCACATTACTATGTTTCTCTGTCTTCATCACATTACTCTGTTTATCTGGCTTCATCACATTACTCTGTCTCTCTGTCTTCATCACATTACTCTTTCTCTGTTTTCATCAAAATCTATTTCTCTGTCTCATCACATTACTATGTTTCTCTATCTTCATCACATTGCGATGTTCTCTGTCTTCATCACATTACTCTGTTTTTCTGTCTTCATCACATTACTCTGTTTATCTGTCCTCATCACATTACTATCTTTCTCTATCTTCATCACATTACCCTATTTCTCTGTCTTCATCACAATCTATTTCTCTGTCTTTATCACAATACTCTGTTCTCCGTCTTCATCACATTACTCTGTTTCTCTGTCTTCATCAAATTACTCTGTTTCTCTGTCTTCATCACAATCTAGTTCTCTGTCTCATCACATTACTCTGTTTATCTGTCTTCATCAAATTACTCTGTTTATCTGGCTTCATCACATTACTATGTTTCTCTATCTTCATCACATTGCGATGTTCTCTGTCTTCATCACATTACTCTGTTTTTCTGTCTTCATCACATTACTCTGTTTATCTGTCCTCATCACATTGCTATCTTTCTCTATCTTCATCAGATTACCCTATTTCTCTGTTTTCATCACAATCTATTTCTCTGTCTTCATCACATTACTATGTTCCTCTATCTTCATCATATTACCCTGTTTCTCTGTCTTCATCACTTTACTCTATTTCTCTGTCTTCATCACATTACTCTATTTCTCTGTCTTCATCCCATTACTCTGTTTCTCTGTCTTCATCACATTACTCTGTTTCTATGTCTTCATCACATTACTATGTTTCTCTATCTTCATCACAATCTGTTTCTCTGTCTTCATCAAAATCTGTATCTCTGTCTTCATCACATTACTCTGTTTCTCTGTCTTCATTACATTACTCTGTTTCTCTATCTTCATCCCATTACTCTGTTTCTCTGTCTTCATCACATTACTCTGTTTCTTTGTCTTCATCACATTACTATGTTTCTCTATCTTCATCACAATCTGTTTCTCTGTCTTCATCACAATCTGTATCTCTGTCTTTATCACATTACTCTGTTTTTCTGTCTTCATTACATTACTCTGTTTCTCTGTCTTCATCACATTACTCGGATTCTCTGTCTTCATCACAATCTATTTCACTGTCTTTGTCGCATTACTCTGTTTCTCAGTCTTCATCACATTACCCTGTTTCATCACATACTCTGTTTATCTGTTTTCATCACATTCCTCTGTTTCTCTATCTTCATCACATTACTCTGTTTCTCTGTCTTCATCACATTACTCTGTTTCTCGTTCTTCATCACATTACTCTATTTCTCTGTCTTCATCAAATCTATTTTTCTGTCTTCATCACATTACTCTGTTTCTCTGTCTTAATCACATTACTCTGTTTCTCTGTCTTCATCACATTACTATGTTTCTCTAACTTCATCACAATCTGTTTCTTTGTCTTCATCACAATCTATTTCTCTGTCTTCATCACAATACTCTGTTTCTCTGTCTTCATTACATTACACGGTTTCTCTGTCTTTATCACATTACTCTGTTTCACTGTCTTCATCACATTACTCTGTTTATCTGTCTTCATCACATTACTATGTTTCTCTATCTTTATCACATTACTCTATTTCTCTGTCTTCATCACAATCTATTTCTCAGTCTCATCACATTACTCTGTTTCTCTATATTTATCACACTCCATTGTTTATCTGTCTTCATCACATTACTCTGTTTCCCTATCTTCATCACATTACTATGTTTCTCTATCTTCATCACAATCTGTTTCTCTGTCTTCATCAAAATCTATTTCTCTGTCTCATAACATTACTCTGTTTCTCTGTCTTCATCACATTACTCTGTTTCTGTGTCTTTATCACGTTACTCTGTTTCTCTGTCCTCATCACATTACTCTGTTTCTCTGTCTTCATCACATTACTATGTTCCTCTATCTTCATCACATTACCCTGTTTCTCTGTCTTCATCACTTTACTCTATTTCTCTGTCTTCATCACATTACTCTATTTCTCTGTCTTCATCACATTACTCTGTTTCTCTATCTTCATCCCATTACTCTGTTTCTCTGTCTTCATCACATTACTCTGTTTCTTTGTCTTCATCACATTACTATGTTTCTCTATCTTCATCACAATCTGTTTCTCTGTCTTCATCACAATCTGTATCGTTGTCTTCATCACATTACTCTGTTTCTCTGTCTTCATTACATTACTCTGTTTCTCTGTCTTCATCACAATACTCGGATTCTCTGTCTTCATCACAATCTATTTCACTGTCTTTGTCGCATTACTCTGTTTCTCTGTCTTCATCACATTACTCTGTTTCTCGTTCTTCATCACATTACTCTATTTCTCTGTCTTCATCAAATCAATTTTTCTGTCTTCATCACATTACTCTGTTTCTCTGTCTTAATCACATTACTCTGTTTCTCTGTCTTCATCACATTACTATGTTTCACTGTCTTTATCACGTTACTCTGTTTCTCTGTCTTCATCACAATCTGTATCTCTGTCTTCATCACATTACTATGTTTCTCTATCTTCATCACAATCTGTTTCTGTGTCTTCATCATAATCTATTTCTCTGTCTTCATCATATTACTCTGTTTCTCTGTCTTCATCACATTACTCTGTTTCACTGTCTTTATCACGTTACTCTGTTTCTCTGTCCTCATCACATTACTCTGTTTCTCTGTCTTCATCATATTACTATGTTCCTCTATCTTCATCACATTACCCTGTTTCTCTGTCTTCATCACTTTACTCTATTTCTCTGTCTTCATCACATTACTCTATTTCTCTGTCTTCATCACATTACTCTATTTCTCTGTCTTCATCACATTACTCTGTTTCTCTATCTTCATCCCATTACTATGTTTCTCTATCTTCATCACAATCTGTTTCTCTGTCTTCATCACAATCTAGTTCTCTGTCTCATAACATTACTCTGTTTCTCTGTCTTCATCACATTACTCTGTTTCTCTGTCTTTATCACGTTACTCTGTTTCTCTGTCCTCATCACATTACTCTGTTTCTCGTGTCTTCATCACATTACTATGTTCCTCTATCTTCATCACATTACCCTGTTTCTCTGTCTTCATCACTTTACTCTGTTTCTCGTGTCTTCATCACATTACTCTATTTCTCTGTCTTCATCACATTACTCTGTTTCTCTGTCTTCATCCCATTACTCTGTTTCTCTGTCTTTATCACATTACTCTGTTTCTTTGTCTTCATCACATTACTATGTTTCTCTATCTTCATCACAATCTGTTTCTCTGTCTTCATCACAATCTGTATCTCTGTCTTCATCACATTACTCTGTTTCTCTGTCTTCATTACATTACTCTGTTTCTCTGTCTTCATCACATTACTCGGATTCTCTGTCTTCATCACAATCTATTTCACTGTCTTTGTCGCATTACTCTGTTTCTCTGTCTTCATCACATTACTCTGTTTCTCGTTCTTCATCACATTACTCTGTTTCATCACATACTCTGTTTATCTGTTTTCATCACATTCCTCTGTTTCTCTATCTTCATCACATTACTCTGTTTCTCTGTCTTCATCACATTACTCTGTTTCTCGTTCTTCATCACATTACTCTATTTCTCTGTCTTCATCAAATCTATTTTTCTGTCTTCATCACATTACTCTGTTTCTCTGTCTTAATCACATTACTCTGTTTCTCTGTCTTCATCACATTACTATGTTTCTCTATCTTCATCACAATCTGTTTCTTTGTCTTCATCACAATCTATTTCTCTGTCTTCATCACATTACTCTGTTTCTCTGTCTTCATTACATTACTCTGTTTCTCTGTCTTTATCACATTACTCTGTTTCACTGTCTTCATCACATTACTCTGTTTATCTGTCTACATCACATTACTATGTTTCTCTATCTTTATCACATTACTCTATTTCTCTGTCTTCAACACAATCTATTTCTCTGTCTCATCACATTACTCTGTTTCTCTATATTTATCACACTCCAATAACAAACCACGATGAAAAAACAGTCCTGTGAGGCACACAGCTACACTTGGAACAACTACCTACAAAAACCTATGGAAAAACACCCCTACTAAATAGGACCTTCAATTAGAGGCAACGAGGAACAGCTGCCTCCAATTGAAGGTCAACCCAATAAACTAAACATAGAAATAGAAAAACTAGAACGAACATAGAAATATACTAACATAGAACATTAACCAAAAAAAAATGAAACACATAAAATAAACAGCCCCTGCCACGTCCTGACCAAACTACAATAACAAACAACCCCTTTACTGGTCAGGACGTGACAATCACATTACTCTGTTTATCTGTCTTCATCACATTAGTATTTTTCTTTATCTTCATCACAATCTGTTTCTCTGTCTTCATCACAATCTATTTCTCTGTTTCATCACATTACTCTGTTTCTCTGTCTTCATCACATTACTATGTTTCTCTATCTTCATTACAATCTGTTTCTCTGTCTTCATCACAATCTATTTCTCGGTCTCATCACATTACTCTGTTTCTCTGTCTTCATCACATTACTATGTTCCTCTATCTTCATCACATTACCCTGTTTCTCTGTCTTCATCACTTTACTTTATTTCTCTGTCTTCATCACATTACTACATTTCTCTGTCTTCATCACATTACTCTGTTTCTCTATCTTCATCCCATTACTCTGTTTCTCTGTCTTCATCACATTACTCTGTTTCTTTGTCTTCATCACATTACTATGTTTCTCTATCTTCATCACAATCTGTTTCTCTGTCTTCATCACAATCTGTATCTGTCTTCATCACATTACTCTGTTTCTCTGTCTTCATTACATTACTCTGTTTCTCTGTCTTCATCACATTACTCGGATTCTCTGTCTTCATCACATTACTCTGTTTCTCGTTCTTCATCACATTACTCTATTTCTCTGTCTTCATCAAATCTATTTTTCTGTCTTCATCACATTACTCTGTTTCTCTGTCTTAATCACATTACTCTGTTTCTCTGTCTTCATCACATTACTATGTTTCTCTATCTTCATCCCAATCTGTTTCTTTGTCTTCATCACAATCTATTTCTCTGTCTTCATCACATTACTCTGTTTCTCTGTCTTCATCACATTAATCTATTTCTCTGTCTTCATTACAATCTATTTCTCTGTCTTCATCACAATCAATATCTCTTTCTTCATCACATTACTCTGTTTCTCTGTCTTCATTACATTACTCTGTTTCTCTGTCTTCATCACAATACTCGGATTCTCTGTCTTCATCACAATCTATTTCACTGTCTTTGTCGCATTACTCTGTTTCTCTGTCTTCATCACATTACTCTGTTTCTCGTTCTTCATCACATTACTCTATTTCTCTGTCTTCATCAAATCAATTTTTCTGTCTTCATCACATTACTCTGTTTCTCTGTCTTAATCACATTACTCTGTTTCTCTGTCTTCATCACATTACTATGTTTCTCTGTCTTCATCACAATCTGTATCTCTGTCTTCATCACATTACTATGTTTCTCTATCTTCATCACAATCTGTTTCTGTGTCTTCATCATAATCTATTTCTCTGTCTTCATCATATTACTCTGTTTCTCTGTCTTCATCACATTACTCTGTTTCACTGTCTTTATCACGTTACTCTGTTTCTCTGTCCTCATCACATTACTCTGTTTCTCTGTCTTCATCATATTACTATGTTCCTCTATCTTCATCACATTACCCTGTTTCTCTGTCTTCATCACTTTACTCTATTTCTCTGTCTTCATCACATTACTCTATTTCTCTGTCTTCATCACATTACTCTATTTCTCTGTCTTCATCACATTACTCTGTTTCTCTATCTTCATCCCATTACTATGTTTCTCTATCTTCATCACAATCTGTTTCTCTGTCTTCATCACAATCTAGTTCTCTGTCTCATAACATTACTCTGTTTCTCTGTCTTCATCACATTACTCTGTTTCTCTGTCTTTATCACGTTACTCTGTTTCTCTGTCCTCATCACATTACTCTGTTTCTCTGTCTTCATCACATTACTATGTTCCTCTATCTTCATCACATTACCCTGTTTCTCTGTCTTCATCACTTTACTCTATTTCTCTGTCTTCATCACATTACTCTATTTCTCTGTCTTCATCACATTACTCTGTTTCTCTATCTTCATCCCATTACTCTGTTTCTCTGTCTTTATCACATTACTCTGTTTCTTTGTCTTCATCACATTACTATGTTTCTCTATCTTCATCACAATCTGTTTCTCTGTCTTCATCACAATCTGTATCTCTGTCTTCATCACATTACTCTGTTTCTCTGTCTTCATTACATTACTCTGTTTCTCTGTCTTCATCACATTACTCGGATTCTCTGTCTTCATCACAATCTATTTCACTGTCTTTGTCGCATTACTCTGTTTCTCTGTCTTCATCACATTACTCTGTTTCTCGTTCTTCATCACATTACTCTGTTTCATCACATACTCTGTTTATCTGTTTTCATCACATTCCTCTGTTTCTCTATCTTCATCACATTACTCTGTTTCTCTGTCTTCATCACATTACTCTGTTTCTCGTTCTTCATCACATTACTCTATTTCTCTGTCTTCATCAAATCTATTTTTCTGTCTTCATCACATTACTCTGTTTCTCTGTCTTAATCACATTACTCTGTTTCTCTGTCTTCATCACATTACTATGTTTCTCTATCTTCATCACAATCTGTTTCTTTGTCTTCATCACAATCTATTTCTCTGTCTTCATCACATTACTCTGTTTCTCTGTCTTCATTACATTACTCTGTTTCTCTGTCTTTATCACATTACTCTGTTTCACTGTCTTCATCACATTACTCTGTTTATCTGTCTTCATCACATTACTATGTTTCTCTATCTTTATCACATTACTCTATTTCTCTGTCTTCAACACAATCTATTTCTCTGTCTCATCACATTACTCTGTTTCTCTATATTTATCACACTCCAATAACAAACCACGATGAAAAAACAGTCCTGTGAGGCACACAGCTACACTTGGAACAACTACCTACAAAAACCTATGGAAAAACACCCCTACTAAATAGGACCTTCAATTAGAGGCAACGAGGAACAGCTGCCTCCAATTGAAGGTCAACCCAATAAACTAAACATAGAAATAGAAAAACTAGAACGAACATAGAAATATACTAACATAGAACATTAACCAAAAAAAAATGAAACACATAAAATAAACAGCCCCTGCCACGTCCTGACCAAACTACAATAACAAACAACCCCTTTACTGGTCAGGACGTGACAATCACATTACTCTGTTTATCTGTCTTCATCACATTAGTATTTTTCTTTATCTTCATCACAATCTGTTTCTCTGTCTTCATCACAATCTATTTCTCTGTTTCATCACATTACTCTGTTTCTCTGTCTTCATCACATTACTATGTTTCTCTATCTTCATTACAATCTGTTTCTCTGTCTTCATCACAATCTATTTCTCGGTCTCATCACATTACTCTGTTTCTCTGTCTTCATCACATTACTATGTTCCTCTATCTTCATCACATTACCCTGTTTCTCTGTCTTCATCACTTTACTTTATTTCTCTGTCTTCATCACATTACTACATTTCTCTGTCTTCATCACATTACTCTGTTTCTCTATCTTCATCCCATTACTCTGTTTCTCTGTCTTCATCACATTACTCTGTTTCTTTGTCTTCATCACATTACTATGTTTCTCTATCTTCATCACAATCTGTTTCTCTGTCTTCATCACAATCTGTATCTGTCTTCATCACATTACTCTGTTTCTCTGTCTTCATTACATTACTCTGTTTCTCTGTCTTCATCACATTACTCGGATTCTCTGTCTTCATCACATTACTCTGTTTCTCGTTCTTCATCACATTACTCTATTTCTCTGTCTTCATCAAATCTATTTTTCTGTCTTCATCACATTACTCTGTTTCTCTGTCTTAATCACATTACTCTGTTTCTCTGTCTTCATCACATTGCTATGTTTCTCTATCTTCATCCCAATCTGTTTCTTTGTCTTCATCACAATCTATTTCTCTGTCTTCATCACATTACTCTGTTTCTCTGTCTTCATCACATTAATCTATTTCTCTGTCTTCATTACAATCTATTTCTCTGTCTTCATCACAATCAATATCTCTTTCTTCATCTCATTACTCTGTTTCTCTGTCTTCATCACAATCTATTTCTCTGTCTTCATCACAATCAATATCTCTTTCTTCATCACATTACTCTGTTTATCTGTCTTCATCACATACTATGTTTCTCTATCCTCATCACATTACTCTATTTCTCTGTCTTCATCACAATCTATTTCTCTGTCTTCATCACATTACTCTGTTTCGCTATATTCATCACATTACTTTGTTTATCTGTCTTCATCACATTACTATGTTTCTCTATCCTCATCACATTACTCTATTTCTCTGTCTTCATCACAATCTATTTCTCTGTCTTCATCATATTACTCTGTTTCGCTATATTCATCACATCACTTTGTTTATTTGTCTCCATCACATTACTATGTTTCTCCTTCTTCATCACATTACTCTGTTTCTCTTACCTCATCACGTTACTCTATTTCTCTGTCTTCATCACAATCTATTTCTCTGTCTTCATCACATTACTCTGTTTCTCCTTCTTCATCACATTACTATTTTTCTCTATCTTCATCACAATCTATTTCTCTGTTTCATCACATTACTCTGTTTCTCTGTCTTCATCACATTACTATGTTTCCCTGTCTTCATCATATTACTCTGTTTCTCTGTCTTCATCACATTACTCTGTTTCTCTGTCCTCATCACATTACTCTATTTCTCTGTCTTCATCACATTACTCTGTTTCTCTGTCTTCATCACATTACACTGTTTCTCTGTCCTCATCACATTACTCTGTTTCTCTGTCTTCATCACATTACTATATTTCTCTATCTTCATTACAATCTATTTCTCTGTCTTCATCACATTACTCTATTTCTCTGTCTTCATCACATTACTCTGTTTCTCTATCTTCATCCCATTACTATGTTTCTCTATCTTCATCCCATTACTATGTTTCTCTATCTTCATCACAATCTGTTTCTCTGTCTTCATCACAATCTAGTTCTCTGTCTCATAACATTACTCTGTTTCTCTGTCTTCATCACATTACTCTGTTTCTCTGTCTTTATCACGTTACTCTGTTTCTCTGTCCTCATCACATTACTCTGTTTCTCTGTCTTCATCACATTACTATGTTCCTCTATCTTCATCACATTACCCTGTTTCTCTGTCTTCATCACTTTACTCTATTTCTCTGTCTTCATCACATTACTCTGTTTCTCTATCTTCATCCCATTACTCTGTTTCTCTGTCTTTATCACATTACTCTGTTTCTTTGTCTTCATCACATTACTATGTTTCTCTATCTTCATCACAATCTGTTTCTCTGTCTTCATCACAATCTGTATCTCTGTCTTCATCACATTACTCTGTTTCTCTGTCTTCATTACATTACTCTGTTTCTCTGTCTTCATCACATTACTCGGATTCTCTGTCTTCATCACAATCTATTTCACTGTCTTTGTCGCATTACTCTGTTTCTCTGTCTTCATCACATTACTCTGTTTCTCGTTCTTCATCACATTACTCTGTTTCATCACATACTCTGTTTATCTGTTTTCATCACATTCCTCTGTTTCTCTATCTTCATCACATTACTCTGTTTCTCTGTCTTCATCACATTACTCTGTTTCTCGTTCTTCATCACATTACTCTATTTCTCTGTCTTCATCACAATCTATTTCTCTGTCTTCATCATATTACTCTGTTTCGCTATATTCATCACATCACTTTGTTTAATTGTCTCCATCACATTACTATGTTTCTCCTTCTTCATCACATTACTCTGTTTCTCTTACCTCATCACGTTACTCTATTTCTCTGTCTTCATCACAATCTATTTCTCTGTCTTCATCACATTACTCTGTTTCTCCTTCTTCATCACATTACTATTTTTCTCTATCTTCATCACAATCTATTTCTCTGTTTCATCACATTACTCTGTTTCTCTGTCTTCATCACATTACTATGTTTCCCTGTCTTCATCATATTACTCTGTTTCTCTGTCTTCATCACATTACTCTGTTTCTCTGTCCTCATCACATTACTCTATTTCTCTGTCTTCATCACATTACTCTGTTTCTCTGTCTTCATCACATTACACTGTTTCTCTGTCCTCATCACATTACTCTGTTTCTCTGTCTTCATCACATTACTATATTTCTCTATCTTCATTACAATCTATTTCTCTGTCTTCATCACATTACTCTATTTCTCTGTCTTCATCACATTACTCTGTTTCTCTATCTTCATCCCATTACTATGTTTCTCTATCTTCATCCCATTACTATGTTTCTCTATCTTCATCACAATCTGTTTCTCTGTCTTCATCACAATCTAGTTCTCTGTCTCATAACATTACTCTGTTTCTCTGTCTTCATCACATTACTCTGTTTCTCTGTCTTTATCACGTTACTCTGTTTCTCTGTCCTCATCACATTACTCTGTTTCTCTGTCTTCATCACATTACTATGTTCCTCTATCTTCATCACATTACCCTGTTTCTCTGTCTTCATCACTTTACTCTATTTCTCTGTCTTCATCACATTACTCTGTTTCTCTATCTTCATCCCATTACTCTGTTTCTCTGTCTTTATCACATTACTCTGTTTCTTTGTCTTCATCACATTACTATGTTTCTCTATCTTCATCACAATCTGTTTCTCTGTCTTCATCACAATCTGTATCTCTGTCTTCATCACATTACTCTGTTTCTCTGTCTTCATTACATTACTCTGTTTCTCTGTCTTCATCACATTACTCGGATTCTCTGTCTTCATCACAATCTATTTCACTGTCTTTGTCGCATTACTCTGTTTCTCTGTCTTCATCACATTACTCTGTTTCTCGTTCTTCATCACATTACTCTGTTTCATCACATACTCTGTTTATCTGTTTTCATCACATTCCTCTGTTTCTCTATCTTCATCACATTACTCTGTTTCTCTGTCTTCATCACATTACTCTGTTTCTCGTTCTTCATCACATTACTCTATTTCTCTGTCTTCATCAAATCTATTTTTCTGTCTTCATCACATTACTCTGTTTCTCTGTCTTAATCACATTACTCTGTTTCTCTGTCTTCATCACATTACTATGTTTCTCTATCTTCATCACAATCTGTTTCTTTGTCTTCATCACAATCTATTTCTCTGTCTTCATCACATTACTCTGTTTCTCTGTCTTCATTACATTACTCTGTTTCTCTGTCTTTATCACATTACTCTGTTTCACTGTCTCCATCACATTACTCTGTTTATCTGTCTTCATCACATTACTATGTTTCTCTATCTTTATCACATTACTCTATTTCTCTGTCTTCAACACAATCTATTTCTCTGTCTCATCACATTACTCTGTTTCTCTATATTTATCACACTCCAATAACAAACCACGATGAAAAAACAGTCCTGTGAGGCACACAGCTACACTTGGAACAACTACCTACAAAAACCTATGGAAAAACACCCCTACTAAATAGGACCTTCAATTAGAGGCAACGAGGAACAGCTGCCTCCAATTGAAGGTCAACCCAATAAACTAAACATAGAAATAGAAAAACTAGAACGAACATAGAAATATACTAACATAGAACATTAACCAAAAAAAAATGAAACACATAAAATAAACAGCCCCTGCCACGTCCTGACCAAACTACAATAACAAACAACCCCTTTACTGGTCAGGACGTGACAATCACATTACTCTGTTTATCTGTCTTCATCACATTAGTATTTTTCTTTATCTTCATCACAATCTGTTTCTCTGTCTTCATCACAATCTATTTCTCTGTTTCATCACATTACTCTGTTTCTCTGTCTTCATCACATTACTATGTTTCTCTATCTTCATTACAATCTGTTTCTCTGTCTTCATCACAATCTATTTCTCGGTCTCATCACATTACTCTGTTTCTCTGTCTTCATCACATTACTATGTTCCTCTATCTTCATCACATTACCCTGTTTCTCTGTCTTCATCACTTTACTTTATTTCTCTGTCTTCATCACATTACTAAATGTCTCTGTCTTCATCACATTACTCTGTTTCTCTATCTTCATCCCATTACTCTGTTTCTCAGTCTTCATCACATTACTCTGTTTCTTTGTCTTCATCACATTACTATGTTTCTCTATCTTCATCACAATCTGTTTCTCTGTCTTCATCACAATCTGTATCTGTCTTCATCACATTACTCTGTTTCTCTGTCTTCATTACATTACTCTGTTTCTCTGTCTTCATCACATTACTCGGATTCTCTGTCTTCATCACAATCTATTTCACTGTCTTTGTCGCATTACTCTGTTTCTCTGTCTTCATCACATTACTCTGTTTCTCTATCTTCATCACATTACTCTGTTTCTCGTTCTTCATCACATTACTCTATTTCTCTGTCTTCATCAAATCTATTTTTCTGTCTTCATCACATTACTCTGTTTCTCTGTCTTAATCACATTACTCTGTTTCTCTGTCTTCATCACATTACTATGTTTCTCTATCTTCATCACAATCTGTTTCTTTGTCTTCATCACAATCTATTTCTCTGTCTTCATCACATTACTCTGTTTCTCTGTCTTCATCACATTAATCTATTTCTCTGTCTTCATTACAATCTATTTCTCTGTCTTCATCACAATCAATATCTCTTTCTTCATCTCATTACTCTGTTTCTCTGTCTTCATCACAATCTATTTCTCTGTCTTCATCACAATCAATATCTCTTTCTTCATCACATTACTCTGTTTATCTGTCTTGATCACATACTATGTTTCTCTATCCTCATCACATTACTCTATTTCTCTGTCTTCATCACAATCTATTTCTCTGTCTTCATCACATTACTCTGTTTCGCTATATTCATCACATTACTTTGTTTATCTGTCTTCATCACATTACTATGTTTCTCTATCCTCATCACATTACTCTATTTCTCTGTCTTCATCACAATCTATTTCTCTGTCTTCATCATATTACTCTGTTTCGCTATATTCATCACATTACTTTGTTTATTTGTCTCCATCACATTACTATGTTTCTCCTTCTTCATCACATTACTCTGTTTCTCTTACCTCATCACGTTACTCTATTTCTCTGTCTTCATCACAATCTATTTCTCTGTCTTCATCACATTACTCTGTTTCTCCTTCTTCATCACATTACTATTTTTCTCTATCTTCATCACAATCTATTTCTCTGTTTCATCACATTACTCTGTTTCTCTGTCTTCATCACATTACTATGTTTCCCTGTCTTCATCATATTACTCTGTTTCTCTGTCTTCATCACATTACTCTGTTTCTCTGTCCTCATCACATTACTCTATTTCTCTGTCTTCTTCACAATCTATTTCTCTGTCTTCATCACATTACTCTATTTCTCTGTCTTCATCACATTACTCTGTTTCTCTGTCTTCATCACATTACACTGTTTCTCTGTCCTCATCACATTACTCTGTTTCTCTGTCTTCATCACATTACTATATTTCTCTATCTTCATTACAATCTATTTCTCTGTCTTCATCACAATCAATATCTCTTTCTTCATCACATTACTCTGTTTCTCTGTCTTCATCACAATCTATTTCTCTTTCTTCATCACAATCAATATCTCTTTCTTCATCACATTACTCTGTTTCTCTGTCTTCATCACATTACACTGTTTCTCTGTCCTCATCACATTACTCTGTTTCTCTGTCTTCATCACATTACTATATTTCTCTATCTTCATCACAATCTATTTCTCTGTCTTCATCACAATCTATTTCTCTGTCTTCATCACATTACTCTGTTTCTCTGTCTTCATCACATTACTATATTTCTCTATCTTCATCACAATCTATTTCTCTGTCTTCATCACAATCCATTTCTCTGTCTTCATCACATTACTATGTTTCTCTATCTTCATCACAATCTGTTTCTTTGTCTTCATCACAATCTATTTCTCTGTCTTCATCATATTACTCTGTTTCTCTGTCTTCATTACATTACTCTGTTTCTCTGTCTTTATCACATTACTCTGTTTCACTGTCTTCATCACATTACTCTGTTTATCTGTCTTCATCACATTACTATGTTTCTCTATCTTTATCACATTACTCTATTTCTCTGTCTTCATCACAATCTATTTCTCCGTCTCATCACATTACTCTGTTTCTCTATATTTATCACACTCCATTGTTTATCTGTCTTCATCACATTAATATGTTTCTCTATCTTCATCACAATCTGTTTCTCTGTCTTCATCACAATCTATTTCTCTGTCTCATAACATTACTCTGTTTCTCTGTCTTCATCACATTACTCTGTTTCACTGTCTTTATCACGTTACTCTGTTTCTCTGTCCTCATCACATTACTCTGTTTCTCTGTCTTCATCATATTACTATGTTCCTCTATCTTCATCACATTACACTGTTTCTCTGTCTTCATCACTTTACTCTATTTCTCTGTCTTCATCACATTACTCTATTTCTCTGTCTTCATCAAATTACTCTATTTCTCTGTCTTCATCACATTACTCTGTTTCTCTATCTTCATCCCATTACTATGTTTCTCTATCTTCATCACAATCTGTTTCTCTGTCTTCATCACAATCTAGTTCTCTGTCTCATAACATTACTCTGTTTCTCTGTCTTCATCACATTACTCTGTTTCTCTGTCTTTATCACGTTACTCTGTTTCTCTGTCCTCATCACATTACTCTGTTTCTCTGTCTTCATCACATTACTATGGTTCCTCTATCTTCATCACATTACTCTATTTCTCTGTCTTCATCACATTACTCTGTTTCTCTATCTTCATCCCATTAATCTGTTTCTCTGTCTTTATCACATTACTCTGTTTCTTTGTCTTCATCACATTACTATGTTTCTCTATCTTCATCACAATCTGTTTCTCTGTCTTCATCACAATCTGTATCTCTGTCTTCATCACATTACTCTGTTTCTCTGTCTTCATTACATTACTCTGTTTCTCTGTCTTCATCACATTACTCGGATTCTCTGTCTTCATCACAATCTATTTCACTGTCTTTGTCGCATTACTCTGTTTCTCTGTCTTCATCACATTACTCTGTTTCATCACATACTCTGTTTATCTGTTTTCATCACATTCCTCTGTTTCTCTATCTTCATCACATTACTCTGTTTCTCTGTCTTCATCACATTACTCTGTTTCTCGTTCTTCATCACATTACTCTATTTCTCTGTCTTCATCAAATCTATTTTTCTGTCTTCATCACATTACTCTGTTTCTCTGTCTTAATCACATTACTCTGTTTCTCTATCTTCATCACATTACTATGTTTCTCTATCTTCATCATAATCTGTTTCTTTGTCTTCATCACAATCTATTTCTCTGTCTTCATCACATTACTCTGTTTCTCTGTCTTCATTACATTACTCTGTTTCTCTGTCTTTATCACATTACTCTGTTTCACTGTCTTCATCACATTACTCTGTTTATCTGTCTTCATCACATTACTATGTTTCTCTATCTTTATCACATTACTCTATTTCTCTGTCTTCAACACAATCTATTTCTCTGTCTCATCACATTACTCTGTTTCTCTATATTTATCACACTCCAATAACAAACCACGATGAAAAAACAGTCCTGTGAGGCACACAGCTACACTTGGAACAACTACCTACAAAAACCTATGGAAAAACACCCCTACTAAATAGGACCTTCAATTAGAGGCAACGAGGAACAGCTGCCTCCAATTGAAGGTCAACCCAATAAACTAAACATAGAAATAGAAAAACTAGAACGAACATAGAAATATACTAACATAGAACATTAACCCAAAAAAAATGAAACACATAAAATAAACAGCCCCTGCCACGTCCTGACCAAACTACAATAACAAACAACCCCTTTACTGGTCAGGACGTGACAATCACATTACTCTGTTTATCTGTCTTCATCACATTAGTATTTTTCTTTATCTTCATCACAATCTGTTTCTCTGTCTTCATCACAATCTATTTCTCTGTTTCATCACATTACTCTGTTTCTCTGTCTTCATCACATTACTATGTTTCTCTATCTTCATTACAATCTGTTTCTCTGTCTTCATCACAATCTATTTCTCGGTCTCATCACATTACTCTGTTTCTCTGTCTTCATCACATTACTATGTTCCTCTATCTTCATCACATTACCCTGTTTCTCTGTCTTCATCACTTTACTTTATTTCTCTGTCTTCATCACATTACTAAATTTCTCTGTCTTCATCACATTACTCTGTTTCTCTATCTTCATCCCATTACTCTGTTTCTCTGTCTTCATCACATTACTCTGTTTCTTTGTCTTCATCACATTACTATGTTTCTCTATCTTCATCACAATCTGTTTCTCTGTCTTCATCACAATCTGTATCTGTCTTCATCACATTACTCTGTTTCTCTGTCTTCATTACATTACTCTGTTTCTTTGTCTTCATCACATTACTCGGATTCTCTGTCTTCATCACAATCTATTTCACTGTCTTTGTCGCATTACTCTGTTTCTCTGTCTTCATCACATTACTCTGTTTCTCTATCTTCATCACATTACTCTGTTTCTCGTTCTTCATCACATTACTCTATTTCTCTGTCTTCATCAAATCTATTTTTCTGTCTTCATCACATTACTCTGTTTCTCTGTCTTAATCACATTACTCTGTTTCTCTGTCTTCATCACATTACTATGTTTCTCTATCTTCATCACAATCTGTTTCTCTGTCTTCATCACAATCTGTATCTCTGTCTTCATCACATTACTCTGTTTCTCTGTCTTCATTACATTACTCTGTTTCTCTGTCTTCATCACATTACTCAGTTTATCTGTCTTCATCAAATTACTATGGTTCTCTATCTTCATCACATTACTCTCTTTCTCTGTCTTCATCACACTACTCTGTTTCTCTGTTTTCATCAAAATCTATTTCTCTGTATTCATCACATTACTCAGTTTATCTGTCTTCATCACATTACTATGGTTCTCTATCTTCATCACATTACTCTATTTCTCTGTCTTCATCAAATCAATTTTTCTGTCTTCATCACATTACTCTGTTTCTCTGTCTTAATCACATTACTCTGTTTCTCTGTCTTCATCACATTACTATGTTTCTCTGTCTTCATCACAATCTGTATCTCTGTCTTCATCACATTACTATGTTTCTCTATCTTCATCACAATCTGTTTCTTTGTCTTCATCACAATCTATTTCTCTGTCTTCATCATATTACTCTGTTTCTCTGTTTTCATTACATTACTCTGTTTCTCTGTCTTTATCACATTACTCTGTTTCACTGTCTTCATCACATTACTCTGTTTATCTGTCTTCATCACATTACTATGTTTCTCTATCTTTATCACATTACTCTATTTCTCTGTCTTCATCACAATCTATTTCTTCGTCTCATCACATTACTCTGTTTCTCTATATTTATCACACTCCATTGTTTATCTGTCTTCATCACATTAATATGTTTCTCTATCTTCATCACAATCTGTTTCTCTGTCTTCATCACAATCTATTTCTCTGTCTCATAACATTACTCTGTTTCTCTGTCTTCATCACATTACTCTGTTTCACTGTCTTTATCACGTTACTCTGTTTCTCTGTCCTCATCACATTACTCTGTTTCTCTGTCTTCATCATATTACTATGTTCCTCTATCTTCATCACATTACCCTGTTTCTCTGTCTTCATCACTTTACTCTATTTCTCTGTCTTCATCACATTACTCTATTTCTCTGTCTTCATCAAATTACTCTATTTCTCTGTCTTCATCACATTACTCTGTTTCTCTATCTTCATCCCATTACTATGTTTCTCTATCTTCATCACAATCTGTTTCTCTGTCTTCATCACAATCTAGTTCTCTGTCTCATAACATTACTCTGTTTCTCTGTCTTCATCACATTACTCTGTTTCTCTGTCTTTATCGCATTACTCTGTTTATCTGTCTTCATCACATTAATATGTTTCTCTGTCTTCATCATATTACTCTGTTTCTCTGTCTTCATCACATTACTCAGTTTATCTGTCTTTATCACATTACTATGGATCTCTATCTCCATCACATTACTCTGTTTCTCTGTCTTCATCACATTACTATGTTTCTCGGTCTTCATCACATTACTCTATTTCTCTGTCTTCATCACATTACTATGTTTCTCAATATTTATCACATTATTTTGTTTATCTGTCTTCATCACATTACTCTCTTTCTCTGCATTCATTGCATTACTCAGTTTCTCTGTCTTCATCACATTACTCGGTTTCTCTCTCTTCATCACATTACTTGGTTTCTTTGTCTTCATCACAATCTATTTCTCTGTCTTCATTGCATTACTCTGTTACTCTGTCTTGATCACATTACTCAGTTTATCTGTCTTCATCACATTACTCTGTTTCTCGATCTTCATCACATACTCTGTTTATCTGTCTTCATCACATTACTCTGTTTCTCTGTCTTCATCACATTACTCTGTTTCTCTGTCTTCATCACATTACTCTGTTTCTCGGTCTTCATCACATTACTATGTTTCTCTATCTTCATCACATTACTCAGTTTATCTGTCTTCATCACATTACTATGGTTCTCTATCTTCATCACAATCTATTTCTGTGTCTTCATCACATTACTCTGTTTCTCTGTCTTCATCACATTACTATGTTTCTCTATCTTCATCACATTACTCAGTTTATCTGTCTTCATCAAATTACTATGGTTCTCTATCTTCATCACATTACTCTCTTTCTCTGTCTTCATCACACTACTCTGTTTCTCTGTTTTCATCAAAATCTATTTCTCTGTATTCATCACATTACTCAGTTTATCTGTCTTCATCACATTACTATGGTTCTCTATCTTCATCACATTACTCTATTTCTCTGTCTTCATCACAATCTATTTCTCTGTCTTCATCACATTACTCAGTTTATCTGTCTTCATCAAATTACTATGGTTCTCTATCTTCATCACATTACTCTGTTTCTCTGTCTTCATCACATTACTCTGTTTCTCTGTCTTCATCACATTACTATGTTCCTCTATCTTCATCACATTACCCTGTTTCTCTGTCTTCATCACTTTACTCTATTTCTCTGTCTTCATCACATTACTCTATTTCTCTGTCTTCATCACATTACCCTGTTTCTCTATCTTCATCCCATTACTCTGTTTCTCTGTCTTCATCACATTACTCTGTTTCTCTGTCTTCATCACATTACTATATTTCTCTATCTTCATCACAATCTATTTCTCTGTCTTCATCACAATCTATTTCTCTGTCTTCATCACATTACTCTGTTTATCTGTCTTCATCAAATTACTATGGTTCTCTATCTTCATCACATTACTCTATTTCTCTGTCTTCATCACAATCTATTTCTCTGTCTTCATCACATTACTCAGTTTATCTGTCTTCATCAAATTACTATGGTTCTCTATCTTCATCACATTACTCTCTTTCTCTGTCTTCATCACACTACTCTGTTTCTCTGTTTTCATCAAAATCTATTTCTCTGTATTCATCACATTACTCAGTTTATCTGTCTTCATCACATTACTATGGTTCTCTATCTTCATCACATTACTCTATTTCTCTGTCTTCATCAAATCAATTTTTCTGTCTTCATCACATTACTCTGTTTCTCTGTCTTAATCACATTACTCTGTTTCTCTGTCTTCATCACATTACCATGTTTCTCTGTCTTCATCACAATCTGTATCTCTGTCTTCATCACATTACTATGTTTCTCTATCTTCATCACAATCTGTTTCTTTGTCTTCATCACAATCTATTTCTCTGTCTTCATCATATTACTCTGTTTCTCTGTTTTCATTACATTACTCTGTTTCTCTGTCTTTATCACATTACTCTGTTTCACTGTCTTCATCACATTACTCTGTTTATCTGTCTTCATCACATTACTATGTTTCTCTATCTTTATCACATTACTCTATTTCTCTGTCTTCATCACAATCTATTTCTCCGTCTCATCACATTACTCTGTTTCTCTATATTTATCACACTCCATTGTTTATCTGTCTTCATCACATTAATATGTTTCTCTATCTTCATCACAATCTGTTTCTCTGTCTTCATCACAATCTATTTCTCTGTCTCATAACATTACTCTGTTTCTCTGTCTTCATCACATTACTCTGTTTCACTGTCTTTATCACGTTACTCTGTTTCTCTGTCCTCATCACATTACTCTGTTTCTCTGTCTTCATCATATTACTATGTTCCTCTATCTTCATCACATTACCCTGTTTCTCTGTCTTCATCACTTTACTCTATTTCTCTGTCTTCATCACATTACTCTATTTCTCTGTCTTCATCAAATTACTCTATTTCTCTGTCTTCATCACATTACTCTGTTTCTCTATCTTCATCCCATTACTATGTTTCTCTATCTTCATCACAATCTGTTTCTCTGTCTTCATCACAATCTAGTTCTCTGTCTCATAACATTACTCTGTTTCTCTGTCTTCATCACATTACTCTGTTTCTCTGTCTTTATCACGTTACTCTGTATCTCTGTCCTCATCACATTACTCTGTTTCTCTGTCTTCATCACATTACTATGTTCCTCTATCTTCATCACATTACCCTGTTTCTCTGTCTTCATCACTTTACTCTATTTCTCTGTCTTCATCACATTACTCTATTTCTCTGTCTTCATCACATTACTCTGTTTCTCTATCTTCATCCCATTAATCTGTTTCTCTGTCTTTATCACATTACTCTGTTTCTTTGTCTTCATCACATTACTCTGTTTCTCTGTCTTCATCACATTACACTGTTTCTCTGTCCTCATCACATTACTCTGTTTCTCTGTCTTCATCACATTACTATATTTCTCTATCTTCATTACAATCTATTTCTCTGTCTTCATCACAATCAATATCTCTTTCTTCATCACATTACTCTGTTTCTCTGTCTTCATCACAATCTATTTCTCTTTCTTCATCACAATCAATATCTCTTTCTTCATCACATTACTCTGTTTCTCTGTCTTCATCACATTACACTGTTTCTCTGTCCTCATCACATTACTCTGTTTCTCTGTCTTCATCACATTACTATGTTTCTCGGTCTTCATCACATTACTATGTTTCCTGTCTTCATCATATTACTCTATTTCTCTGTCTTCATCACAATCTATTTCTCTGTCTTCATCACATTACTCTGTTTCTCATTCTTCATCACATTACTATGTTTCTCTATCTTCATTACAATCCATTCCTCTGTTTCATCGCATTACTCTGTTTATCTGTCTTCATCACATTAATATGTTTCTCTGTCTTCATCATATTACTCTGTTTCTCTGTCTTCATCACATTACTCAGTTTATCTGTCTTCATCACATTACTATGGATCTCTATCTCCATCACATTACTCTGTTTCTCTGTCTTCATCACATTACTATGTTTCTCGGTCTTCATCACATTACTCTATTTCTCTGTCTTCATCACATTACTATGTTTCTCAATATTTATCACATTATTTTGTTTATCTGTCTTCATCACATTACTCTGTTTCTCTGCATTCATTGCATTACTCAGTTTCTCTGTCTTCATCACATTACTCGGTTTCTCTCTCTTCATCACATTACTTGGTTTCTTTGTCTTCATCACAATCTATTTCTCTGTCTTCATTGCATTACTCTGTTACTCTGTCTTGATCACATTACTCAGTTTATCTGTCTTCATCACATTACTCTGTTTCTCGATCTTCATCACATACTCTGTTTATCTGTCTTCATCACATTACTCTGTTTCTCTGTCTTCATCACATTACTCTGTTTCTCGGTCTTCATCACATTACTATGTTTCTCTATCTTCATCACATTACTCAGTTTATCTGTCTTCATCACATTACTATGGTTCTCTATCTTCATCACAATCTATTTCTGTGTCTTCATCACATTACTCTGTTTCTCTGTCTTCATCACATTACTATGTTTCTCTATCTTCATCACATTACTCAGTTTATCTGTCTTCATCAAATTACTATGGTTCTCTATTTTCATCACATTACTCTCTTTCTCTGTCTTCATCACACTACTCTGTTTCTCTGTTTTCATCAAAATCTATTTCTCTGTATTCATCACATTACTCAGTTTATCTGTCTTCATCACATTACTATGGTTCTCTATCTTCATCACATTACTCTATTTCTCTGTCTTCATCACAATCTATTTCTCTGTCTTCATCACATTACTCAGTTTATCTGTCTTCATCAAATTACTATGGTTCTCTATCTTCATCACATTACTCTCTTTCTCTGTCTTCATCACATTACTCTGTTTCTCTGTCTTCATCACATTACTATGTTTCTCGGTCTTCATCACATTACTATGTTTCCTGTCTTCATCATATTACTCTATTTCTCTGTCTTCATCACAATCTATTTCTCTGTCTTCATCACATTACTCTGTTTCTCATTCTTCATCACATTACTATGTTTCTCTATCTTCATCACAATCTATTTCTCTGTCTCATCACATTACTCTGTTTCTCTATATTATCTGTCTTCATCACATTACTCTGTTTCCCTATCTTCATCACATTACTATGTTTCTCTATCTTCATCACAATCTGTTTCTCTGTCTTCATCACATTCTATTTCTCTGTCTCATAACATTACTCTGTTTCTCTGTCTTCATCACATTACTCTGTTTCTCTGTCTTCATCACATTACTATGTTCCTCTATCTTCATCACATTACCCTGTTTCTCTGTCTTCATCACTTTACTCTATTTCTCTGTCTTCATCACATTACTCTATTTCTCTGTCTTCATCACATTACCCTGTTTCTCTATCTTCATCCCATTACTCTGTTTCTCTGTCTTCATCACATTACTCTGTTTCTATGTCTTCATCACATTACTATGTTTCTCTATCTTCATCACAATCTGTTTCTCTGTCTTCATCACAATCTGTATCTCTGTCTTCATCACATTACTCTGTTTCTCTGTCTTCATTACATTACTCTGTTTCTCTGTCTTCATCACGTTACTCTGTTTCTCTGTCTTCATCACATTACTATGTTCCTCTATCTTCATCACATTACCCTGTTTCTCTGTCTTCATCACTTTACTCAATTTCTCTGTCTTCATCACATTACTCTATTTCTCTGTCTTCATCACATTACTCTGTTTCTCTATCTTCATCCCATTACTCTGTTTCTCTGTCTTCATCACATTACTCTGTTTCTTTGTCTTCATCACATTACTATGTTTCTCTATCTTCATCACAATCTGTTTCTCTGTCTTCATCACAATCTGTATCTCTGTCTTCATCACATTACTCTGTTTCTCTGTCTTCATTACATTACTCTGTTTCTCTGTCTTTATCACATTACTCTGTTTCACTGTCTTCATCACATTACTCTGTTTATCTGTCTTCATCACATTACTATGTTTCTCTATCTTTATCACATTACTCTATTTCTCTGTCTTCATCACAATCTATTTCTCCGTCTCATCACATTACTCTGTTTCTCTATATTTATCACACTCCATTGTTTATCTGTCTTCATCACATTAATATGTTTCTCTATCTTCATCACAATCTGTTTCTCTGTCTTCATCACAATCTATTTCTCTGTCTCATAACATTACTCTGTTTCTCTGTCTTCATCACATTACTCTGTTTCACTGTCTTTATCACGTTACTCTGTTTCTCTGTCCTCATCACATTACTCTGTTTCTCTGTCTTCATCACATTACTATGTTCCTCTATCTTCATCACATTACCCTGTTTCTCTGTCTTCATCACTTTACTCTATTTCTCTGTCTTCATCACATTACTCTATTTCTCTGTCTTCATCACATTACTCTGTTTCTCTATCTTCATCCCATTACTCTGTTTCTCTGTCTTCATCACATTACTCTGTTTCTTTGTCTTCATCACATTACTATGTTTCTCTATCTTCATCACAATCTGTTTCTCTGTCTTCATCACAATCTGTATCTCTGTCTTCATCACATTACTCTGTTTCTCTGTCTTCATTACATTACTCTGTTTCTCTGTCTTCATCACAATACTCAGATTCTCTGTCTTCATCACAATCTATTTCACTGTCTTTGTCGCATTACTCTGTTTCTCTGTCTTCATCACATTACTCTGTTTCTCGTTCTTCATCACATTGCCCTGTTTCATCACATACTCTGTTTATCTGTTTTCATCACATTCCTCTGTTTCTCTATCTTCATCACATTACTCTGTTTCTCTGTCTTCATCACATTACTCTGTTTCTCCTTCTTCATCACATTACTCTATTTCTCTGTCTTCATCAAATCAATTTTTCTGTCTTCATCACATTACTCTGTTTCTCTGTCTTAATCACATTACTCTGTTTCTCTGTCTTCATCACATTACTATGTTTCTCTGTCTTCATCACAATCTATATCTCTGTCTTCATCACATTACTATGTTTCTCTATCTTCATCACAATCTGTTTCTTTGTCTTCATCACAATCTATTTCTCTGTCTTCATCACATTACTCTGTTTCTCTGTCTTCATTACATTACTCTGTTTCTCTGTCTTTATCACATTACTCTGTTTCACTGTCTTCATCACATTACTCTGTTTATCTGTCTTCATCACATTACTCTGTTTCTCTGTCTTCATCACATTACTATGTTTCTCGGTCTTCATCACATTACTCTATTTCGCTGTCTTCATCACATTACTATGTCTCTCTATATTTATCACATTATTTTGTTTATCTGTTTTCATCACATTACTCTGTTTCTCTGTCTTCATCACATTACTATGTTTCTCTATCTTCATCACATTACTCAGTTTCTGTCTTCATCACATTACTATGGTTGTCTATCTTCATCACATTTCTCTGTTTCTCTGTCTTCATCACATTACTCTGTTTCTCTGTCTTCATCACATTACTCTGTTTCTCTGTCTTCATCACATTACACTGTTTCTCTGTCCTCATCACATTACTCTGTTTCTCTGTCTTCATCATATTACTACATTTCTCTATCTTGATCACAATCTATTTCTCTGTCTTCATCACAATCTATTTCTCTGTCTTCATCACAATCTATTTCTCTGTCTTCATCACAATCTGTTTCTATGTCTTCATCACAATTTATTTATCTGTCTTCATCACATTACTCGGTTTCTCTCTCTTCATCACATTACTTGGTTTCTCTGTCTTCATCACAATCTATTTCTCTGTCTTCATCACATTACTCTGTTTCTCTGTCTTCATCACATTACTCTGTTTCTCTGTCTTCATCACATTACTCTGTTTCTCTGTCTTCATCATATTACTCTGTTTCTCTGTCTTCATCACAATCTATTTATCTGTCTCATCACATTACTCTGTTTCTCTGTCTTCATCACATTACTATAGTTCTCTATCTTCATCACATTACTCTATTTCTCTGTCTTCATCACATTACTCTGTTTCTCTGTCTTCATCACATTACTCAGTTTATCTGTCTTCATCACATTACTATGGATCTCTATCTCCATCACATTACTCTGTTTCTCTGTCTTCATCACATTACTATGTTTCTCGGTCTTCATCACATTACTCTATTTCTCTGTCTTCATCACATTACTATGTTTCTCAATATTTATCACATTATTTTGTTTATCTGTCTTCATCACATTACTCTGTTTCTCTGCATTCATTGCATTACTCAGTTTCTCTGTCTTCATCACATTACTCGGTTTCTCTCTCTTCATCACATTACTTGGTTTCTTTGTCTTCATCACAATCTATTTCTCTGTCTTCATTGCATTACTCTGTTACTCTGTCTTGATCACATTACTCAGTTTATCTGTCTTCATCACATTACTCTGTTTCTCGATCTTCATCACATACTCTGTTTATCTGTCTTCATCACATTACTCTGTTTCTCTGTCTTCATCACATTACTCTGTTTCTCTGTCTTCATCACATTACTCTGTTTCTCGGTCTTCATCACATTACTATGTTTCTCTATCTTCATCACATTACTCAGTTTATCTGTCTTCATCACATTACTATGGTTCTCTATCTTCATCACAATCTATTTCTGTGTCTTCATCACATTACTCTGTTTCTCTGTCTTCATCACATTACTATGTTTCTCTATCTTCATCACATTACTCAGTTTATCTGTCTTCATCAAATTACTATGGTTCTCTATCTTCATCACATTACTCTCTTTCTCTGTCTTCATCACACTACTCTGTTTCTCTGTTTTCATCAAAATCTATTTCTCTGTATTCATCACATTACTCAGTTTATCTGTCTTCATCACATTACTATGGTTCTCTATCTTCATCACATTACTCTATTTCTCTGTCTTCATCACAATCTATTTCTCTGTCTTCATCACATTACTCAGTTTATCTGTCTTCATCAAATTACTATGGTTCTCTATCTTCATCACATTACTCTCTTTCTCTGTCTTCATCACATTACTCTGTTTCTCTGTCTTCATCACATTACTATGTTTCTCGGTCTTCATCACATTACTATGTTTCCTGTCTTCATCATATTACTCTATTTCTCTGTCTTCATCACAATCTATTTCTCTGTCTTCATCACATTACTCTGTTTCTCATTCTTCATCACATTACTATGTTTCTCTATCTTCATCACAATCTATTTCTCTGTCTCATCACATTACTCTGTTTCTCTATATTATCTGTCTTCATCACATTACTCTGTTTCCCTATCTTCATCACATTACTATGTTTCTCTATCTTCATCACAATCTGTTTCTCTGTCTTCATCACATTCTATTTCTCTGTCTCATAACATTACTCTGTTTCTCTGTCTTCATCACATTACTCTGTTTCTCTGTCTTCATCACATTACTATGTTCCTCTATCTTCATCACATTACCCTGTTTCTCTGTCTTCATCACTTTACTCTATTTCTCTGTCTTCATCACATTACTCTATTTCTCTGTCTTCATCACATTACCCTGTTTCTCTATCTTCATCCCATTACTCTGTTTCTCTGTCTTCATCACATTACTCTGTTTCTATGTCTTCATCACATTACTATGTTTCTCTATCTTCATCACAATCTGTTTCTCTGTCTTCATCACAATCTGTATCTCTGTCTTCATCACATTACTCTGTTTCTCTGTCTTCATTACATTACTCTGTTTCTCTGTCTTCATCACGTTACTCTGTTTCTCTGTCTTCATCACATTACTATGTTCCTCTATCTTCATCACATTACCCTGTTTCTCTGTCTTCATCACTTTACTCAATTTCTCTGTCTTCATCACATTACTCTATTTCTCTGTCTTCATCACATTACTCTGTTTCTCTATCTTCATCCCATTACTCTGTTTCTCTGTCTTCATCACATTACTCTGTTTCTTTGTCTTCATCACATTACTATGTTTCTCTATCTTCATCACAATCTGTTTCTCTGTCTTCATCACAATCTGTATCTCTGTCTTCATCACATTACTCTGTTTCTCTGTCTTCATTACATTACTCTGTTTCTCTGTCTTCATCACATTACTCGGATTCTCTGTCTTCATCACAATCTATTTCACTGTCTTTGTCGCATTACTCTGTTTCTCAGTCTTCATCACATTACCCTGTTTCATCACATACTCTGTTTATCTGTTTTCATCACATTCCTCTGTTTCTCTATCTTCATCACATTACTCTGTTTCTCTGTCTTCATCACATTACTCTGTTTCTCGTTCTTCATCACATTACTCTATTTCTCTGTCTTCATCAAATCTATTTTTCTGTCTTCATCACATTACTCTGTTTCTCTGTCTTAATCACATTACTCTGTTTCTCTGTCTTCATCACATTACTATGTTTCTCTATCTTCATCACAATCTGTTTCTTTGTCTTCATCACAATCTATTTCTCTGTCTTCATCACAATACTCTGTTTCTCTGTCTTCATTACATTACACGGTTTCTCTGTCTTTATCACATTACTCTGTTTCACTGTCTTCATCACATTACTCTGTTTATCTGTCTTCATCACATTACTCTGTTTCCCTATCTTCATCACATTACTATGTTTCTCTATCTTCATCACAATCTGTTTCTCTGTCTTCATCACAATCTATTTCTCTGTCTCATAACATTACTCTGTTTCTCTGTCTTCATCACATTACTCTGTTTCTCTGTCTTTATCACGTTACTCTGTTTCTCTGTCCTCATCACATTACTCTGTTTCTCTGTCTTCATCACATTACTATGTTCCTCTATCTTCATCACATTACCCTGTTTCTCTGTCTTCATCACTTTACTCTATTTCTCTGTCTTCATCACATTACTCTATTTCTCTGTCTTCATCACATTACTCTGTTTCTCTATCTTCATCCCATTACTCTGTTTCTCTGTCTTCATCACATTACTCTGTTTCTTTGTCTTCATCACATTACTATGTTTCTCTATCTTCATCACAATCTGTTTCTCTGTCTTCATCACAATCTGTATCTCTGTCTTCATCACATTACTCTGTTTCTCTGTCTTCATTACATTACTCTGTTTCTCTGTCTTCATCACAATACTCGGATTCTCTGTCTTCATCACAATCTATTTCACTGTCTTTGTCGCATTACTCTGTTTCTCTGTCTTCATCACATTACTCTGTTTCTCGTTCTTCATCACATTGCCCTGTTTCATCACATACTCTGTTTATCTGTTTTCATCACATTCCTCTGTTTCTCTATCTTCATCACATTACTCTGTTTCTCTGTCTTCATCACATTACTCTGTTTCTCCTTCTTCATCACATTACTCTATTTCTCTGTCTTCATCAAATCAATTTTTCTGTCTTCATCACATTACTCTGTTTCTCTGTCTTAATCACATTACTCTGTTTCTCTGTCTTCATCACATTACTATGTTTCTCTGTCTTCATCACAATCTATATCTCTGTCTTCATCACATTACTATGTTTCTCTATCTTCATCACAATCTGTTTCTTTGTCTTCATCACAATCTATTTCTCTGTCTTCATCACATTACTCTGTTTCTCTGTCTTCATTACATTACTCTGTTTCTCTGTCTTTATCACATTACTCTGTTTCACTGTCTTCATCACATTACTCTGTTTATCTGTCTTCATCACATTACTCTGTTTCTCTGTCTTCATCACATTACTATGTTTCTCGGTCTTCATCACATTACTCTATTTCGCTGTCTTCATCACATTACTATGTCTCTCTATATTTATCACATTATTTTGTTTATCTGTTTTCATCACATTACTCTGTTTCTCTGTCTTCATCACATTACTATGTTTCTCTATCTTCATCACATTACTCAGTTTCTGTCTTCATCACATTACTATGGTTGTCTATCTTCATCACATTTCTCTGTTTCTCTGTCTTCATCACATTACTCTGTTTCTCTGTCTTCATCACATTACTCTGTTTCTCTGTCTTCATCACATTACACTGTTTCTCTGTCCTCATCACATTACTCTGTTTCTCTGTCTTCATCATATTACTACATTTCTCTATCTTGATCACAATCTATTTCTCTGTCTTCATCACAATCTATTTCTCTGTCTTCATCACAATCTATTTCTCTGTCTTCATCACAATCTGTTTCTATGTCTTCATCACAATTTATTTATCTGTCTTCATCACATTACTCGGTTTCTCTCTCTTCATCACATTACTTGGTTTCTCTGTCTTCATCACAATCTATTTCTCTGTCTTCATCACATTACTCTGTTTCTCTGTCTTCATCACATTACTCTGTTTCTCTGTCTTCATCACATTACTCTGTTTCTCTGTCTTCATCATATTACTCTGTTTCTCTGTCTTCATCACAATCTATTTATCTGTCTCATCACATTACTCTGTTTCTCTGTCTTCATCACATTACTATAGTTCTCTATCTTCATCACATTACTCTATTTCTCTGTCTTCATCACAATCTGTTTCTCTGTCTTCATCACATTACTCAGTTTATCTGTCTTCATCACATTACTATGGATCTCTATCTCCATCACATTACTCTGTTTCTCTGTCTTCATCACATTACTATGTTTCTCGGTCTTCATCACATTACTCTATTTCTCTGTCTTCATCACATTACTATGTTTCTCAATATTTATCACATTATTTTGTTTATCTGTCTTCATCACATTACTCTGTTTCTCTGCATTCATTGCATTACTCAGTTTCTCTGTCTTCATCACATTACTCGGTTTCTCTCTCTTCATCACATTACTTGGTTTCTTTGTCTTCATCACAATCTATTTCTCTGTCTTCATTGCATTACTCTGTTACTCTGTCTTGATCACATTACTCAGTTTATCTGTCTTCATCACATTACTCTGTTTCTCGATCTTCATCACATACTCTGTTTATCTGTCTTCATCACATTACTCTGTTTCTCTGTCTTCATCACATTACTCTGTTTCTCTGTCTTCATCACATTACTCTGTTTCTCGGTCTTCATCACATTACTATGTTTCTCTATCTTCATCACATTACTCAGTTTATCTGTCTTCATCACATTACTATGGTTCTCTATCTTCATCACAATCTATTTCTGTGTCTTCATCACATTACTCTGTTTCTCTGTCTTCATCACATTACTATGTTTCTCTATCTTCATCACATTACTCAGTTTATCTGTCTTCATCAAATTACTATGGTTCTCTATCTTCATCACATTACTCTCTTTCTCTGTCTTCATCACACTACTCTGTTTCTCTGTTTTCATCAAAATCTATTTCTCTGTATTCATCACATTACTCAGTTTATCTGTCTTCATCACATTACTATGGTTCTCTATCTTCATCACATTACTCTATTTCTCTGTCTTCATCACAATCTATTTCTCTGTCTTCATCACATTACTCAGTTTATCTGTCTTCATCAAATTACTATGGTTCTCTATCTTCATCACATTACTCTCTTTCTCTGTCTTCATCACATTACTCTGTTTCTCTGTCTTCATCACATTACTATGTTTCTCGGTCTTCATCACATTACTATGTTTCCTGTCTTCATCATATTACTCTATTTCTCTGTCTTCATCACAATCTATTTCTCTGTCTTCATCACATTACTCTGTTTCTCATTCTTCATCACATTACTATGTTTCTCTATCTTCATCACAATCTATTTCTCTGTCTCATCACATTACTCTGTTTCTCTATATTATCTGTCTTCATCACATTACTCTGTTTCCCTATCTTCATCACATTACTATGTTTCTCTATCTTCATCACAATCTGTTTCTCTGTCTTCATCACATTCTATTTCTCTGTCTCATAACATTACTCTGTTTCTCTGTCTTCATCACATTACTCTGTTTCTCTGTCTTCATCACATTACTATGTTCCTCTATCTTCATCACATTACCCTGTTTCTCTGTCTTCATCACTTTACTCTATTTCTCTGTCTTCATCACATTACTCTATTTCTCTGTCTTCATCACATTACCCTGTTTCTCTATCTTCATCCCATTACTCTGTTTCTCTGTCTTCATCACATTACTCTGTTTCTATGTCTTCATCACATTACTATGTTTCTCTATCTTCATCACAATCTGTTTCTCTGTCTTCATCACAATCTGTATCTCTGTCTTCATCACATTACTCTGTTTCTCTGTCTTCATTACATTACTCTGTTTCTCTGTCTTCATCACGTTACTCTGTTTCTCTGTCTTCATCACATTACTATGTTCCTCTATCTTCATCACATTACCCTGTTTCTCTGTCTTCATCACTTTACTCTATTTCTCTGTCTTCATCACATTACTCTATTTCTCTGTCTTCATCACATTACTCTGTTTCTCTATCTTCATCCCATTACTCTGTTTCTCTGTCTTCATCACATTACTCTGTTTCTTTGTCTTCATCACATTACTATGTTTCTCTATCTTCATCACAATCTGTTTCTCTGTCTTCATCACAATCTGTATCTCTGTCTTCATCACATTACTCTGTTTCTCTGTCTTCATTACATTACTCTGTTTCTCTGTCTTCATCACATTACTCGGATTCTCTGTCTTCATCACAATCTATTTCACTGTCTTTGTCGCATTACTCTGTTTCTCAGTCTTCATCACATTACCCTGTTTCATCACATACTCTGTTTATCTGTTTTCATCACATTCCTCTGTTTCTCTATCTTCATCACATTACTCTGTTTCTCTGTCTTCATCACATTACTCTGTTTCTCGTTCTTCATCACATTACTCTATTTCTCTGTCTTCATCAAATCTATTTTTCTGTCTTCATCACATTACTCTGTTTCTCTGTCTTAATCACATTACTCTGTTTCTCTGTCTTCATCACATTACTATGTTTCTCTATCTTCATCACAATCTGTTTCTTTGTCTTCATCACAATCTATTTCTCTGTCTTCATCACAATACTCTGTTTCTCTGTCTTCATTACATTACACGGTTTCTCTGTCTTTATCACATTACTCTGTTTCACTGTCTTCATCACATTACTCTGTTTATCTGTCTTCATCACATTACTATGTTTCTCTATCTTTATCACATTACTCTATTTCTCTGTCTTCATCACAATCTATTTCTCCGTCTCATCACATTACTCTGTTTCTCTATATTTATCACACTCCATTGTTTATCTGTCTTCATCACATTACTCTGTTTCCCTATCTTCATCACATTACTATGTTTCTCTATCTTCATCACAATCTGTTTCTCTGTCTTCATCACAATCTATTTCTCTGTCTCATAACATTACTCTGTTTCTCTGTCTTCATCACATTACTCTGTTTCTCTGTCTTTATCACGTTACTCTGTTTCTCTGTCCTCATCACATTACTCTGTTTCTCTGTCTTCATCACATTACTATGTTCCTCTATCTTCATCACATTACCCTGTTTCTCTGTCTTCATCACTTTACTCTATTTCTCTGTCTTCATCACATTACTCTATTTCTCTGTCTTCATCACATTACTCTGTTTCTCTATCTTCATCCCATTACTCTGTTTCTCTGTCTTCATCACATTACTCTGTTTCTTTGTCTTCATCACATTACTATGTTTCTCTATCTTCATCACAATCTGTTTCTCTGTCTTCATCACAATCTGTATCTCTGTCTTCATCACATTACTCTGTTTCTCTGTCTTCATTACATTACTCTGTTTCTCTGTCTTCATCAAAATACTCGGATTCTCTGTCTTCATCACAATCTATTTCACTGTCTTTGTCGCATTACTCTGTTTCTCTGTCTTCATCACATTACTCTGTTTCTCGTTCTTCATCACATTGCCCTGTTTCATCACATACTCTGTTTATCTGTTTTCATCACATTCCTCTGTTTCTCTATCTTCATCACATTACTCTGTTTCTCTGTCTTCATCACATTACTCTGTTTCTCCTTCTTCATCACATTACTCTATTTCTCTGTCTTCATCAAATCAATTTTTCTGTCTTCATCACATTACTCTGTTTCTCTGTCTTAATCACATTACTCTGTTTCTCTGTCTTCATCACATTACTATGTTTCTCTGTCTTCATCACAATCTATATCTCTGTCTTCATCACATTACTATGTTTCTCTATCTTCATCACAATCTGTTTCTTTGTCTTCATCACAATCTATTTCTCTGTCTTCATCACATTACTCTGTTTCTCTGTCTTCATTACATTACTCTGTTTCTCTGTCTTTATCACATTACTCTGTTTCACTGTCTTCATCACATTACTCTGTTTATCTGTCTTCATCACATTACTCTGTTTCTCTGTCTTCATCACATTAATATGTTTCTCGGTCTTCATCACATTACTCTATTTCGCTGTCTTCATCACATTACTATGTCTCTCTATATTTATCACATTATTTTGTTTATCTGTTTTCATCACATTACTCTGTTTCTCTGTCTTCATCACATTACTCAGTTTATCTGTCTTCATCACATTACTATGGTTCTCTATCTTCATCACAATCTATTTCTGTGTCTTCATCACATTACTCTGTTTCTCTGTCTTCATCACATTACTATGTTTCTCTATCTTCATCACATTACTCAGTTTATCTGTCTTCATCAAATTACTATGGTTCTCTATCTTCATCACATTACTCTCTTTCTCTGTCTTCATCACACTACTCTGTTTCTCTGTTTTCATCAAAATCTATTTCTCTGTATTCATCACATTACTCAGTTTATCTGTCTTCATCACATTACTATGGTTCTCTATCTTCATCACATTACTCTATTTCTCTGTCTTCATCACAATCTATTTCTCTGTCTTCATCACATTACTCAGTTTATCTGTCTTCATCAAATTACTATGGTTCTCTATCTTCATCACATTACTCTCTTTCTCTGTCTTCATCACATTACTCTGTTTCTCTCTCTTCATCACATTACTATGTTTCTCGGTCTTCATCACATTACTATGTTTCCTGTCTTCATCATATTACTCTATTTCTCTGTCTTCATCACAATCTATTTCTCTGTCTTCATCACATTACTCTGTTTCTCATTCTTCATCACATTACTATGTTTCTCTATCTTCATCACAATCTATTTCTCTGTCTCATCACATTACTCTGTTTCTCTATATTATCTGTCTTCATCACATTACTCTGTTTCCCTATCTTCATCACATTACTATGTTTCTCTATCTTCATCACAATCTGTTTCTCTGTCTTCATCACATTCTATTTCTCTGTCTCATAACATTACTCTGTTTCTCTGTCTTCATCACATTACTCTGTTTCTCTGTCTTCATCACATTACTATGTTCCTCTATCTTCATCACATTACCCTGTTTCTCTGTCTTCATCACTTTACTCTATTTCTCTGTCTTCATCACATTACTCTATTTCTCTGTCTTCATCACATTACCCTGTTTCTCTATCTTCATCCCATTACTCTGTTTCTCTGTCTTCATCACATTACTCTGTTTCTATGTCTTCATCACATTACTATGTTTCTCTATCTTCATCACAATCTGTTTCTCTGTCTTCATCACAATCTGTATCTCTGTCTTCATCACATTACTCTGTTTCTCTGTCTTCATTACATTACTCTGTTTCTCTGTCTTCATCACGTTACTCTGTTTCTCTGTCTTCATCACATTACTATGTTCCTCTATCTTCATCACATTACCCTGTTTCTCTGTCTTCATCACTTTACTCTATTTCTCTGTCTTCATCACATTACTCTATTTCTCTGTCTTCATCACATTACTCTGTTTCTCTATCTTCATCCCATTACTCTGTTTCTCTGTCTTCATCACATTACTCTGTTTCTTTGTCTTCATCACATTACTATGTTTCTCTATCTTCATCACAATCTGTTTCTCTGTCTTCATCACAATCTGTATCTCTGTCTTCATCACATTACTCTGTTTCTCTGTCTTCATTACATTACTCTGTTTCTCTGTCTTCATCACATTACTCGGATTCTCTGTCTTCATCACAATCTATTTCACTGTCTTTGTCGCATTACTCTGTTTCTCAGTCTTCATCACATTACCCTGTTTCATCACATACTCTGTTTATCTGTTTTCATCACATTCCTCTGTTTCTCTATCTTCATCACATTACTCTGTTTCTCTGTCTTCATCACATTACTCTGTTTCTCGTTCTTCATCACATTACTCTATTTCTCTGTCTTCATCAAATCTATTTTTCTGTCTTCATCACATTACTCTGTTTCTCTGTCTTAATCACATTACTCTGTTTCTCTGTCTTCATCACATTACTATGTTTCTCTATCTTCATCACAATCTGTTTCTTTGTCTTCATCACAATCTATTTCTCTGTCTTCATCACAATACTCTGTTTCTCTGTCTTCATTACATTACACGGTTTCTCTGTCTTTATCACATTACTCTGTTTCACTGTCTTCATCACATTACTCTGTTTATCTGTCTTCATCACATTACTATGTTTCTCTATCTTTATCACATTACTCTATTTCTCTGTCTTCATCACAATCTATTTCTCCGTCTCATCACATTACTCTGTTTCTCTATATTTATCACACTCCATTGTTTATCTGTCTTCATCACATTACTCTGTTTCCCTATCTTCATCACATTACTATGTTTCTCTATCTTCATCAAATCAATTTTTCTGTCTTCATCACATTACTCTGTTTCTCTGTCTTAATCACATTACTCTGTTTCTCTGTCTTCATCACATTACTATGTTTCTCTGTCTTCATCACAATCTATATCTCTGTCTTCATCACATTACTATGTTTCTCTATCTTCATCACAATCTGTTTCTTTGTCTTCATCACAATCTATTTCTCTGTCTTCATCACATTACTCTGTTTCTCTGTCTTCATTACATTACTCTGTTTCTCTGTCTTTATCACATTACTCTGTTTCACTGTCTTCATCACATTACTCTGTTTATCTGTCTTCATCACATTACTCTGTTTCTCTGTCTTCATCACATTACTATGTTTCTCGGTCTTCATCACATTACTCTATTTCGCTGTCTTCATCACATTACTATGTCTCTCTATATTTATCACATTATTTTGTTTATCTGTTTTCATCACATTACTCTGTTTCTCTGTCTTCATCACATTACTCAGTTTATCTGTCTTCATCACATTACTATGGTTCTCTATCTTCATCACAATCTATTTCTGTGTCTTCATCACATTACTCTGTTTCTCTGTCTTCATCACATTACTATGTTTCTCTATCTTCATCACATTACTCAGTTTATCTGTCTTCATCAAATTACTATGGTTCTCTATCTTCATCACATTACTCTCTTTCTCTGTCTTCATCACACTACTCTGTTTCTCTGTTTTCATCAAAATCTATTTCTCTGTATTCATCACATTACTCAGTTTATCTGTCTTCATCACATTACTATGGTTCTCTATCTTCATCACATTACTCTATTTCTCTGTCTTCATCACAATCTATTTCTCTGTCTTCATCACATTACTCAGTTTATCTGTCTTCATCAAATTACTATGGTTCTCTATCTTCATCACATTACTCTCTTTCTCTGTCTTCATCACATTACTCTGTTTCTCTGTCTTCATCACATTACTATGTTTCTCGGTCTTCATCACATTACTATGTTTCCTGTCTTCATCATATTACTCTATTTCTCTGTCTTCATCACAATCTATTTCTCTGTCTTCATCACATTACTCTGTTTCTCATTCTTCATCACATTACTATGTTTCTCTATCTTCATCACAATCTATTTCTCTGTCTCATCACATTACTCTGTTTCTCTATATTATCTGTCTTCATCACATTACTCTGTTTCCCTATCTTCATCACATTACTATGTTTCTCTATCTTCATCACAATCTGTTTCTCTGTCTTCATCACATTCTATTTCTCTGTCTCATAACATTACTCTGTTTCTCTGTCTTCATCACATTACTCTGTTTCTCTGTCTTCATCACATTACTATGTTCCTCTATCTTCATCACATTACCCTGTTTCTCTGTCTTCATCACTTTACTCTATTTCTCTGTCTTCATCACATTACTCTATTTCTCTGTCTTCATCACATTACCCTGTTTCTCTATCTTCATCCCATTACTCTGTTTCTCTGTCTTCATCACATTACTCTGTTTCTATGTCTTCATCACATTACTATGTTTCTCTATCTTCATCACAATCTGTTTCTCTGTCTTCATCACAATCTGTATCTCTGTCTTCATCACATTACTCTGTTTCTCTGTCTTCATTACATTACTCTGTTTCTCTGTCTTCATCACGTTACTCTGTTTCTCTGTCTTCATCACATTACTATGTTCCTCTATCTTCATCACATTACCCTGTTTCTCTGTCTTCATCACTTTACTCTATTTCTCTGTCTTCATCACATTACTCTATTTCTCTGTCTTCATCACATTACTCTGTTTCTCTATCTTCATCCCATTACTCTGTTTCTCTGTCTTCATCACATTACTCTGTTTCTTTGTCTTCATCACATTACTATGTTTCTCTATCTTCATCACAATCTGTTTCTCTGTCTTCATCACAATCTGTATCTCTGTCTTCATCACATTACTCTGTTTCTCTGTCTTCATTACATTACTCTGTTTCTCTGTCTTCATCACATTACTCGGATTCTCTGTCTTCATCACAATCTATTTCACTGTCTTTGTCGCATTACTCTGTTTCTCAGTCTTCATCACATTACCCTGTTTCATCACATACTCTGTTTATCTGTTTTCATCACATTCCTCTGTTTCTCTATCTTCATCACATTACTCTGTTTCTCTGTCTTCATCACATTACTCTGTTTCTCGTTCTTCATCACATTACTCTATTTCTCTGTCTTCATCAAATCTATTTTTCTGTCTTCATCACGTTACTCTGTTTCTCTGTCTTCATCACATTACTATGTTCCTCTATCTTCATCACATTACCCTGTTTCTCTGTCTTCATCACTTTACTCTATTTCTCTGTCTTCATCACATTACTCTATTTCTCTGTCTTCATCACATTACTCTGTTTCTCTATCTTCATCCCATTACTCTGTTTCTCTGTCTTCATCACATTACTCTGTTTCTTTGTCTTCATCACATTACTATGTTTCTCTATCTTCATCACAATCTGTTTCTCTGTCTTCATCACAATCTGTATCTCTGTCTTCATCACATTACTCTGTTTCTCTGTCTTCATTACATTACTCTGTTTCTCTGTCTTCATCACATTACTCGGATTCTCTGTCTTCATCACAATCTATTTCACTGTCTTTGTCGCATTACTCTGTTTCTCAGTCTTCATCACATTACCCTGTTTCATCACATACTCTGTTTATCTGTTTTCATCACATTCCTCTGTTTCTCTATCTTCATCACATTACTCTGTTTCTCTGTCTTCATCACATTACTCTGTTTCTCGTTCTTCATCACATTACTCTATTTCTCTGTCTTCATCAAATCTATTTTTCTGTCTTCATCACATTACTCTGTTTCTCTGTCTTAATCACATTACTCTGTTTCTCTGTCTTCATCACATTACTATGTTTCTCTATCTTCATCACAATCTGTTTCTTTGTCTTCATCACAATCTATTTCTCTGTCTTCATCACAATACTCTGTTTCTCTGTCTTCATTACATTACACGGTTTCTCTGTCTTTATCACATTACTCTGTTTCACTGTCTTCATCACATTACTCTGTTTCTCTGTCTTCATCACATTACTATGTTCCTCTATCTTCATCACATTACCCTGTTTCTCTGTCTTCATCACTTTACTCTATTTCTCTGTCTTCATCACATTACTCTATTTCTCTGTCTTCATCACATTACCCTGTTTCTCTATCTTCATCCCATTACTCTGTTTCTCTGTCTTCATCACATTACTCTGTTTCTATGTCTTCATCACATTACTATGTTTCTCTATCTTCATCACAATCTGTTTCTCTGTCTTCATCACAATCTGTATCTCTGTCTTCATCACATTACTCTGTTTCTCTGTCTTCATTACATTACTCTGTTTCTCTGTCTTCATCACGTTACTCTGTTTCTCTGTCTTCATCACATTACTATGTTCCTCTATCTTCATCACATTACCCTGTTTCTCTGTCTTCATCACTTTACTCTATTTCTCTGTCTTCATCACATTACTCTATTTCTCTGTCTTCATCACATTACTCTGTTTCTCTATCTTCATCCCATTACTCTGTTTCTCTGTCTTCATCACATTACTCTGTTTCTTTGTCTTCATCACATTACTATGTTTCTCTATCTTCATCACAATCTGTTTCTCTGTCTTCATCACAATCTGTATCTCTGTCTTCATCACATTACTCTGTTTCTCTGTCTTCATTACATTACTCTGTTTCTCTGTCTTCATCACATTACTCGGATTCTCTGTCTTCATCACAATCTATTTCACTGTCTTTGTCGCATTACTCTGTTTCTCAGTCTTCATCACATTACCCTGTTTCATCACATACTCTGTTTATCTGTTTTCATCACATTCCTCTGTTTCTCTATCTTCATCACATTACTCTGTTTCTCTGTCTTCATCACATTACTCTGTTTCTCGTTCTTCATCACATTACTCTATTTCTCTGTCTTCATCAAATCTATTTTTCTGTCTTCATCACATTACTCTGTTTCTCTGTCTTAATCACATTACTCTGTTTCTCTGTCTTCATCACATTACTATGTTTCTCTATCTTCATCACAATCTGTTTCTTTGTCTTCATCACAATCTATTTCTCTGTCTTCATCACAATACTCTGTTTCTCTGTCTTCATTACATTACACGGTTTCTCTGTCTTTATCACATTACTCTGTTTCACTGTCTTCATCACATTACTCTGTTTATCTGTCTTCATCACATTACTATGTTTCTCTATCTTTATCACATTACTCTATTTCTCTGTCTTCATCACAATCTATTTCTCCGTCTCATCACATTACTCTGTTTCTCTATATTTATCACACTCCATTGTTTATCTGTCTTCATCACATTACTCTGTTTCCCTATCTTCATCACATTACTATGTTTCTCTATCTTCATCACAATCTGTTTCTCTGTCTTCATCACAATCTATTTCTCTGTCTCATAACATTACTCTGTTTCTCTGTCTTCATCACATTACTCTGTTTCTCTGTCTTTATCACGTTACTCTGTTTCTCTGTCCTCATCACATTACTCTGTTTCTCTGTCTTCATCACATTACTATGTTCCTCTATCTTCATCACATTACCCTGTTTCTCTGTCTTCATCACTTTACTCTATTTCTCTGTCTTCATCACATTACTCTATTTCTCTGTCTTCATCACATTACTCTGTTTCTCTATCTTCATCCCATTACTCTGTTTCTCTGTCTTCATCACATTACTCTGTTTCTTTGTCTTCATCACATTACTATGTTTCTCTATCTTCATCACAATCTGTTTCTCTGTCTTCATCACAATCTGTATCTCTGTCTTCATCACATTACTCTGTTTCTCTGTCTTCATTACATTACTCTGTTTCTCTGTCTTCATCAAAATACTCGGATTCTCTGTCTTCATCACAATCTATTTCACTGTCTTTGTCGCATTACTCTGTTTCTCTGTCTTCATCACATTACTCTGTTTCTCGTTCTTCATCACATTGCCCTGTTTCATCACATACTCTGTTTATCTGTTTTCATCACATTCCTCTGTTTCTCTATCTTCATCACATTACTCTGTTTCTCTGTCTTCATCACATTACTCTGTTTCTCCTTCTTCATCACATTACTCTATTTCTCTGTCTTCATCAAATCAATTTTTCTGTCTTCATCACATTACTCTGTTTCTCTGTCTTAATCACATTACTCTGTTTCTCTGTCTTCATCACATTACTATGTTTCTCTGTCTTCATCACAATCTATATCTCTGTCTTCATCACATTACTATGTTTCTCTATCTTCATCACAATCTGTTTCTTTGTCTTCATCACAATCTATTTCTCTGTCTTCATCACATTACTCTGTTTCTCTGTCTTCATTACATTACTCTGTTTCTCTGTCTTTATCACATTACTCTGTTTCACTGTCTTCATCACATTACTCTGTTTATCTGTCTTCATCACATTACTCTGTTTCTCTGTCTTCATCACATTACTATGTTTCTCGGTCTTCATCACATTACTCTATTTCGCTGTCTTCATCACATTACTATGTCTCTCTATATTTATCACATTATTTTGTTTATCTGTTTTCATCACATTACTCTGTTTCTCTGTCTTCATCACATTACTCAGTTTATCTGTCTTCATCACATTACTATGGTTCTCTATCTTCATCACAATCTATTTCTGTGTCTTCATCACATTACTCTGTTTCTCTGTCTTCATCACATTACTATGTTTCTCTATCTTCATCACATTACTCAGTTTATCTGTCTTCATCAAATTACTATGGTTCTCTATCTTCATCACATTACTCTCTTTCTCTGTCTTCATCACACTACTCTGTTTCTCTGTTTTCATCAAAATCTATTTCTCTGTATTCATCACATTACTCAGTTTATCTGTCTTCATCACATTACTATGGTTCTCTATCTTCATCACATTACTCTATTTCTCTGTCTTCATCACAATCTATTTCTCTGTCTTCATCACATTACTCAGTTTATCTGTCTTCATCAAATTACTATGGTTCTCTATCTTCATCACATTACTCTCTTTCTCTGTCTTCATCACATTACTCTGTTTCTCTCTCTTCATCACATTACTATGTTTCTCGGTCTTCATCACATTACTATGTTTCCTGTCTTCATCATATTACTCTATTTCTCTGTCTTCATCACAATCTATTTCTCTGTCTTCATCACATTACTCTGTTTCTCATTCTTCATCACATTACTATGTTTCTCTATCTTCATCACAATCTATTTCTCTGTCTCATCACATTACTCTGTTTCTCTATATTATCTGTCTTCATCACATTACTCTGTTTCCCTATCTTCATCACATTACTATGTTTCTCTATCTTCATCACAATCTGTTTCTCTGTCTTCATCACATTCTATTTCTCTGTCTCATAACATTACTCTGTTTCTCTGTCTTCATCACATTACTCTGTTTCTCTGTCTTCATCACATTACTATGTTCCTCTATCTTCATCACATTACCCTGTTTCTCTGTCTTCATCACTTTACTCTATTTCTCTGTCTTCATCACATTACTCTATTTCTCTGTCTTCATCACATTACCCTGTTTCTCTATCTTCATCCCATTACTCTGTTTCTCTGTCTTCATCACATTACTCTGTTTCTATGTCTTCATCACATTACTATGTTTCTCTATCTTCATCACAATCTGTTTCTCTGTCTTCATCACAATCTGTATCTCTGTCTTCATCACATTACTCTGTTTCTCTGTCTTCATTACATTACTCTGTTTCTCTGTCTTCATCACGTTACTCTGTTTCTCTGTCTTCATCACATTACTATGTTCCTCTATCTTCATCACATTACCCTGTTTCTCTGTCTTCATCACTTTACTCTATTTCTCTGTCTTCATCACATTACTCTATTTCTCTGTCTTCATCACATTACTCTGTTTCTCTATCTTCATCCCATTACTCTGTTTCTCTGTCTTCATCACATTACTCTGTTTCTTTGTCTTCATCACATTACTATGTTTCTCTATCTTCATCACAATCTGTTTCTCTGTCTTCATCACAATCTGTATCTCTGTCTTCATCACATTACTCTGTTTCTCTGTCTTCATTACATTACTCTGTTTCTCTGTCTTCATCACATTACTCGGATTCTCTGTCTTCATCACAATCTATTTCACTGTCTTTGTCGCATTACTCTGTTTCTCAGTCTTCATCACATTACCCTGTTTCATCACATACTCTGTTTATCTGTTTTCATCACATTCCTCTGTTTCTCTATCTTCATCACATTACTCTGTTTCTCTGTCTTCATCACATTACTCTGTTTCTCGTTCTTCATCACATTACTCTATTTCTCTGTCTTCATCAAATCTATTTTTCTGTCTTCATCACATTACTCTGTTTCTCTGTCTTAATCACATTACTCTGTTTCTCTGTCTTCATCACATTACTATGTTTCTCTATCTTCATCACAATCTGTTTCTTTGTCTTCATCACAATCTATTTCTCTGTCTTCATCACAATACTCTGTTTCTCTGTCTTCATTACATTACACGGTTTCTCTGTCTTTATCACATTACTCTGTTTCACTGTCTTCATCACATTACTCTGTTTATCTGTCTTCATCACATTACTATGTTTCTCTATCTTTATCACATTACTCTATTTCTCTGTCTTCATCACAATCTATTTCTCCGTCTCATCACATTACTCTGTTTCTCTATATTTATCACACTCCATTGTTTATCTGTCTTCATCACATTACTCTGTTTCCCTATCTTCATCACATTACTATGTTTCTCTATCTTCATCAAATCAATTTTTCTGTCTTCATCACATTACTCTGTTTCTCTGTCTTAATCACATTACTCTGTTTCTCTGTCTTCATCACATTACTATGTTTCTCTGTCTTCATCACAATCTATATCTCTGTCTTCATCACATTACTATGTTTCTCTATCTTCATCACAATCTGTTTCTTTGTCTTCATCACAATCTATTTCTCTGTCTTCATCACATTACTCTGTTTCTCTGTCTTCATTACATTACTCTGTTTCTCTGTCTTTATCACATTACTCTGTTTCACTGTCTTCATCACATTACTCTGTTTATCTGTCTTCATCACATTACTCTGTTTCTCTGTCTTCATCACATTACTATGTTTCTCGGTCTTCATCACATTACTCTATTTCGCTGTCTTCATCACATTACTATGTCTCTCTATATTTATCACATTATTTTGTTTATCTGTTTTCATCACATTACTCTGTTTCTCTGTCTTCATCACATTACTCAGTTTATCTGTCTTCATCACATTACTATGGTTCTCTATCTTCATCACAATCTATTTCTGTGTCTTCATCACATTACTCTGTTTCTCTGTCTTCATCACATTACTATGTTTCTCTATCTTCATCACATTACTCAGTTTATCTGTCTTCATCAAATTACTATGGTTCTCTATCTTCATCACATTACTCTCTTTCTCTGTCTTCATCACACTACTCTGTTTCTCTGTTTTCATCAAAATCTATTTCTCTGTATTCATCACATTACTCAGTTTATCTGTCTTCATCACATTACTATGGTTCTCTATCTTCATCACATTACTCTATTTCTCTGTCTTCATCACAATCTATTTCTCTGTCTTCATCACATTACTCAGTTTATCTGTCTTCATCAAATTACTATGGTTCTCTATCTTCATCACATTACTCTCTTTCTCTGTCTTCATCACATTACTCTGTTTCTCTGTCTTCATCACATTACTATGTTTCTCGGTCTTCATCACATTACTATGTTTCCTGTCTTCATCATATTACTCTATTTCTCTGTCTTCATCACAATCTATTTCTCTGTCTTCATCACATTACTCTGTTTCTCATTCTTCATCACATTACTATGTTTCTCTATCTTCATCACAATCTATTTCTCTGTCTCATCACATTACTCTGTTTCTCTATATTATCTGTCTTCATCACATTACTCTGTTTCCCTATCTTCATCACATTACTATGTTTCTCTATCTTCATCACAATCTGTTTCTCTGTCTTCATCACATTCTATTTCTCTGTCTCATAACATTACTCTGTTTCTCTGTCTTCATCACATTACTCTGTTTCTCTGTCTTCATCACATTACTATGTTCCTCTATCTTCATCACATTACCCTGTTTCTCTGTCTTCATCACTTTACTCTATTTCTCTGTCTTCATCACATTACTCTATTTCTCTGTCTTCATCACATTACCCTGTTTCTCTATCTTCATCCCATTACTCTGTTTCTCTGTCTTCATCACATTACTCTGTTTCTATGTCTTCATCACATTACTATGTTTCTCTATCTTCATCACAATCTGTTTCTCTGTCTTCATCACAATCTGTATCTCTGTCTTCATCACATTACTCTGTTTCTCTGTCTTCATTACATTACTCTGTTTCTCTGTCTTCATCACGTTACTCTGTTTCTCTGTCTTCATCACATTACTATGTTCCTCTATCTTCATCACATTACCCTGTTTCTCTGTCTTCATCACTTTACTCTATTTCTCTGTCTTCATCACATTACTCTATTTCTCTGTCTTCATCACATTACTCTGTTTCTCTATCTTCATCCCATTACTCTGTTTCTCTGTCTTCATCACATTACTCTGTTTCTTTGTCTTCATCACATTACTATGTTTCTCTATCTTCATCACAATCTGTTTCTCTGTCTTCATCACAATCTGTATCTCTGTCTTCATCACATTACTCTGTTTCTCTGTCTTCATTACATTACTCTGTTTCTCTGTCTTCATCACATTACTCGGATTCTCTGTCTTCATCACAATCTATTTCACTGTCTTTGTCGCATTACTCTGTTTCTCAGTCTTCATCACATTACCCTGTTTCATCACATACTCTGTTTATCTGTTTTCATCACATTCCTCTGTTTCTCTATCTTCATCACATTACTCTGTTTCTCTGTCTTCATCACATTACTCTGTTTCTCGTTCTTCATCACATTACTCTATTTCTCTGTCTTCATCAAATCTATTTTTCTGTCTTCATCACATTACTCTGTTTCTCTGTCTTAATCACATTACTCTGTTTCTCTGTCTTCATCACATTACTATGTTTCTCTATCTTCATCACAATCTGTTTCTTTGTCTTCATCACAATCTATTTCTCTGTCTTCATCACAATACTCTGTTTCTCTGTCTTCATTACATTACACGGTTTCTCTGTCTTTATCACATTACTCTGTTTCACTGTCTTCATCACATTACTCTGTTTATCTGTCTTCATCACATTACTATGTTTCTCTATCTTTATCACATTACTCTATTTCTCTGTCTTCATCACAATCTATTTCTCCGTCTCATCACATTACTCTGTTTCTCTATATTTATCACACTCCATTGTTTATCTGTCTTCATCACATTACTCTGTTTCCCTATCTTCATCACATTACTATGTTTCTCTATCTTCATCACAATCTGTTTCTCTGTCTTCATCACAATCTATTTCTCTGTCTCATAACATTACTCTGTTTCTCTGTCTTCATCACATTACTCTGTTTCTCTGTCTTTATCACGTTACTCTGTTTCTCTGTCCTCATCACATTACTCTGTTTCTCTGTCTTCATCACATTACTATGTTCCTCTATCTTCATCACATTACCCTGTTTCTCTGTCTTCATCACTTTACTCTATTTCTCTGTCTTCATCACATTACTCTATTTCTCTGTCTTCATCACATTACTCTGTTTCTCTATCTTCATCCCATTACTCTGTTTCTCTGTCTTCATCACATTACTCTGTTTCTTTGTCTTCATCACATTACTATGTTTCTCTATCTTCATCACAATCTGTTTCTCTGTCTTCATCACAATCTGTATCTCTGTCTTCATCACATTACTCTGTTTCTCTGTCTTCATTACATTACTCTGTTTCTCTGTCTTCATCACAATACTCGGATTCTCTGTCTTCATCACAATCTATTTCACTGTCTTTGTCGCATTACTCTGTTTCTCTGTCTTCATCACATTACTCTGTTTCTCGTTCTTCATCACATTGCCCTGTTTCATCACATACTCTGTTTATCTGTTTTCATCACATTCCTCTGTTTCTCTATCTTCATCACATTACTCTGTTTCTCTGTCTTCATCACATTACTCTGTTTCTCCTTCTTCATCACATTACTCTATTTCTCTGTCTTCATCAAATCAATTTTTCTGTCTTCATCACATTACTCTGTTTCTCTGTCTTAATCACATTACTCTGTTTCTCTGTCTTCATCACATTACTATGTTTCTCTGTCTTCATCACAATCTATATCTCTGTCTTCATCACATTACTATGTTTCTCTATCTTCATCACAATCTGTTTCTTTGTCTTCATCACAATCTATTTCTCTGTCTTCATCACATTACTCTGTTTCTCTGTCTTCATTACATTACTCTGTTTCTCTGTCTTTATCACATTACTCTGTTTCACTGTCTTCATCACATTACTCTGTTTATCTGTCTTCATCACATTACTCTGTTTCTCTGTCTTCATCACATTACTATGTTTCTCGGTCTTCATCACATTACTCTATTTCGCTGTCTTCATCACATTACTATGTCTCTCTATATTTATCACATTATTTTGTTTATCTGTTTTCATCACATTACTCTGTTTCTCTGTCTTCATCACATTACTATGTTTCTCTATCTTCATCACATTACTCAGTTTCTGTCTTCATCACATTACTATGGTTGTCTATCTTCATCACATTTCTCTGTTTCTCTGTCTTCATCACATTACTCTGTTTCTCTGTCTTCATCACATTACTCTGTTTCTCTGTCTTCATCACATTACACTGTTTCTCTGTCCTCATCACATTACTCTGTTTCTCTGTCTTCATCATATTACTACATTTCTCTATCTTGATCACAATCTATTTCTCTGTCTTCATCACAATCTATTTCTCTGTCTTCATCACAATCTGTTTCTATGTCTTCATCACAATTTATTTATCTGTCTTCATCACATTACTCGGTTTCTCTCTCTTCATCACATTACTTGGTTTCTCTGTCTTCATCACAATCTATTTCTCTGTCTTCATCACATTACTCTGTTTCTCTGTCTTCATCACATTACTCTGTTTCTCTGTCTTCATCATATTACTCTGTTTCTCTGTCTTCATCACAATCTATTTATCTGTCTCATCACATTACTCTGTTTCTCTGTCTTCATCACATTACTATAGTTCTCTATCTTCATCACATTACTCTATTTCTCTGTCTTCATCACAATCTGTTTCTCTGTCTTCATCACATTACTCAGTTTATCTGTCTTCATCACATTACTATGGATCTCTATCTCCATCACATTACTCTGTTTCTCTGTCTTCATCACATTACTATGTTTCTCGGTCTTCATCACATTACTCTATTTCTCTGTCTTCATCACATTACTATGTTTCTCAATATTTATCACATTATTTTGTTTATCTGTCTTCATCACATTACTCTGTTTCTCTGCATTCATTGCATTACTCAGTTTCTCTGTCTTCATCACATTACTCGGTTTCTCTCTCTTCATCACATTACTTGGTTTCTTTGTCTTCATCACAATCTATTTCTCTGTCTTCATTGCATTACTCTGTTACTCTGTCTTGATCACATTACTCAGTTTATCTGTCTTCATCACATTACTCTGTTTCTCGATCTTCATCACATACTCTGTTTATCTGTCTTCATCACATTACTCTGTTTCTCTGTCTTCATCACATTACTCTGTTTCTCTGTCTTCATCACATTACTCTGTTTCTCGGTCTTCATCACATTACTATGTTTCTCTATCTTCATCACATTACTCAGTTTATCTGTCTTCATCACATTACTATGGTTCTCTATCTTCATCACAATCTATTTCTGTGTCTTCATCACATTACTCTGTTTCTCTGTCTTCATCACATTACTATGTTTCTCTATCTTCATCACATTACTCAGTTTATCTGTCTTCATCAAATTACTATGGTTCTCTATCTTCATCACATTACTCTCTTTCTCTGTCTTCATCACACTACTCTGTTTCTCTGTTTTCATCAAAATCTATTTCTCTGTATTCATCACATTACTCAGTTTATCTGTCTTCATCACATTACTATGGTTCTCTATCTTCATCACATTACTCTATTTCTCTGTCTTCATCACAATCTATTTCTCTGTCTTCATCACATTACTCAGTTTATCTGTCTTCATCAAATTACTATGGTTCTCTATCTTCATCACATTACTCTCTTTCTCTGTCTTCATCACATTACTCTGTTTCTCTGTCTTCATCACATTACTATGTTTCTCGGTCTTCATCACATTACTATGTTTCCTGTCTTCATCATATTACTCTATTTCTCTGTCTTCATCACAATCTATTTCTCTGTCTTCATCACATTACTCTGTTTCTCATTCTTCATCACATTACTATGTTTCTCTATCTTCATCACAATCTATTTCTCTGTCTCATCACATTACTCTGTTTCTCTATATTATCTGTCTTCATCACATTACTCTGTTTCCCTATCTTCATCACATTACTATGTTTCTCTATCTTCATCACAATCTGTTTCTCTGTCTTCATCACATTCTATTTCTCTGTCTCATAACATTACTCTGTTTCTCTGTCTTCATCACATTACTCTGTTTCTCTGTCTTCATCACATTACTATGTTCCTCTATCTTCATCACATTACCCTGTTTCTCTGTCTTCATCACTTTACTCTATTTCTCTGTCTTCATCACATTACTCTATTTCTCTGTCTTCATCACATTACCCTGTTTCTCTATCTTCATCCCATTACTCTGTTTCTCTGTCTTCATCACATTACTCTGTTTCTATGTCTTCATCACATTACTATGTTTCTCTATCTTCATCACAATCTGTTTCTCTGTCTTCATCACAATCTGTATCTCTGTCTTCATCACATTACTCTGTTTCTCTGTCTTCATTACATTACTCTGTTTCTCTGTCTTCATCACGTTACTCTGTTTCTCTGTCTTCATCACATTACTATGTTCCTCTATCTTCATCACATTACCCTGTTTCTCTGTCTTCATCACTTTACTCTATTTCTCTGTCTTCATCACATTACTCTATTTCTCTGTCTTCATCACATTACTCTGTTTCTCTATCTTCATCCCATTACTCTGTTTCTCTGTCTTCATCACATTACTCTGTTTCTTTGTCTTCATCACATTACTATGTTTCTCTATCTTCATCACAATCTGTTTCTCTGTCTTCATCACAATCTGTATCTCTGTCTTCATCACATTACTCTGTTTCTCTGTCTTCATTACATTACTCTGTTTCTCTGTCTTCATCACATTACTCGGATTCTCTGTCTTCATCACAATCTATTTCACTGTCTTTGTCGCATTACTCTGTTTCTCAGTCTTCATCACATTACCCTGTTTCATCACATACTCTGTTTATCTGTTTTCATCACATTCCTCTGTTTCTCTATCTTCATCACATTACTCTGTTTCTCTGTCTTCATCACATTACTCTGTTTCTCGTTCTTCATCACATTACTCTATTTCTCTGTCTTCATCAAATCTATTTTTCTGTCTTCATCACATTACTCTGTTTCTCTGTCTTAATCACATTACTCTGTTTCTCTGTCTTCATCACATTACTATGTTTCTCTATCTTCATCACAATCTGTTTCTTTGTCTTCATCACAATCTATTTCTCTGTCTTCATCACAATACTCTGTTTCTCTGTCTTCATTACATTACACGGTTTCTCTGTCTTTATCACATTACTCTGTTTCACTGTCTTCATCACATTACTCTGTTTATCTGTCTTCATCACATTACTATGTTTCTCTATCTTTATCACATTACTCTATTTCTCTGTCTTCATCACAATCTATTTCTCCGTCTCATCACATTACTCTGTTTCTCTATATTTATCACACTCCATTGTTTATCTGTCTTCATCACATTACTCTGTTTCCCTATCTTCATCACATTACTATGTTTCTCTATCTTCATCACAATCTGTTTCTCTGTCTTCATCACAATCTATTTCTCTGTCTCATAACATTACTCTGTTTCTCTGTCTTCATCACATTACTCTGTTTCTCTGTCTTTATCACGTTACTCTGTTTCTCTGTCCTCATCACATTACTCTGTTTCTCTGTCTTCATCACATTACTATGTTCCTCTATCTTCATCACATTACCCTGTTTCTCTGTCTTCATCACTTTACTCTATTTCTCTGTCTTCATCACATTACTCTATTTCTCTGTCTTCATCACATTACTCTGTTTCTCTATCTTCATCCCATTACTCTGTTTCTCTGTCTTCATCACATTACTCTGTTTCTTTGTCTTCATCACATTACTATGTTTCTCTATCTTCATCACAATCTGTTTCTCTGTCTTCATCACAATCTGTATCTCTGTCTTCATCACATTACTCTGTTTCTCTGTCTTCATTACATTACTCTGTTTCTCTGTCTTCATCACAATACTCGGATTCTCTGTCTTCATCACAATCTATTTCACTGTCTTTGTCGCATTACTCTGTTTCTCTGTCTTCATCACATTACTCTGTTTCTCGTTCTTCATCACATTGCCCTGTTTCATCACATACTCTGTTTATCTGTTTTCATCACATTCCTCTGTTTCTCTATCTTCATCACATTACTCTGTTTCTCTGTCTTCATCACATTACTCTGTTTCTCCTTCTTCATCACATTACTCTATTTCTCTGTCTTCATCAAATCAATTTTTCTGTCTTCATCACATTACTCTGTTTCTCTGTCTTAATCACATTACTCTGTTTCTCTGTCTTCATCACATTACTATGTTTCTCTGTCTTCATCACAATCTATATCTCTGTCTTCATCACATTACTATGTTTCTCTATCTTCATCACAATCTGTTTCTTTGTCTTCATCACAATCTATTTCTCTGTCTTCATCACATTACTCTGTTTCTCTGTCTTCATTACATTACTCTGTTTCTCTGTCTTTATCACATTACTCTGTTTCACTGTCTTCATCACATTACTCTGTTTATCTGTCTTCATCACATTACTCTGTTTCTCTGTCTTCATCACATTACTATGTTTCTCGGTCTTCATCACATTACTCTATTTCGCTGTCTTCATCACATTACTATGTCTCTCTATATTTATCACATTATTTTGTTTATCTGTTTTCATCACATTACTCTGTTTCTCTGTCTTCATCACATTACTATGTTTCTCTATCTTCATCACATTACTCAGTTTCTGTCTTCATCACATTACTATGGTTGTCTTCATACATTCTCTGTATCCAGTCTTTATCACATTACTCTGTTTCTCTGTCTTCATCACATTACCTGTTTTCTGTCTTCACACTCTGTTTTCTTCATCACATTACTCTGTTTCTCTGTCTCATCACATTACTCTGTTTCTCCGTCTCATCACATTACTCTGTTTCTCTATATTTATCACACTCCATTGTTTATCTGTCTTCATCACATTAATATGTTTCTCTATCTTCATCACAATCTGTTTCTCTGTCTTCATCACATTCTATTTCTCTGTCTCATAACATTACTCTGTTTCTCTGTCTTCATCACATTACTCTGTTTCTCTGTCTTCATCACATTACTATGTTCCTCTATCTTCATCACATTACCCTGTTTCTCTGTCTTCATCACTTTACTCTATTTCTCTGTCTTCATCACATTACTCTATTTCTCTGTCTTCATCACATTACCCTGTTTCTCTATCTTCATCCCATTACTCTGTTTCTCTGTCTTCATCACATTACTCTGTTTCTATGTCTTCATCACATTACTATGTTTCTCTATCTTCATCACAATCTGTTTCTCTGTCTTCATCACAATCTGTATCTCTGTCTTCATCACATTACTCTGTTTCTCTGTCTTCATTACATTACTCTGTTTCTCTGTCTTCATCACGTTACTCTGTTTCTCTGTCTTCATCACATTACTATGTTCCTCTATCTTCATCACATTACCCTGTTTCTCTGTCTTCATCACTTTACTCTATTTCTCTGTCTTCATCACATTACTCTATTTCTCTGTCTTCATCACATTACTCTGTTTCTCTATCTTCATCCCATTACTCTGTTTCTCTGTCTTCATCACATTACTCTGTTTCTTTGTCTTCATCACATTACTATGTTTCTCTATCTTCATCACAATCTGTTTCTCTGTCTTCATCACAATCTGTATCTCTGTCTTCATCACATTACTCTGTTTCTCTGTCTTCATTACATTACTCTGTTTCTCTGTCTTCATCACATTACTCGGATTCTCTGTCTTCATCACAATCTATTTCACTGTCTTTGTCGCATTACTCTGTTTCTCAGTCTTCATCACATTACCCTGTTTCATCACATACTCTGTTTATCTGTTTTCATCACATTCCTCTGTTTCTCTATCTTCATCACATTACTCTGTTTCTCTGTCTTCATCACATTACTCTGTTTCTCGTTCTTCATCACATTACTCTATTTCTCTGTCTTCATCAAATCTATTTTTCTGTCTTCATCACATTACTCTGTTTCTCTGTCTTAATCACATTACTCTGTTTCTCTGTCTTCATCACATTACTATGTTTCTCTATCTTCATCACAATCTGTTTCTTTGTCTTCATCACAATCTATTTCTCTGTCTTCATCACAATACTCTGTTTCTCTGTCTTCATTACATTACACGGTTTCTCTGTCTTTATCACATTACTCTGTTTCACTGTCTTCATCACATTACTCTGTTTATCTGTCTTCATCACATTACTATGTTTCTCTATCTTTATCACATTACTCTATTTCTCTGTCTTCATCACAATCTATTTCTCCGTCTCATCACATTACTCTGTTTCTCTATATTTATCACACTCCATTGTTTATCTGTCTTCATCACATTACTCTGTTTCCCTATCTTCATCACATTACTATGTTTCTCTATCTTCATCAAATCAATTTTTCTGTCTTCATCACATTACTCTGTTTCTCTGTCTTAATCACATTACTCTGTTTCTCTGTCTTCATCACATTACTATGTTTCTCTGTCTTCATCACAATCTATATCTCTGTCTTCATCACATTACTATGTTTCTCTATCTTCATCACAATCTGTTTCTTTGTCTTCATCACAATCTATTTCTCTGTCTTCATCACATTACTCTGTTTCTCTGTCTTCATTACATTACTCTGTTTCTCTGTCTTTATCACATTACTCTGTTTCACTGTCTTCATCACATTACTCTGTTTATCTGTCTTCATCACATTACTCTGTTTCTCTGTCTTCATCACATTACTATGTTTCTCGGTCTTCATCACATTACTCTATTTCGCTGTCTTCATCACATTACTATGTCTCTCTATATTTATCACATTATTTTGTTTATCTGTTTTCATCACATTACTCTGTTTCTCTGTCTTCATCACATTACTCAGTTTATCTGTCTTCATCACATTACTATGGTTCTCTATCTTCATCACAATCTATTTCTGTGTCTTCATCACATTACTCTGTTTCTCTGTCTTCATCACATTACTATGTTTCTCTATCTTCATCACATTACTCAGTTTATCTGTCTTCATCAAATTACTATGGTTCTCTATCTTCATCACATTACTCTCTTTCTCTGTCTTCATCACACTACTCTGTTTCTCTGTTTTCATCAAAATCTATTTCTCTGTATTCATCACATTACTCAGTTTATCTGTCTTCATCACATTACTATGGTTCTCTATCTTCATCACATTACTCTATTTCTCTGTCTTCATCACAATCTATTTCTCTGTCTTCATCACATTACTCAGTTTATCTGTCTTCATCAAATTACTATGGTTCTCTATCTTCATCACATTACTCTCTTTCTCTGTCTTCATCACATTACTCTGTTTCTCTGTCTTCATCACATTACTATGTTTCTCGGTCTTCATCACATTACTATGTTTCCTGTCTTCATCATATTACTCTATTTCTCTGTCTTCATCACAATCTATTTCTCTGTCTTCATCACATTACTCTGTTTCTCATTCTTCATCACATTACTATGTTTCTCTATCTTCATCACAATCTATTTCTCTGTCTCATCACATTACTCTGTTTCTCTATATTATCTGTCTTCATCACATTACTCTGTTTCCCTATCTTCATCACATTACTATGTTTCTCTATCTTCATCACAATCTGTTTCTCTGTCTTCATCACATTCTATTTCTCTGTCTCATAACATTACTCTGTTTCTCTGTCTTCATCACATTACTCTGTTTCTCTGTCTTCATCACATTACTATGTTCCTCTATCTTCATCACATTACCCTGTTTCTCTGTCTTCATCACTTTACTCTATTTCTCTGTCTTCATCACATTACTCTATTTCTCTGTCTTCATCACATTACCCTGTTTCTCTATCTTCATCCCATTACTCTGTTTCTCTGTCTTCATCACATTACTCTGTTTCTATGTCTTCATCACATTACTATGTTTCTCTATCTTCATCACAATCTGTTTCTCTGTCTTCATCACAATCTGTATCTCTGTCTTCATCACATTACTCTGTTTCTCTGTCTTCATTACATTACTCTGTTTCTCTGTCTTCATCACGTTACTCTGTTTCTCTGTCTTCATCACATTACTATGTTCCTCTATCTTCATCACATTACCCTGTTTCTCTGTCTTCATCACTTTACTTTATTTCTCTGTCTTCATCACATTACTAAATTTCTCTGTCTTCATCACATTACTCTGTTTCTCTATCTTCATCCCATTACTCTGTTTCTCTGTCTTCATCACATTACTCTGTTTCTTTGTCTTCATCACATTACTATGTTTCTCTATCTTCATCACAATCTGTTTCTCTGTCTTCATCACAATCTGTATCTGTCTTCATCACATTACTCTGTTTCTCTGTCTTCATTACATTACTCTGTTTCTCTGTCTTCATCACATTACTCGGATTCTCTGTCTTCATCACAATCTATTTCACTGTCTTTGTCGCATTACTCTGTTTCTCTGTCTTCATCACATTACTCTGTTTCTCTATCTTCATCACATTACTCTGTTTCTCGTTCTTCATCACATTACTCTATTTCTCTGTCTTCATCAAATCTATTTTTCTGTCTTCATCACATTACTCTGTTTCTCTGTCTTAATCACATTACTATGTTCCTCTATCTTCATCACATTACCCTGTTTCTCTGTCTTCATCACTAACTCTATTTCTCTGTCTTCATCACATTACTCTATTTCTCTGTCTTCATCACATTACTCTGTTTCTCTGTCTTCATCACATTACTCTGTTTCTCTGTCTTCATCACATTACTCTGTTTCTCTGTCTTCATCACATTACTATGTTTCTCTATCTTCATCACAATCTGTTTCTCTGTCTTCATCACAATCTGTATCTCTGTCTTCATCACATTACTCTGTTTCTCTGTCTTCATTACATTACTCTGTTTCTCTGTCTTCATCACATTACTCGGATTCTCTGTCTTCATCACAATCTATTTCACTGTCTTTGTCGCATTACTCTGTTTCTCAGTCTTCATCACATTACCCTGTTTCATCACATACTCTGTTTATCTGTTTTCATCACATTCCTCTGTTTCTCTATCTTCATCACATTACTCTGTTTCTCTGTCTTCATCACATTACTCTGTTTCTCGTTCTTCATCACATTACTCTATTTCTCTGTCTTCATCAAATCTATTTTTCTGTCTTCATCACATTACTCTGTTTCTCTGTCTTAATCACATTACTCTGTTTCTCTGTCTTCATCACATTACTATGTTTCTCTATCTTCATCACAATCTGTTTCTTTGTCTTCATCACAATCTATTTCTCTGTCTTCATCACAATACTCTGTTTCTCTGTCTTCATTACATTACACGGTTTCTCTGTCTTTATCACATTACTCTGTTTCACTGTCTTCATCACATTACTCTGTTTATCTGTCTTCATCACATTACTATGTTTCTCTATCTTTATCACATTACTCTATTTCTCTGTCTTCATCACAATCTATTTCTCCGTCTCATCACATTACTCTGTTTCTCTATATTTATCACACTCCATTGTTTATCTGTCTTCATCACATTACTCTGTTTCCCGATCTTCATCACATTACTATGTTTCTCTATCTTCATCACAATCTGTTTCTCTGTCTTCATCACAATCTATTTCTCTGTCTCATAACATTACTCTGTTTCTCTGTCTTCATCACATTACTCTGTTTCTCTGTCTTTATCACGTTACTCTGTTTCTCTGTCCTCATCACATTACTCTGTTTCTCTGTCTTCATCACATTACTATGTTCCTCTATCTTCATCACATTACCCTGTTTCTCTGTCTTCATCACTTTACTCTATTTCTCTGTCTTCATCACATTACTCTATTTCTCTGTCTTCATCACATTACTCTGTTTCTCTATCTTCATCCCATTACTCTGTTTCTCTGTCTTCATCACATTACTCTGTTTCTTTGTCTTCATCACATTACTATGTTTCTCTATCTTCATCACAATCTGTTTCTCTGTCTTCATCACAATCTGTATCTCTGTCTTCATCACATTACTCTGTTTCTCTGTCTTCATTACATTACTCTGTTTCTCTGTCTTCATCACAATACTCGGATTCTCTGTCTTCATCACAATCTATTTCACTGTCTTTGTCGCATTACTCTGTTTCTCTGTCTTCATCACATTACTCTGTTTCTCGTTCTTCATCACATTGCCCTGTTTCATCACATACTCTGTTTATCTGTTTTCATCACATTCCTCTGTTTCTCTATCTTCATCACATTACTCTGTTTCTCTGTCTTCATCACATTACTCTGTTTCTCCTTCTTCATCACATTACTCTATTTCTCTGTCTTCATCAAATCAATTTTTCTGTCTTCATCACATTACTCTGTTTCTCTGTCTTAATCACATTACTCTGTTTCTCTGTCTTCATCACATTACTATGTTTCTCTGTCTTCATCACAATCTATATCTCTGTCTTCATCACATTACTATGTTTCTCTATCTTCATCACAATCTGTTTCTTTGTCTTCATCACAATCTATTTCTCTGTCTTCATCACATTACTCTGTTTCTCTGTCTTCATTACATTACTCTGTTTCTCTGTCTTTATCACATTACTCTGTTTCACTGTCTTCATCACATTACTCTGTTTATCTGTCTTCATCACATTACTCTGTTTCTCTGTCTTCATCACATTACTATGTTTCTCGGTCTTCATCACATTACTCTATTTCGCTGTCTTCATCACATTACTATGTCTCTCTATATTTATCACATTATTTTGTTTATCTGTTTTCATCACATTACTCTGTTTCTCTGTCTTCATCACATTACTATGTTTCTCTATCTTCATCACATTACTCAGTTTCTGTCTTCATCACATTACTATGGTTGTCTATCTTCATCACATTTCTCTGTTTCTCTGTCTTCATCACATTACTCTGTTTCTCTGTCTTCATCACATTACTCTGTTTCTCTGTCTTCATCACATTACACTGTTTCTCTGTCCTCATCACATTACTCTGTTTCTCTGTCTTCATCATATTACTACATTTCTCTATCTTGATCACAATCTATTTCTCTGTCTTCATCACAATCTATTTCTCTGTCTTCATCACAATCTATTTCTCTTTCTTCATCACAATCTGTTTCTATGTCTTCATCACAATTTATTTATCTGTCTTCATCACATTACTCGGTTTCTCTCTCTTCATCACATTACTTGGTTTCTCTGTCTTCATCACAATCTATTTCTCTGTCTTCATCACATTACTCTGTTTCTCTGTCTTCATCACATTACTCTGTTTCTCTGTCTTCATCATATTACTCTGTTTCTCTGTCTTCATCACAATCTATTTATCTGTCTCATCACATTACTCTGTTTCTCTGTCTTCATCACATTACTATAGTTCTCTATCTTCATCACATTACTCTATTTCTCTGTCTTCATCACAATCTATTTCTCTGTCTTCATCACATTTCTCTGTTTCTCTGTCTTCATGACATTACTCTGTTTCTCTGTCTTCATCACATTACTCTGTTTCTCTGTCTTCATCAAATTACTCTGTTTCTCTGTCTCATCACATTACTCTGTTTCTCTATATTTATGACATTATTTTGTTCATCTGTCTTCATCACATTACTCTGTTCCTCTGTCTTCATCAAATTACTATGTTTCTCTATCTCATCACATTACTCTATTTCTCTGTCTTCATCACATTACTCTGTTTCCTATCTGTCTTCATCATCACTTACTCTGTTTCTCTGTCTTCATCACAATCTATTTCTCTGTCTCATCACATTACTCTGTTTCTCTGTCTTCATCACATTACTATGTTCCTCTATCTTCATCACATTACCCTGTTTCTCTGTCTTCATCACTTTACTCTATTTCTCTGTCTTCATCACATTACTCTATTTCTCTGTCTTCATCACATTACCTGTTTCTCTTTTTCTCTGTCTTCATCACATTACTCTGTTTCTCTATCTTCATCCCATTACTCTGTTTCTCTGTCTTCATCACATTACTCTGTTTCTCTGTCTTCATCACATTACTATGTTTCTCTATCTTCATCACAATCTGTTTCTCTGTCTTCATCACAATCTGTATCTCTGTCTTCATCACATTACTCTGTTTCTCTGTCTTCATTACATTACTCTGTTTCTCTGTCTTCATCACAATACTCGGATTCTCTGTCTTCATCACAATCTATTTCACTGTCTTTGTCGCATTACTCTGTTTCTCTGTCTTCATCACATTACTCTGTTTCTCGTTCTTCATCACATTGCCCTGTTTCATCACATACTCTGTTTATCTGTTTTCATCACATTCCTCTGTTTCTCTATCTTCATCACATTACTCTGTTTCTCTGTCTTCATCACATTACTCTGTTTCTCGTTCTTCATCACATTACTCTATTTCTCTGTCTTCATCAAATCTATTTTTCTGTCTTCATCACATTACTCTGTTTCTCTGTCTTAATCACATTACTCTGTTTCTCTGTCTTCATCACATTACTATGTTTCTCTATCTTCATCACAATCTGTTTCTTTGTCTTCATCACAATCTATTTCTCTGTCTTCATCACATTACTCTGTTTCTCTGTCTTCATTACATTACTCTGTTTCTCTGTCTTTATCACATTACTCTGTTTCACTGTCTTCATCACATTACTCTGTTTATCTGTCTTCATCACATTACTATGTTTCTCTATCTTTATCACATTACTCTATTTCTCTGTCTTCAACACAATCTATTTCTCTGTCTCATCACATTACTCTGTTTCTCTATATTTATCACACTATCCCGTGCATCTGTGGGCACACAGTACACTGGAACACTACCTCCATCACCCTACTATGGTCCTTCTTCATCACAGTAACAGTGCCTCCTTGATCACAATACTCATGAATGACAAACTAGAACACATAGATATATACTCTGTCTTAACCAAAAAAAATGAAACACATAAAATAACATCCCCTGCCTCTCTGCCCTCATAACAAACACCCTTTCTGGTCCTCATCACATTACTCTGTTTATCTGTCTTCATCACATTAGTATTTTTCTTTATCTTCATCACAATCTTTTCTCTGTCTTCGTTTCTCTGTCTTCATCACAATCTATTTCTCTGTTTCATCACATTACTCTGTTTCTCTGTCTTCATCACATTACTTGTTTCTCTTCTTCATACAATCTGTTTCCTGTCTTCATCACAATCTTTTCTCGGTCTCATCACATTACTCTGTTTCTCTGTCTTCATCACATTACTATGTTCCTCTATCTTCATCACATTAGTATTTTTCTTTATCTTCATCACAATCTGTTTCTCTGTCTTCATCACATTCATCACATTACTCTGTTTCTCTGTCTTCATCACATTACTATGTTTCTCTATCTTCATTACAATCTGTTTCTCTGTCTTCATCACAATCTATTTCTCGGTCTCATCACATTACTCTGTTTCTCTGTCTTCATCACATTACTATGTTCCTCTATCTTCATCACATTACCCTGTTTCTCTGTCTTTATCACTTTACTCTATTTCTCTGTCTTCATCACATTACTCTATTTCTCTGTCTTCATCACATTACTCTGTTTCTCTATCTTCATCCCATTACTCTGTTTCTCTGTCTTCATCACATTACTCTGTTTCTTTGTCTTCATCACATTACTATGTTTCTCTATCTTCATCACAATCTGTTTCTCTGTCTTCATCACAATCTGTATCTCTGTCTTCATCACATTACTCTGTTTCTCTGTCTTCATTACATTACTCTGTTTCTCTGTCTTCATCACATTACTCGGATTCTCTGTCTTCATCACAATCTATTTCACTGTCTTTGTCGCATTACTCTGTTTCTCTGTCTTCATCACATTACCCTGTTTCATCACATACTCTGTTTATCTGTTTTCATCACATTCCTCTGTTTCTCTATCTTCATCACATTACTCTGTTTCTCTGTCTTCATCACATTACTCTGTTTCTCGTTCTTCATCACATTACTCTATTTCTCTGTCTTCATCAAATCAATTTTTCTGTCTTCATCACATTACTCTGTTTCTCTGTCTTAATCACATTACTCTGTTTCTCTGTCTTCATCACATTACTATGTTTCTCTGTCTTCATCACAATCTATATCTCTGTCTTCATCACATTACTATGTTTCTCTATCTTCATCACAATCTGTTTCTTTGTCTTCATCACAATCTATTTCTCTGTCTTCATCACATTACTCTGTTTCTCTGTCTTCATTACATTACTCTGTTTCTCTGTCTTTATCACATTACTCTGTTTCACTGTCTTCATCACATTACTCTGTTTATCTGTCTTCATCACATTACTCTGTTTCTCTGTCTTCATCACATTACTATGTTTCTCGGTCTTCATCACATTACTCTATTTCGCTGTCTTCATCACATTACTATGTCTCTCTATATTTATCACATTATTTTGTTTATCTGTTTTCATCACATTACTCTGTTTCTCTGCATCATTGCATTACTCTGTTTCTCTGTCTTCATCACATTACTCTGTTTCTCTGTCTTCATCACATTACTCTGTTTCTCTGTCTTCATCACAATCTATTTCTCTGTCTTCATCATTACTCTGTTTCTGTCTTATCACATTACTAGTTTCTCTTCTTCATCACATTCTCTGTTTCTCGATCTTCATCACATACTCTGTTTCTCTGTCTTCATCACATTACTCTGTTTCTCTGTTTCTCTGTCTTCATCACATTACTCAGTTTATCTGTCTTCATCACATTACTATGGTTCTCTATCTTCATCACAATCTATTTCTGTGTCTTCATCACATTACTCTGTTTCTCTGTCTTCATCACATTACTATGTTTCTCTATCTTCATCACATTACTCAGTTTATCTGTCTTCATCAAATTACTATGGTTCTCTATCTTCATCACATTACTCTCTTTCTCTGTCTTCATCACACTACTCTGTTTCTCTGTTTTCATCAAAATCTATTTCTCTGTATTCATCACATTACTCAGTTTATCTGTCTTCATCACATTACTATGGTTCTCTATCTTCATCACATTACTCTATTTCTCTGTCTTCATCACAATCTATTTCTCTGTCTTCATCACATTACTCAGTTTATCTGTCTTCATCAAATTACTATGGTTCTCTATCTTCATCACATTACTCTCTTTCTCTGTCTTCATCACATTACTCTGTTTCTCTGTCTTCATCACATTACTATGTTTCTCGGTCTTCATCACATTACTATGTTTCCTGTCTTCATCATATTACTCTATTTCTCTGTCTTCATCACAATCTATTTCTCTGTCTTCATCACATTACTCTGTTTCTCATTCTTCATCACATTACTATGTTTCTCTATCTTCATCACAATCTATTTCTCTGTCTCATCACATTACTCTGTTTCTCTATATTATCTGTCTTCATCACATTACTCTGTTTCCCTATCTTCATCACATTACTATGTTTCTCTATCTTCATCACAATCTGTTTCTCTGTCTTCATCACATTCTATTTCTCTGTCTCATAACATTACTCTGTTTCTCTGTCTTCATCACATTACTCTGTTTCTCTGTCTTCATCACATTACTATGTTCCTCTATCTTCATCACATTACCCTGTTTCTCTGTCTTCATCACTTTACTCTATTTCTCTGTCTTCATCACATTACTCTATTTCTCTGTCTTCATCACATTACCCTGTTTCTCTATCTTCATCCCATTACTCTGTTTCTCTGTCTTCATCACATTACTCTGTTTCTATGTCTTCATCACATTACTATGTTTCTCTATCTTCATCACAATCTGTTTCTCTGTCTTCATCACAATCTGTATCTCTGTCTTCATCACATTACTCTGTTTCTCTGTCTTCATTACATTACTCTGTTTCTCTGTCTTCATCACGTTACTCTGTTTCTCTGTCTTCATCACATTACTATGTTCCTCTATCTTCATCACATTACCCTGTTTCTCTGTCTTCATCACTTTACTCTATTTCTCTGTCTTCATCACATTACTCTATTTCTCTGTCTTCATCACATTACTCTGTTTCTCTATCTTCATCCCATTACTCTGTTTCTCTGTCTTCATCACATTACTCTGTTTCTTTGTCTTCATCACATTACTATGTTTCTCTATCTTCATCACAATCTGTTTCTCTGTCTTCATCACAATCTGTATCTCTGTCTTCATCACATTACTCTGTTTCTCTGTCTTCATTACATTACTCTGTTTCTCTGTCTTCATCACATTACTCGGATTCTCTGTCTTCATCACAATCTATTTCACTGTCTTTGTCGCATTACTCTGTTTCTCAGTCTTCATCACATTACCCTGTTTCATCACATACTCTGTTTATCTGTTTTCATCACATTCCTCTGTTTCTCTATCTTCATCACATTACTCTGTTTCTCTGTCTTCATCACATTACTCTGTTTCTCGTTCTTCATCACATTACTCTATTTCTCTGTCTTCATCAAATCTATTTTTCTGTCTTCATCACATTACTCTGTTTCTCTGTCTTAATCACATTACTCTGTTTCTCTGTCTTCATCACATTACTATGTTTCTCTATCTTCATCACAATCTGTTTCTTTGTCTTCATCACAATCTATTTCTCTGTCTTCATCACAATACTCTGTTTCTCTGTCTTCATTACATTACACGGTTTCTCTGTCTTTATCACATTACTCTGTTTCACTGTCTTCATCACATTACTCTGTTTATCTGTCTTCATCACATTACTATGTTTCTCTATCTTTATCACATTACTCTATTTCTCTGTCTTCATCACAATCTATTTCTCCGTCTCATCACATTACTCTGTTTCTCTATATTTATCACACTCCATTGTTTATCTGTCTTCATCACATTACTCTGTTTCCCTATCTTCATCACATTACTATGTTTCTCTATCTTCATCACAATCTGTTTCTCTGTCTTCATCACAATCTATTTCTCTGTCTCATAACATTACTCTGTTTCTCTGTCTTCATCACATTACTCTGTTTCTCTGTCTTTATCACGTTACTCTGTTTCTCTGTCCTCATCACATTACTCTGTTTCTCTGTCTTCATCACATTACTATGTTCCTCTATCTTCATCACATTACCCTGTTTCTCTGTCTTCATCACTTTACTCTATTTCTCTGTCTTCATCACATTACTCTATTTCTCTGTCTTCATCACATTACTCTGTTTCTCTATCTTCATCCCATTACTCTGTTTCTCTGTCTTCATCACATTACTCTGTTTCTTTGTCTTCATCACATTACTATGTTTCTCTATCTTCATCACAATCTGTTTCTCTGTCTTCATCACAATCTGTATCTCTGTCTTCATCACATTACTCTGTTTCTCTGTCTTCATTACATTACTCTGTTTCTCTGTCTTCATCACAATACTCGGATTCTCTGTCTTCATCACAATCTATTTCACTGTCTTTGTCGCATTACTCTGTTTCTCTGTCTTCATCACATTACTCTGTTTCTCGTTCTTCATCACATTGCCCTGTTTCATCACATACTCTGTTTATCTGTTTTCATCACATTCCTCTGTTTCTCTATCTTCATCACATTACTCTGTTTCTCTGTCTTCATCACATTACTCTGTTTCTCCTTCTTCATCACATTACTCTATTTCTCTGTCTTCATCAAATCAATTTTTCTGTCTTCATCACATTACTCTGTTTCTCTGTCTTAATCACATTACTCTGTTTCTCTGTCTTCATCACATTACTATGTTTCTCTGTCTTCATCACAATCTATATCTCTGTCTTCATCACATTACTATGTTTCTCTATCTTCATCACAATCTGTTTCTTTGTCTTCATCACAATCTATTTCTCTGTCTTCATCACATTACTCTGTTTCTCTGTCTTCATTACATTACTCTGTTTCTCTGTCTTTATCACATTACTCTGTTTCACTGTCTTCATCACATTACTCTGTTTATCTGTCTTCATCACATTACTCTGTTTCTCTGTCTTCATCACATTACTATGTTTCTCGGTCTTCATCACATTACTCTATTTCGCTGTCTTCATCACATTACTATGTCTCTCTATATTTATCACATTATTTTGTTTATCTGTTTTCATCACATTACTCTGTTTCTCTGTCTTCATCACATTACTATGTTTCTCTATCTTCATCACATTACTCAGTTTCTGTCTTCATCACATTACTATGGTTGTCTATCTTCATCACATTTCTCTGTTTCTCTGTCTTCATCACATTACTCTGTTTCTCTGTCTTCATCACATTACTCTGTTTCTCTGTCTTCATCACATTACACTGTTTCTCTGTCCTCATCACATTACTCTGTTTCTCTGTCTTCATCATATTACTACATTTCTCTATCTTGATCACAATCTATTTCTCTGTCTTCATCACAATCTATTTCTCTGTCTTCATCACAATCTGTTTCTATGTCTTCATCACAATTTATTTATCTGTCTTCATCACATTACTCGGTTTCTCTCTCTTCATCACATTACTTGGTTTCTCTGTCTTCATCACAATCTATTTCTCTGTCTTCATCACATTACTCTGTTTCTCTGTCTTCATCACATTACTCTGTTTCTCTGTCTTCATCATATTACTCTGTTTCTCTGTCTTCATCACAATCTATTTATCTGTCTCATCACATTACTCTGTTTCTCTGTCTTCATCACATTACTATAGTTCTCTATCTTCATCACATTACTCTATTTCTCTGTCTTCATCACAATCTGTTTCTCTGTCTTCATCACATTATCTCTGTTTCTCTGTCTTTCATCACATTACTCTGTTTCTCTGTCTTCATCACATTACTACTGTTTCTCTATGTCTTCATCACAATCTATTTCTCTGTCTTCATCACATTACTCTGTTTCTCTGCTTCATTGCATTACTCAGTTTCTCTGTCTTTATCACATTACTCTGTTTCACTGTCTTCATCACATTACTCTGTTTATCTGTCTTCATCACATTACTCTGTTTCTCTGTCTTCATCACATACTCTGTTTATCTGTCTTCATCACATTACTCTGTTTCTCTGTCTTCATCACATTACTCTGTTTCTCTGTCTTCATCACATTACTCTGTTTCTCGGTCTTCATCACATTACTATGTTTCTCTATCTTCATCACATTACTCAGTTTATCTGTCTTCATCACATTACTATGGTTCTCTATCTTCATCACAATCTATTTCTGTGTCTTCATCACATTACTCTGTTTCTCTGTCTTCATCACATTACTATGTTTCTCTATTTTCATCACATAACTCAGTTTATCTGTCTTCATCAAATTACTATGGTTCTCTATCTTCATCACATTACTCTCTTTCTCTGTCTTCATCACACTACTCTGTTTCTCTGTTTTCATCAAAATCTATTTCTCTGTATTCATCACATTACTCAGTTTATCTGTCTTCATCACATTACTATGGTTCTCTATCTTCATCACATTACTCTATTTCTCTGTCTTCATCACAATCTATTTCTCTGTCTTCATCACATTACTCAGTTTATCTGTCTTCATCAAATTACTATGGTTCTCTATCTTCATCACATTACTCTCTTTCTCTGTCTTCATCACATTACTCTGTTTCTCTGTCTTCATCACATTACTATGTTTCTCGGTCTTCATCACATTACTATGTTTCCTGTCTTCATCATATTACTCTATTTCTCTGTCTTCATCACAATCTATTTCTCTGTCTTCATCACATTACTCTGTTTCTCATTCTTCATCACATTACTATGTTTCTCTATCTTCATCACAATCTATTTCTCTGTCTCATCACATTACTCTGTTTCTCTATATTATCTGTCTTCATCACATTACTCTGTTTCCCTATCTTCATCACATTACTATGTTTCTCTATCTTCATCACAATCTGTTTCTCTGTCTTCATCACATTCTATTTCTCTGTCTCATAACATTACTCTGTTTCTCTGTCTTCATCACATTACTCTGTTTCTCTGTCTTCATCACATTACTATGTTCCTCTATCTTCATCACATTACCCTGTTTCTCTGTCTTCATCACTTTACTCTATTTCTCTGTCTTCATCACATTACTCTATTTCTCTGTCTTCATCACATTACCCTGTTTCTCTATCTTCATCCCATTACTCTGTTTCTCTGTCTTCATCACATTACTCTGTTTCTATGTCTTCATCACATTACTATGTTTCTCTATCTTCATCACAATCTGTTTCTCTGTCTTCATCACAATCTGTATCTCTGTCTTCATCACATTACTCTGTTTCTCTGTCTTCATTACATTACTCTGTTTCTCTGTCTTCATCACGTTACTCTGTTTCTCTGTCTTCATCACATTACTATGTTCCTCTATCTTCATCACATTACCCTGTTTCTCTGTCTTCATCACTTTACTCTATTTCTCTGTCTTCATCACATTACTCTATTTCTCTGTCTTCATCACATTACTCTGTTTCTCTATCTTCATCCCATTACTCTGTTTCTCTGTCTTCATCACATTACTCTGTTTCTTTGTCTTCATCACATTACTATGTTTCTCTATCTTCATCACAATCTGTTTCTCTGTCTTCATCACAATCTGTATCTCTGTCTTCATCACATTACTCTGTTTCTCTGTCTTCATTACATTACTCTGTTTCTCTGTCTTCATCACATTACTCGGATTCTCTGTCTTCATCACAATCTATTTCACTGTCTTTGTCGCATTACTCTGTTTCTCAGTCTTCATCACATTACCCTGTTTCATCACATACTCTGTTTATCTGTTTTCATCACATTCCTCTGTTTCTCTATCTTCATCACATTACTCTGTTTCTCTGTCTTCATCACATTACTCTGTTTCTCGTTCTTCATCACATTACTCTATTTCTCTGTCTTCATCAAATCTATTTTTCTGTCTTCATCACATTACTCTGTTTCTCTGTCTTAATCACATTACTCTGTTTCTCTGTCTTCATCACATTACTATGTTTCTCTATCTTCATCACAATCTGTTTCTTTGTCTTCATCACAATCTATTTCTCTGTCTTCATCACAATACTCTGTTTCTCTGTCTTCATTACATTACACGGTTTCTCTGTCTTTATCACATTACTCTGTTTCACTGTCTTCATCACATTACTCTGTTTATCTGTCTTCATCACATTACTATGTTTCTCTATCTTTATCACATTACTCTATTTCTCTGTCTTCATCACAATCTATTTCTCCGTCTCATCACATTACTCTGTTTCTCTATATTTATCACACTCCATTGTTTATCTGTCTTCATCACATTACTCTGTTTCCCGATCTTCATCACATTACTATGTTTCTCTATCTTCATCACAATCTGTTTCTCTGTCTTCATCACAATCTATTTCTCTGTCTCATAACATTACTCTGTTTCTCTGTCTTCATCACATTACTCTGTTTCTCTGTCTTTATCACGTTACTCTGTTTCTCTGTCCTCATCACATTACTCTGTTTCTCTGTCTTCATCACATTACTATGTTCCTCTATCTTCATCACATTACCCTGTTTCTCTGTCTTCATCACTTTACTCTATTTCTCTGTCTTCATCACATTACTCTATTTCTCTGTCTTCATCACATTACTCTGTTTCTCTATCTTCATCCCATTACTCTGTTTCTCTGTCTTCATCACATTACTCTGTTTCTTTGTCTTCATCACATTACTATGTTTCTCTATCTTCATCACAATCTGTTTCTCTGTCTTCATCACAATCTGTATCTCTGTCTTCATCACATTACTCTGTTTCTCTGTCTTCATTACATTACTCTGTTTCTCTGTCTTCATCACAATACTCGGATTCTCTGTCTTCATCACAATCTATTTCACTGTCTTTGTCGCATTACTCTGTTTCTCTGTCTTCATCACATTACTCTGTTTCTCGTTCTTCATCACATTGCCCTGTTTCATCACATACTCTGTTTATCTGTTTTCATCACATTCCTCTGTTTCTCTATCTTCATCACATTACTCTGTTTCTCTGTCTTCATCACATTACTCTGTTTCTCCTTCTTCATCACATTACTCTATTTCTCTGTCTTCATCAAATCAATTTTTCTGTCTTCATCACATTACTCTGTTTCTCTGTCTTAATCACATTACTCTGTTTCTCTGTCTTCATCACATTACTATGTTTCTCTGTCTTCATCACAATCTATATCTCTGTCTTCATCACATTACTATGTTTCTCTATCTTCATCACAATCTGTTTCTTTGTCTTCATCACAATCTATTTCTCTGTCTTCATCACATTACTCTGTTTCTCTGTCTTCATTACATTACTCTGTTTCTCTGTCTTTATCACATTACTCTGTTTCACTGTCTTCATCACATTACTCTGTTTATCTGTCTTCATCACATTACTCTGTTTCTCTGTCTTCATCACATTACTATGTTTCTCGGTCTTCATCACATTACTCTATTTCGCTGTCTTCATCACATTACTATGTCTCTCTATATTTATCACATTATTTTGTTTATCTGTTTTCATCACATTACTCTGTTTCTCTGTCTTCATCACATTACTATGTTTCTCTATCTTCATCACATTACTCAGTTTCTGTCTTCATCACATTACTATGGTTGTCTATCTTCATCACATTTCTCTGTTTCTCTGTCTTCATCACATTACTCTGTTTCTCTGTCTTCATCACATTACTCTGTTTCTCTGTCTTCATCACATTACACTGTTTCTCTGTCCTCATCACATTACTCTGTTTCTCTGTCTTCATCATATTACTACATTTCTCTATCTTGATCACAATCTATTTCTCTGTCTTCATCACAATCTATTTCTCTGTCTTCATCACAATCTATTTCTCTTTCTTCATCACAATCTGTTTCTATGTCTTCATCACAATTTATTTATCTGTCTTCATCACATTACTCGGTTTCTCTCTCTTCATCACATTACTTGGTTTCTCTGTCTTCATCACAATCTATTTCTCTGTCTTCATCACATTACTCTGTTTCTCTGTCTTCATCACATTACTCTGTTTCTCTGTCTTCATCATATTACTCTGTTTCTCTGTCTTCATCACAATCTATTTCTCTGTCTTCATCACATTACTCTGTTTCTCTGTCTTCATCACATTACTATAGTTCTCTATCTTCATCACATTACTCTATTTCTCTGTCTTCATCACAATCTATTTCTCTGTCTTCATCACATTTCTCTGTTTCTCTGTCTTCATGACATTACTCTGTTTCTCTGTCTTCATCACATTACTCTGTTTCTCTGTCTTCATCAAATTACTCTGTTTCTCTGTCTCATCACATTACTCTGTTTCTCTATATTTATGACATTATTTTGTTCATCTGTCTTCATCACATTACTCTGTTCCTCTGTCTTCATCAAATTACTATGTTTCTCTATCTTCATCACAATCTATTTCTCTGTCCTCATCACATTACTCTGTTTCTCCGTCTTCATCACATTACTATGTTTCTCTATCTTCATCACAATCTATTTCTCTGTCTTCATCACAATCTATTTCTCTGTCCTCATCACATTACTCTGTTTCTCGTTCTTCATCACATTACTCTGTTTCATCACACACTCTGTTTATCTGTTTTCATCACATTCCTCTGTTTCTCTATCTTCATCACATTACTCTATTTCTCTGTCTTCATCAAATCTATTTTTCTGTCTTCATCACATTAATCTGTTTCTCTGTCTTAATCACATTACTCTGTTTCTCTGTCTTCATCACATTACTATGTTTCTCTATCTTCATCACAATCTGTTTCTTTGTCTTCATCACAATCTATTTCTCTGTCTTCATCACATTACTCTGTTTCTCTGTCTTCATTACATTACTCTGTTTCTCTGTCTTTATCACATTACTCTGTTTCACTGTCTTCATCACATTACTCTGTTTATCTGTCTTCATCACATTACTATGTTTCTCTATCTTTATCACATTACTCTATTTCTCTGTCTTCAACACAATCTATTTCTCTGTCTCATCACATTACTCTGTTTCTCTATATTTATCACACTCCAATAACAAACCACGATGAAAAAACAGTCCTGTGAGGCACACAGCTACACTTGGAACAACTACCTACAAAAACCCATGGAAAAACACCCCTACTAAATAGGACCTTCAATTAGAGGCAACGAGGAACAGCTGCCTCCAATTGAAGGTCAACCCAATAAACTAAACATAGAAATAGAAAAACTAGAACGAACATAGAAATATACTAACATAGAACATTAACCAAAAAAAAATGAAACACATAAAATAAACAGCCCCTGCCACGTCCTGACCAAACTACAATAACAAACAACCCCTTTACTGGTCAGGACGTGACAATCACATTACTCTGTTTATCTGTCTTCATCACATTAGTATTTTTCTTTATCTTCATCACAATCTGTTTCTCTGTCTTCATCACAATCTATTTCTCTGTTTCATCACATTACTCTGTTTCTCTGTCTTCATCACATTACTATGTTTCTCTATCTTCATTACAATCTGTTTCTCTGTCTTCATCACAATCTATTTCTCGGTCTCATCACATTACTCTGTTTCTCTGTCTTCATCACATTACTATGTTCCTCTATCTTCATCACATTACCCTGTTTCTCTGTCTTTATCACTTTACTCTATTTCTCTGTCTTCATCACATTACTCTATTTCTCTGTCTTCATCACATTACTCTGTTTCTCTATCTTCATCCCATTACTCTGTTTCTCTGTCTTCATCACATTACTCTGTTTCTTTGTCTTCATCACATTACTATGTTTCTCTATCTTCATCACAATCTGTTTCTCTGTCTTCATCACAATCTGTATCTCTGTCTTCATCACATTACTCTGTTTCTCTGTCTTCATTACATTACTCTGTTTCTCTGTCTTCATCACATTACTCGGATTCTCTGTCTTCATCACAATCTATTTCACTGTCTTTGTCGCATTACTCTGTTTCTCTGTCTTCATCACATTACCCTGTTTCATCACATACTCTGTTTATCTGTTTTCATCACATTCCTCTGTTTCTCTATCTTCATCACATTACTCTGTTTCTCTGTCTTCATCACATTAATCTGTTTCTCGTTCTTCATCACATTACTCTATTTCTCTGTCTTCATCAAATCTATTTTTCTGTCTTCATCACATTACTCTGTTTCTCTGTCTTAATCACATTACTCTGTTTCTCTGTCTTCATCACATTACTATGTTTCTCTATCTTCATCACAATCTGTTTCTTTGTCTTCATCACAATCTATTTCTCTGTCTTCATCACAATACTCTGTTTCTCTGTCTTCATTACATTACACGGTTTCTCTGTCTTTATCACATTACTCTGTTTCACTGTCTTCATCACATTACTCTGTTTATCTGTCTTCATCACATTACTATGTTTCTCTATCTTTATCACATTACTCTATTTCTCTGTCTTCATCACAATCTATTTCTCCGTCTCATCACATTACTCTGTTTCTCTATATTTATCACACTCCATTGTTTATATGTCTTCATCACATTACTCTGTTTCCCTATCTTCATCACATTACTATGTTTCTCTATCTTCATCACAATCTGTTTCTCTGTCTTCATCACAATCTATTTCTCTGTCTGATAACATTACTCTGTTTCTCTGTCTTCATCACATTACTCTGTTTCTCTGTCTTTATCACGTTACTCTGTTTCTCTGTCCTCATCACATTACTCTGTTTCTCTGTCTTCATCACATTACTATGTTCCTCTATCTTCATCACATTACCCTGTTTCTCTGTCTTCATCACTTTACTCTATTTCTCTGTCTTCATCACATTACTCTATTTCTCTGTCTTCATCACATTACTCTGTTTCTCTATCTTCATCCCATTACTCTGTTTCTCTGTCTTCATCACATTACTCTGTTTCTTTGTCTTCATCACATTACTATGTTTCTCTGTCTTCATTACATTACTCTGTTTCTCTGTCTTCATCACAATACTCGGATTCTCTGTCTTCATCACAATCTATTTCACTGTCTTTGTCGCATTACTCTGTTTCTCTGTCTTCATCACATTAGTCTGTTTCTCGTTCTTCATCACATTGCCCTGTTTCATCACATACTCTGTTTATCTGTTTTCATCACATTCCTCTGTTTCTCTATCTTCATCACATTACTCTGTTTCTCTGTCTTCATCACATTACTCTGTTTCTCGTTCTTCATCACATTACTCTATTTCTCTGTCTTCATCAAATCAATTTTTCTGTCTTCATCACATTACTCTGTTTCTCTGTCTTAATCACATTACTCTGTTTCTCTGTCTTCATCACATTACTATGTTTCTCTGTCTTCATCACAATCTGTATCTCTGTCTTCATCACATTACTATGTTTCTCTATCTTCATCACAATCTGTTTCTTTGTCTTCATCACAATATATTTCTCTGTCTTCATCATATTACTCTGTTTCTCTGTCTTCATTACATTACTCTGTTTCTCTGTCTTTATCACATTACTCTGTTTCACTGTCTTCATCACATTACTCTGTTTATCTGTCTTCATCACATTACTCTGTTTCTCTATCTTCATCCCATTACTCTGTTTCTCTGTCTTCATCACATTACTCTGTTTCTTTGTCTTCATCGCATTACTATGTTTCTCTATCTTCATCACAATCTGTTTCTCTGTCTTCATCACAATCTGTATCTCTGTCTTCATCACATTACTCTGTTTCTCTGTCTTCATTACATTACTCTGTTTCTCTGTCTTCATCACAATACTCGGATTCTCTGTCTTCATCACAATCTATTTCACTGTCTTTGTCGCATTACTCTGTTTCTCTGTCTTCATCACATTAGTCTGTTTCTCGTTCTTCATCACATTGCCCTGTTTCATCACATACTCTGTTTATCTGTTTTCATCACATTCCTCTGTTTCTCTATCTTCATCACATTACTCTGTTTCTCTGTCTTCATCACATTACTCTGTTTCTCGTTCTTCATCACATTACTCTATTTCTCTGTCTTCATCAAATCAATTTTTCTGTCTTCATCACATTACTCTGTTTCTCTGTCTTAATCACATTACTCTGTTTCTCTGTCTTCATCACATTACTATGTTTCTCTGTCTTCATCACAATCTGTATCTCTGTCTTCATCACATTACTATGTTTCTCTATCTTCATCACAATCTGTTTCTTTGTCTTCATCACAATATATTTCTCTGTCTTCATCATATTACTCTGTTTCTCTGTCTTCATTACATTACTCTGTTTCTCTGTCTTTATCACATTACTCTGTTTCACTGTCTTCATCACATTACTCTGTTTATCTGTCTTCATCACATTACTATGTTTCTCTATCTTTATCACATTACTCTATTTCTCTGTCTTCATCACAATCTATTTCTCCGTCTCATCACATTACTCTGTTTCTCTGTATTTATCACACTCCATTGTTTATCTGTCTTCATCACATTAATATGTTTCTCTATCTTCATCACAATCTGTTTCTCTGTCTTCATCACAATCTGTTTCTCTGTCTTCATCACAATCTATTTCTCTGTCTCATAACATTACTCTGTTTCTCTGTCTTCATCACATTACTCTGTTTCTCTGTCTTCATCACGTTACTCTGTTTCTCTGTCCTCATCACATTACTCTGTTTCTCTGTCTTCATCACATTACTCTGTTTCTCTGTCTTCATCACATTACTCTGTTTCTTTGTCTTCATCACATTACTATGTTTCTCTATCTTCATCACAATCTGTTTCTCTGTCTTCATCACAATCTGTATCTCTGTCTTCATCACATTACTCTGTTTCTCTGTCTTCATTACATTACTCTGTTTCTCTGTCTTCATCACATTAATATGTTTCTCTATCTTCATCACAATCTGTTTCTCTGTCTTCATCACAATCTATTTCTCTGTCTCATAACATTACTCTGTTTCTCTGTCTTCATCACTTTACTCTATTTCTCTGTCTTCATCACATTACTCTATTTCTCTGTCTTCATCACATTACTCTATTTCTCTGTCTTCATCACATTACTCTGTTTCTCTATCTTCATCCCATTACTATGTTTCTCTATCATCATCACAATCTGTTTCTCTGTCTTCATCACAATCTAGTTCTCTGTCTCATAACATTACTCTGTTTCTCTGTCTTCATCACATTACTCTGTTTCTCTGTCTTTATCACGTTACTCTGTTTCTCTGTCCTCATCACATTACTCTGTTTCTCTGTCTTCATCACATTACTATGTTCCTCTATCTTCATCACATTACCCTGTTTCTCTGTCTTCATCACTTTACTCTATTTCTCTGTCTTCATCACATTACTCTATTTCTCTGTCTTCATCACATTACTCTGTTTCTCTATCTTCATCCCATTACTCTGTTTCTCTGTCTTTATCACATTACTCTGTTTCTTTGTCTTCATCACATTACTATGTTTCTCTATCTTCATCACAATCTGTTTCTCTGTCTTCATCACAATCTGTATCTCTGTCTTCATCACATTACTCTGTTTCTCTGTCTTCATTACATTACTCTGTTTCTCTGTCTTCATCACATTACTCGGATTCTCTGTCTTCATCACAATCTATTTCACTGTCTTTGTCGCATTACTCTGTTTCTCTGTCTTCATCACATTACTCTGTTTCTCGTTCTTCATCACATTACTCTGTTTCATCACATACTCTGTTTATCTGTTTTCATCACATTCCTCTGTTTCTCTATCTTCATCACATTACTCTGTTTCTCTGTCTTCATCACATTACTCTGTTTCTCGTTCTTCATCACATTACTCTATTTCTCTGTCTTCATCAAATCTATTTTTCTGTCTTCATCACATTACTCTGTTTCTCTGTCTTAATCACATTACTCTGTTTCTCTGTCTTCATCACATTACTATGTTTCTCTATCTTCATCACAATCTGTTTCTTTGTCTTCATCACAATCTATTTCTCTGTCTTCATCACATTACTCTGTTTCTCTGTCTTCATTACATTACTCTGTTTCTCTGTCTTTATCACATTACTCTGTTTCACTGTCTTCATCACATTACTCTGTTTATCTGTCTTCATCACATTACTATGTTTCTCTATCTTTATCACATTACTCTATTTCTCTGTCTTCAACACAATCTATTTCTCTGTCTCATCACATTACTCTGTTTCTCTATATTTATCACACTCCAATAACAAACCACGATGAAAAAACAGTCCTGTGAGGCACACAGCTACAATTGGAACAACTACCTACAAAAACCCATGGAAAAACACCCCTACTAAATAGGACCTTCAATTAGAGGCAACGAGGAACAGCTGCCTCCAATTGAAGGTCAACCCAATAAACTAAACATAGAAATAGAAAAACTAGAACGAACATAGAAATATACTAACATAGAACATTAACCAAAAAAAAATGAAACACATAAAATAAACAGCCCCTGCCACATCCTGACCAAACTACAATAACAAACAACCCCTTTACTGGTCAGGACGTGACAATCACATTACTCTGTTTATCTGTCTTCATCACATTAGTATTTTTCTTTATCTTCATCACAATCTATTTCTCTGTCTTCATCACAATCTATTTCTCTGTTTCATCACATTACTCTGTTTCTCTGTCTTCATCACATTACTATGTTTCTCTATCTTCATCACAATCTGTTTCTCTGTCTTCATCACAATCTATTTCTCGGTCTTCATCACATTACTCTGTTTCTCTGTCTTCATCACATTACTATGTTCCTCTATCTTCATCACATTACCCTGTTTCTCTGTCTTCATCACTTTACTTTATTTCTCTGTCTTCATCACATTACTAAATTTCTCTGTCTTCATCACATTACTCTGTTTCTCTATCTTCATCCCATTACTCTGTTTCTCTGTCTTCATCACATTACTCTGTTTCTTTGTCTTCATCACATTACTATGTTTCTCTATCTTCATCACAATCTGTTTCTCTGTCTTCATCACAATCTGTATCTGTCTTCATCACATTACTCTGTTTCTCTGTCTTCATTACATTACTCTGTTTCTCTGTCTTCATCACATTACTCGGATTCTCTGTCTTCATCACAATCTATTTCACTGTCTTTGTCGCATTACTCTGTTTCTCTGTCTTCATCACATTACTCTGTTTCTCTATCTTCATCACATTACTCTGTTTCTCGTTCTTCATCACATTACTCTATTTCTCTGTCTTCATCAAATCTATTTTTCTGTCTTCATCACATTACTCTGTTTCTCTGTCTTAATCACATTACTCTGTTTCTCTGTCTTCATCACATTACTATGTTTCTCTATCTTCATCACAATCTGTTTCTTTGTCTTCATCACAATCTATTTCTCTGTCTTCATCACATTACTCTGTTTCTCTGTCTTCATCACATTAATCTATTTCTCTGTCTTCATTACAATCTATTTCTCTGTCTTCATCACAATCAATATCTCTTTCTTCATCTCATTACTCTGTTTCTCTGTCTTCATCACAATCTATTTCTCTTTCTTCATCACAATCAATATCTCTTTCTTCATCACATTACTCTGTTTCTCTGTCTTCATCACATTACTCGGATTCTCTGTCTTCATCACATTACTCTATTTCTCTGTCTTCATCACATTACTCTGTTTCTCTGTCTTCATCACATTACTCTGTTTCATCACATACTCTGTTTATCTGTCTTCATCACATTCCTCTGTTTCTCTATCTTCATCACATTACTCTATTTCTCTGTCTTCATCACAATCTATTTCTCTGTCTTCATCACATTACTCTGTTTCTCCTTCTTCATCACATTACTATTTTTCTCTATCTTCATCACAATCTGTTTCTCTGTCTTCATCACAATCTATTTCTCTGTCTTCATCACATTACTCTGTTTCTCTGTCTTCATCACATTACACTGTTTCTCTGTCTTCATCACATTACTCTGTTTCTCTGTCTTCATCACAATCTATTTCTCTGTCTTCATCACATTACTCTGTTTCTCTGTCTTCATCACATTACTCTGTTTCTCTGTCTTCATCACATTACACTAATTCTCTGTCCTCATCACATTACTCTGTTTCTCTGTCTTCATCACATTACTATATTTCTCTATCTTCATCACAATCTATTTCTCTGTCTTCATCACAATCTATTTCTCTGTCTTCATCACATTACTCTGTTTATCTGTCTTCATCAAATTACTATGGTTCTCTATCTTCATCACATTACTCTATTTCTCTGTCTTCATCACAATCTATTTCTCTGTCTTCATCACATTACTCAGTTTATCTGTCTTCATCAAATTACTATGGTTCTCTATCTTCATCACATTACTCTCTTTCTCTGTCTTCATCACACTACTCTGTTTCTCTGTTTTCATCAAAATCTATTTCTCTGTATTCATCACATTACTCAGTTTATCTGTCTTCATCACATTACTATGGTTCTCTATCTTCATCACATTACTCTATTTCTCTGTCTTCATCACAATCTATTTCTCTGTCTTCATCACATTACTCAGTTTATCTGTCTTCATCAAATTACTATGGTTCTCTATCTTCATCACATTACTCTCTTTCTCTGTCTTCATCACATTACTCTGTTTCTCTGTCTTCATCACATTACTATGTTTCTCGGTCTTCATCACATTACTATGTTTCCTGTCTTCATCATATTACTCTATTTCTCTGTCTTCATCACAATCTATTTCTCTGTCTTCATCACATTACTCTGTTTCTCATTCTTCATCACATTACTATGTTTCTCTATCTTCATTACAATCCATTCCTCTGTTTCATCGCATTACTCTGTTTATCTGTCTTCATCACATTACTCTGTTTCTCTGTCTTCATCACATTACTATGTTTCTCGGTCTTCATCACATTACTCTATTTCTCTGTCTTCATCACATTACTATGTTTCTCAATATTTATCACATTATTTTGTTTATCTGTCTTCATCACATTACTCTGTTTCTCTGCATTCATTGCATTACTCAGTTTCTCTGTCTTCATCACATTACTCGGTTTCTCTCTCTTCATCACATTACTTGGTTTCTTTGTCTTCATCACAATCTATTTCTCTGTCTTCATTGCATTACTCTGTTACTCTGTCTTGATCACATTACTCAGTTTATCTGTCTTCATCACATTACTCTGTTTCTCTGTCTTGATCACATTACTCTGTTTATCTGTCTTCATCACATTACTATGTTTCTCGATCTTCATCACATACTCTGTTTATCTGTCTTCATCACATTACTCTGTTTCTCTGTCTTCATCACATTACTCTGTTTCTCTGTCTTCATCACATTACTCTGTTTCTCGGTCTTCATCACATTACTATGTTTCTCTATCTTCATCACATTACTCAGTTTATCTGTCTTCATCACATTACTATGGTTCTCTATCTTCATCACAATCTATTTCTGTGTCTTCATCACATTACTCTGTTTCTCTGTCTTCATCACATTACTATGTTTCTCTATCATCATCACATTACTCAGTTTATCTGTCTTCATCAAATTACTATGTTTCTCTATCTTCATCACAATATGTTTCTTTGTCTTCATCACAATCTATTTATCTGTCTTCATCACAATCTATTTCTCTGTCTTCATCACAATCTGTTTCTTTGTCTTCATCACAATCTATTTCTCTGTCTTCATCACATTACTCTGTTTCTCTGTCTTCATTACATTACTCTGTTTCTCTGTCTTCATTACATTACTCTGTTTCTCTGTCTTCATCACATTACTCAGTTTATCTGTCTTCATCACATTACTATGGTTCTCTATCTTCATCACATTACTCTATTTCTCTATCTTCATCACAATCTATTTCTCTGTCTTCATCACATTACTCTGTTTCTCTGTCCTCATCACATTACTCTATTTCTCTGTCTTCATCACAATCTATTTCTCTGTCTTCATCACATTACTATGTTTCTATATCTTCATCACAACTCTGTTTCTCTGTCTTCATCACATTAATATGTTTCTCTGTCTTCATCATATTACTCTGTTTCTCTGTCTTCATCACATTACTCTGTTTCTCTGTCTTCATCACATTACTCAGTTTATCTGTCTTCATCACATTAGCATGGATCTCTATCTTCATCACATTACTCTATTTCTCTGTCTTCATCACATTACTCTGTTGATCTGTCTTCATCAAATTACTATGGTTCTCTATCTTCATCACATTACTCTGTTTCTCTGTCTTCATCACATTACTCTGTTTCTCTGTCTTCATCACATTACTATGTTTCTCGGTCTTCATCACATTACTCTATTTCGCTGTCTTCATCACATTACTATGTCTCTCTATATTTATCACATTATTTTGTTTATCTGTCTTCATCACATTACTCTGTTTCTCTGTCTTCATCACATTACTATGTTTCTCTATCTTCATCACATTACTCAGTTTCTGTCTTCATCACATTACTATGGTTGTCTATCTTCATCACATTTCTCTGTTTCTCTGTCTTCATCACATTACTCTGTTTCTCTGTCTTCATCACATTACTCTGTTTCTCTGTCTTCATCACATTACACTGTTTCTTTGTCCTCATCACATTACTCTGTTTCTCTGTCTTCATCATATTACTACATTTCTCTATCTTGATCACAATCTATTTCTCTGTCTTCATCACAATCTATTTCTCTGTCTTCATCACAATCTATTTCTCTGTCTTCATCACAATCTGTTTCTATGTATTCATCACAATTTATTTATCTGTCTTCATCACATTACTCGGTTTCTCTCTCTTCATCACATTACTTGGTTTCTCTGTCTTCATCACAATCTATTTCTCTGTCTTCATCACATTACTCTGTTTCTCTGTCTTCATCACATTACTCTGTTTCTCTGTCTTCATCATATTACTCTGTTTCTCTGTCTTCATCACAATCTATTTATCTGTCTCATCACATTACTCTGTTTCTCTGTCTTCATCACATTACTATAGTTCTCTATGTTTCTCTGTCTTCATCACATTACTATGTTTCTCGGTCTTCATCACATTACTCTATTTCGCTGTCTTCATCACATTACTATGTCTCTCTATATTTATCACATTATTTTGTTTATCTGTCTTCATCACATTACTCTGTTTCTCTGTCTTCATCACATTACTATGTTTCTCTATCTTCATCACATTACTCAGTTTCTGTCTTCATCACATTACTATGGTTGTCTATCTTCATCACATTTCTCTGTTTCTCTGTCTTCATCACATTACTCTGTTTCTCTGTCTTCATCACATTACTCTGTTTCTCTGTCTTCATCACATTACACTGTTTCTTTGTCCTCATCACATTACTCTGTTTCTCTGTCTTCATCATATTACTACATTTCTCTATCTTGATCACAATCTATTTCTCTGTCTTCATCACAATCTATTTCTCTGTCTTCATCACAATCTATTTCTCTGTCTTCATCACAATCTGTTTCTATGTCTTCATCACAATTTATTTATCTGTCTTCATCACATTACTCGGTTTCTCTCTCTTCATCACATTACTTGGTTTCTCTGTCTTCATCACAATCTATTTCTCTGTCTTCATCACATTACTCTGTTTCTCTGTCTTCATCACATTACTCTGTTTCTCTGTCTTCATCATATTACTCTGTTTCTCTGTCTTCATCACAATCTATTTATCTGTCTCATCACATTACTCTGTTTCTCTGTCTTCATCACATTACTATAGTTCTCTATCTTCATCACATTACTCTATTTCTCTGTCTTCATCACAATCTATTTCTCTGTCTTCATCACATTTCTCTGTTTCTCTGTCTTCATGACATTACTCTGTTTCTCTGTCTTCATCACATTACTCTGTTTCTCTGTCTGCATCAAATTACTCTGTTTCTCTGTCTCATCACATTACTCTGTTTCTCTATATTTATGACATTATTTTGTTCATCTGTCTTCATCACATTACTCTGTTCCTCTGTCTTCATCAAATTACTATGTTTCTCTATCTTCATCACAATCTATTTCTCTGTCTTCATGACATTACTCTGTTTCTCTGTCTTCATCACATTACTATGTTTCTCTATCTTCATCACATACTCCGTTTCTCTGTCTTCATCACATTACTATAGTTCTCTATCTTCATCACATTACTCTATTTCTCTGTCTTCATCACAATCTATTTCTCTGTCTTCATCACATTTCTCTGTTTCTCTGTCTTCATGACATTACTCTGTTTCTCTGTCTTCATCACATTACTCTGTTTCTCTGTCTTCATCAAATTACTCTGTTTCTCTGTCTCATCACATTACTCTGTTTCTCTATATTTATGACATTATTTTGTTCATCTGTCTTCATCACATTACTCTGTTCCTCTGTCTTCATCAAATTACTATGTTTCTCTATCTTCATCACAATCTATTTCTCTGTCCTCATCACATTACTCTGTTTCTCCGTCTTCATCACATTACTATGTTTCTCTATCTTCATCACAATCTATTTCTCTGTCTTCATCACAATCTATTTCTCTGTCCTCATCACATTACTCTGTTTCTCTGTCTTCATCACATTACTCTATTTCTATATCATCATCACAATCTATTTCTCTGTCTTCATCACTGTCACGTTCGTCGTAAAAAGTGGACCAAGGCGCAGCGGTCTCGTGCACATCTTCCTTTTTTATTTGGATAAACGTGAACACTTAACAAAAATAACAAACCACGACGAAAAAACAGTCCTGTGAGGCACACAGCTACACTTGGAACAACTACCCACAAAAACCCATGGAAAAACACCCCTACTAAATAGGACCTTCAATTAGAGGCAACGAGGAACAGCTGCCTCCAATTGAAGGTCAACCCAATAAACTAAACATAGAAATAGAAAAACTAGAACGAACATAGAAATATACTAACATAGAACATTAACCAAAAAAAAAAAGAAACACATAAAATAAACACCCCTGCCACGTCCTGACCAAACTACAATAACAAACAACCCCTTTACTGGTAAGGACGTGACAATCACATTACTCTGTTTATCTGTCTTCATCACATAACTATGTTTCTCTGTCTTCATCACATTACTCTGTTTCTCTGTCTTCATCACATTAATCTATTTCTCTGTCTTCATCACAATCTATTTCTCTGTCTTCATCACATTACTCTGTTTCTCTGTGTTCATCACATTACTCTGTTTCTCTGTCTTCATCATATTACTCTGTTTCTCTGTCTTCATCACATTACTATGTTTCTCTGTCTTCATCACATTACTATGTTTCTCTATCTTCATCACATACTCTGTTTCTCTGTCTTCATCACATTACTATAGTTCTCTATCTTCATCACATTACTCTATTTCTCTGTCTTCATCACAATCTATTTCTCTGTCTTCATCACATTTCTCTGTTTCTCTGTCTTCATGACATTACTCTGTTTCTCTGTCTTCATCACATTACTCTGTTTCTCTGTCTCATCACATTACTCTGTTTCTCTATATTTATGACATTATTTTGTTCATCTGTCTTCATCACATTACTCTGTTCCTCTGTCTTCATCAAATTACTATGTTTCTCTATCTTCATCACAATCTATTTCTCTGTCTTCATCAAAATCTATTTCTCTGTCTTCATCACAATCTGTTTCTTTGTCTTCATCACAATCTATTTCTCTGTCTTCATCACATTACTCTGTTTCTCTGTCTTCATTACATTACTGTGTTTCTCTGTCTTCATCAAATTACTATGTTTCTCTATCTTCATCACAATATGTTTCTTTGTCTTCATCACAATCTATTTATCTGTCTTCATCACAATCTATTTCTCTGTCTTCATCACAATCTGTTTCTTTGTCTTCATCACAATCTATTTCTCTGTCTTCATCACAATCTATTTCTGTGTCTTCATCACATTACTCTGTTTCTCTGTCTTCATCACATTACTATGTTTCTCTATCATCATCACATTACTCAGTTTATCTGTCTTCATCAAATTACTATGTTTCTCTATCTTCATCACAATATGTTTCTTTGTCTTCATCACAATCTATTTATCTGTCTTCATCACAATCTATTTCTCTGTCTTCATCACAATCTGTTTCTTTGTCTTCATCACAATCTATTTCTCTGTCTTCATCACATTACTCTGTTTCTCTGTCTTCATTACATTACTCTGTTTCTCTGTCTTCATTACATTACTCTGTTTCTCTGTCTTCATCACATTACTCAGTTTATCTGTCTTCATCACATTACTATGGTTCTCTATCTTCATCACATTACTCTATTTCTCTATCTTCATCACAATCTATTTCTCTGTCTTCATCACATTACTCTGTTTCTCTGTCCTCATCACATTACTCTATTTCTCTGTCTTCATCACAATCTATTTCTCTGTCTTCATCACATTACTATGTTTCTATATCTTCATCACAATCTGTTTCTCTGTCTTCATCACATTAATATGTTTCTCTGTCTTCATCATATTACTCTGTTTCTCTGTCTTCATCACATTACTCTGTTTCTCTGTCTTCATCACATTACTCAGTTTATCTGTCTTCATCACATTACCATGGATCTCTATCTTCATCACATTACTCTATTTCTCTGTCTTCATCACATTACTCTGTTGATCTGTCTTCATCAAATTACTATGGTTCTCTATCTTCATCACATTACTCTGTTTCTCTGTCTTCATCACATTACTCTGTTTCTCTGTCTTCATCACATTACTATGTTTCTCGGTCTTCATCACATTACTCTATTTCGCTGTCTTCATCACATTACTATGTCTCTCTATATTTATCACATTATTTTGTTTATCTGTCTTCATCACATTACTCTGTTTCTCTGTCTTCATCACATTACTATGTTTCTCTATCTTCATCACATTACTCAGTTTCTGTCTTCATCACATTACTATGGTTGTCTATCTTCATCACATTTCTCTGTTTCTCTGTCTTCATCACATTACTCTGTTTCTCTGTCTTCATCACATTACTCTGTTTCTCTGTCTTCATCACATTACACTGTTTCTTTGTCCTCATCACATTACTCTGTTTCTCTGTCTTCATCATATTACTACATTTCTCTATCTTGATCACAATCTATTTCTCTGTCTTCATCACAATCTATTTCTCTGTCTTCATCACAATCTATTTCTCTGTCTTCATCACAATCTGTTTCTATGTCTTCATCACAATCTATTTCTCTGTCTTCATCACATTACTCAGTTTATCTGTCTTCATCAAATTACTATGGTTCTCTATCTTCATCACATTACTCTGTTTCTCTGTCTTCATCACATTACTCTGTTTCTCTGTCTTCATCACATTACTCTGTTTCTCTGTCCTCATCACATTACTCTATTTCTCTGTCTTCATCACAATCTATTTCTCTGTCTTCATCACATTACTATGTTTCTATATCTTCATCACAATCTGTTTCTCTGTCTTCATCACAATCTATTTCTCTGTTTCATCACATTACTCTGTTTCTCTGTCTTCATCACATTAATATGTTTCTCTGTCTTCATCATATTACTCTGTTTCTCTGTCTTCATCACATTACTCTGTTTCTCTGTCTTCATCACATTACTCAGTTTATCTGTCTTCATCACATTAGCATGGATCTCTATCTTCATCACATTACTCTATTTCTCTGTCTTCATCACATTACTCTGTTGATCTGTCTTCATCAAATTACTATGGTTCTCTATCTTCATCACATTACTCTGTTTCTCTGTCTTCATCACATTACTCTGTTTCTCTGTCTTCATCACATTACTATGTTTCTCGGTCTTCATCACATTACTCTATTTCGCTGTCTTCATCACATTACTATGTCTCTCTATATTTATCACATTATTTTGTTTATCTGTCTTCATCACATTACTCTGTTTCTCTGTCTTCATCACATTACTATGTTTCTCTATCTTCATCACATTACTCAGTTTCTGTCTTCATCACATTACTATGGTTGTCTATCTTCATCACATTTCTCTGTTTCTCTGTCTTCATCACATTACTCTGTTTCTCTGTCTTCATCACATTACTCTGTTTCTCTGTCTTCATCACATTACACTGTTTCTTTGTCCTCATCACATTACTCTGTTTCTCTGTCTTCATCATATTACTACATTTCTCTATCTTGATCACAATCTATTTCTCTGTCTTCATCACAATCTATTTCTCTGTCTTCATCACAATCTATTTCTCTGTCTTCATCACAATCTGTTTCTATGTCTTCATCACAATTTATTTATCTGTCTTCATCACATTACTCGGTTTCTCTCTCTTCATCACATTACTTGGTTTCTCTGTCTTCATCACAATCTATTTCTCTGTCTTCATCACATTACTCTGTTTCTCTGTCTTCATCACATTACTCTGTTTCTCTGTCTTCATCATATTACTCTGTTTCTCTGTCTTCATCACAATCTATTTATCTGTCTCATCACATTACTCTGTTTCTCTGTCTTCATCACATTACTATAGTTCTCTATCTTCATCACATTACTCTATTTCTCTGTCTTCATCACAATCTATTTCTCTGTCTTCATCACATTTCTCTGTTTCTCTGTCTTCATGACATTACTCTGTTTCTCTGTCTTCATCACATTACTCTGTTTCTCTGTCTGCATCAAATTACTCTGTTTCTCTGTCTCATCACATTACTCTGTTTCTCTATATTTATGACATTATTTTGTTCATCTGTCTTCATCACATTACTCTGTTCCTCTGTCTTCATCAAATTACTATGTTTCTCTATCTTCATCACAATCTATTTCTCTGTCTTCATGACATTACTCTGTTTCTCTGTCTTCATCACATTACTATGTTTCTCTATCTTCATCACATACTCCGTTTCTCTGTCTTCATCACATTACTATAGTTCTCTATCTTCATCACATTACTCTATTTCTCTGTCTTCATCACAATCTATTTCTCTGTCTTCATCACATTTCTCTGTTTCTCTGTCTTCATGACATTACTCTGTTTCTCTGTCTTCATCACATTACTCTGTTTCTCTGTCTTCATCAAATTACTCTGTTTCTCTGTCTCATCACATTACTCTGTTTCTCTATATTTATGACATTATTTTGTTCATCTGTCTTCATCACATTACTCTGTTCCTCTGTCTTCATCAAATTACTATGTTTCTCTATCTTCATCACAATCTATTTCTCTGTCCTCATCACATTACTCTGTTTCTCCGTCTTCATCACATTACTATGTTTCTCTATCTTCATCACAATCTATTTCTCTGTCTTCATCACAATCTATTTCTCTGTCCTCATCACATTACTCTGTTTCTCTGTCTTCATCACATTACTCTATTTCTATATCATCATCACAATCTATTTCTCTGTCTTCATCACTGTCACGTTCGTCGTAAAAAGTGGACCAAGGCGCAGCGGTCTCGTGCACATCTTCCTTTTTTATTTGGATAAACGTGAACACTTAACAAAAATAACAAACCACGACGAAAAAACAGTCCTGTGAGGCACACAGCTACACTTGGAACAACTACCCACAAAAACCCATGGAAAAACACCCCTACTAAATAGGACCTTCAATTAGAGGCAACGAGGAACAGCTGCCTCCAATTGAAGGTCAACCCAATAAACTAAACATAGAAATAGAAAAACTAGAACGAACATAGAAATATACTAACATAGAACATTAACCAAAAAAAAAAAGAAACACATAAAATAAACACCCCTGCCACGTCCTGACCAAACTACAATAACAAACAACCCCTTTACTGGTAAGGACGTGACAATCACATTACTCTGTTTATCTGTCTTCATCACATAACTATGTTTCTCTGTCTTCATCACATTACTCTGTTTCTCTGTCTTCATCACATTAATCTATTTCTCTGTCTTCATCACAATCTATTTCTCTGTCTTCATCACATTACTCTGTTTCTCTGTGTTCATCACATTACTCTGTTTCTCTGTCTTCATCATATTACTCTGTTTCTCTGTCTTCATCACATTACTATGTTTCTCTGTCTTCATCACATTACTATGTTTCTCTATCTTCATCACATACTCTGTTTCTCTGTCTTCATCACATTACTATAGTTCTCTATCTTCATCACATTACTCTATTTCTCTGTCTTCATCACAATCTATTTCTCTGTCTTCATCACATTTCTCTGTTTCTCTGTCTTCATGACATTACTCTGTTTCTCTGTCTTCATCACATTACTCTGTTTCTCTGTCTCATCACATTACTCTGTTTCTCTATATTTATGACATTATTTTGTTCATCTGTCTTCATCACATTACTCTGTTCCTCTGTCTTCATCAAATTACTATGTTTCTCTATCTTCATCACAATCTATTTCTCTGTCTTCATCAAAATCTATTTCTCTGTCTTCATCACAATCTATTTCTCTGTCTTCATCACATTACTCTGTTTCTCTGTCTTCATTACATTACTGTGTTTCTCTGTCTTCATCACATTACTCGGTTTCTCTCTCTTCATCATATTACTTGGTTTATCTGTCTTCATCACATTACTCTGTTTCTCTGTCTTCATCACATTACTCTGTTTCTCTGTCTTCATCACATTACTCTGTTTCTCTGTCTCATCACATTACTCTGTTTCTCTGTCTTCATCACATTGCTCTTTTTCTCTGTCTTCATCACAATCTATTTCTCTGTCTCATCACATTACTCTGTTTCTCTGTTTTCATCACATTACTCTGTTTCTGTCTTCATCACCTTACTCTCTTTCTCGGTCTTCATCACATTACTCTGTTCCTCTGTCTTCATCACATTACTCTGTTTCTGTCTTCATTACATTACTCTGTTTCTCTGTCTTCATCACATTACTCGGATTCTCTGTCTTCATCACCATCTATTTCTCTGTCTTCATCGCATTACTCTGTTTCTCTGTCTTCATCACATTACTCTGTTTCTCTCTCTTCTTCCATGTTCCTCCTCTGCCCCAGTAGGGCTCCATTTCTCTGGGCCTGTATCTCTCCTCTAGCAGCTTAATGCAGTCCCTCCCTGCTCCAAAACAGCAATGCGTCTTCCTGTGTCTTCCCTTCCTGTGTGTTGGCTCAGATGGATGACTATACAAACAGGCCATAAATCAGACTGAGAGATGAGGGAAGGGGGTGGGGGGGGAGGGGGGGATATCATCTATGCTGGTGGCTGGAGCCAAGCCGCTTAGTGAGACTGGATGAGCATAGTGAGATCAGCACAGTACAGCACAGGTAAGTCCAGGTCAACCCACACAGTGCAGAGACAGACACATGGACACAGTCGAACTACTGCAACACAGCACAGTCCAACAGTGCCAATATCACTGCTTTAATGTCTCTGACACAATCTTCATCGCATGGGATGAGTCACCAACGGCGATGCTACCAACTAAGGTTGAGCAGTATCAACACTGTGTGATGTAGAACAGCTGCACGTCTCCAACCCTTCACACTGTACATTATCCACTAGCTGACAGTATTACCGTACTGTACAAGTGACCTAACATAATTCTGCCTGATGGATCATCGGTGCCGTGTGTTTAATCTCTATCTGTGATGTTACTGCGAGCCTGGTAGGTACAAGCTCTCTCTCTCTCTCTCTCATTTCTGAACCTCGTGAAACAAAAAAAAAACGCTTATGAAAAGCTCAGCGTGAGGCGATTAGCATCTTTAATATTCATAACTGTTCTATTTGCTCTGTTCCAGAGGGGAGCGGTTTAATCACTCAAAGTCATGTTATTTTTAGAGGAATGACAGCACACCAGGGACCAGCCTTGTATTGCTGCGTTGAGCCAACTAAACTACACACCACACCATAGAACCTGGCCTGCCCAGACACCTGTCTGATTGCTGCAATGAGTTAGGGTCCTCCAGTCCAGACTTCCACCCAGCCACCTAGCCTGCCAGTGTGACATTAAGGGCACTCAGCACAACACATTGTTGTCTGAGGTGATCATGAGAGCACTACACAATCTGTGTGAATGTGAGACTAGGCCACTCGACAGAACACACCACGTTGATGTCTGTGATTACGGCGGCAGCGAATTGAGGCACACAACACCTGTTTATTGACCTCTCAACACTATGTCTGGGTGTCATACAGTAGGCTGGAATGATATAGGGCCCTTAATGTAACGGGGGGGAATGGCTAGCTAGTTAGCGGTGCGCCCTAGTAGCGTTTCAATCGGCGACGTCACTCACTCTGAGACCTTAAAGTAGTTGTTTCCCTTGCCGCTGCTTTTGTGGAGTGATAGGTAACAATGCTTGGAGGGTGTGTGTTGACGATGTGTGTAGAGGGTACCAACCTGGTTCAAGCCCAGGTTGGGGCTAGGAAAGGAAGTGAAGCAATACTGTTACATTAACACTGTGCATGACTGCTAAAAGAGGTTCGATAACATCCCCAGAGTGACATCTGCAGTTAGTTAAGCCCAAAAAACAAGCTGGTTTTGACTTAACACTGTCCAACTGAGCTTTCATAGGCTTCCTTTACAAAAGGTTAAAGCTACTACCAGTTGGTTAGCAGTATTCTGCCTGTGTGTCATATCACCCAGTGTCCAGAAGAGGGCAGCTCCAGTCGTCTGGTCTGACCGGCCCAGTACTCTGGTCTGACTGGCCCAGTGGTCCTCCTCAGCAGTAGCAGCCAGCCAGTGGAGCCTGTCAGTGAGAGCAGTCAGTCTGCAGAGTCTGAGTTCTTCATTCTGTCTGTCTCTCTTCTGGCACTTGCTGGGGCCAATCACAGAAATCACTGAGTCAGAACCCACCACCACAATAACAGATGGAGGGACATTCGGCTCCAGAATTTAAAACATCTCCTCAGACGAACGCGCGCTCTCTCGCTCTCTCTCTCTCTCTCTCTCTCTCTCTCTCCGTCTCCCCCTCCTCCCTCCGTCCGTCTCCACCGTCCTTTTATCTCTTCCTCTTGCTTCTGCTGCTTTGTCCTCCATCATATGCTGTACATAACCCGTTCATTTCTGTCCATCTGTCTCACTTTTTCTACCTATCAGCAAGGTCTTTCCCTCCTCTAACTCATATCACTGTTCCAGTCTATTCCCAGCCACTTGAAGTGACTTCATAAAAAACTATTGTCAATCAATAAATCAACCATTGATTACTCTCTGAGAAGTACAGAAAAGTACATGAAGGGTCCATGAATGCATCATTGTACCCTTGAAATGAACGCAAGTAGGAATGGTGGATTTTGCAAATGAAACCTCTTGAAACTGCTTTTTATCTATCTGAATATTTTCTTCACTCTGTCTGGAAACAAGGTCCAATAGTGGCTGAGAACATACTATTTAAGAATATAAACATTTTTATCGGTTTCCCCAAATACCCGAGGGAAACGGCACTACCACTACGTCATACAATTTGCTATTTTAGTTGGAACAAGGTATTAAGGTATTTTATATACCGTTTCACATGAATTAGATTTTTTCATGTTTTTAAAAATATTTTGACGTTTTCTTAATTATATGTTTTCATGATTGTCATGTTTAAATGTTTGATGATACTCAGAAACGTCTATTTACAAAATCTAAATCCTAATATTTTACATTATTTCAGGAATTATCTTAAGAACAAGCATATAAGGTTCACATTATAGGGAAAATTATCAATATCGATTGTAATTTAATACACCTTTGCCACAAAAATATGTACTATGATGGTAATGACTTAGCGTTGTGGTAATGACAGAGTGTGGTGGAAATGACATTTCATAGAAAACAACTGATGAAAAATACCATTAAACATTTTAATGTTTAGTGGTAGTAGTACATGTTTAATTTGATTGTAGATATGGAACAGTTAAGGTTAGGGCTCTGTGCAGACCAGTCAAGTTCTTCTACACCAATTTCTCAAACCATTTCTGTATAGACCTCGCTTTGTGCATAGGGGCATTGTCATCCTGAAAAAGGGCCTTCCCCAAAACTGTTGCCACAAAGTTGGAAGCACAGAATCGTCTAGAATGTCATTGTATGCTGTAGCGTTAAGATTTCCCTTCACTGGAACTAAGGGGCGTAGCCCAAACCATGAAAAACTGCCCCAGACCATTATTCCTCCTCCACCAAACTTTACAGTTGGCACTATGCATTGGGGTAGGTAGAGTTCTCCTGGCATCCGCCAAACCCAGATTCGTCAATCGGACTGCCAGATGGCAAAGCGTGATTCATCACTCCAGAGAACGTGTTTCCACTGCTCCAGAGTCCAATGGCGGCTAGCTTTACAATACTCCAGCCGACGCTTGGCATTGTGCATGGTGGTCTTATGCTTGTGTGTGGCTGCTCGGCCATGAAAACCCATTTCATGTAGCTCCCAACGAACAGTTATTTTGCTGACGTTGCTTCCAGAGGCAGTTTGGAACTCAGTAGTGAATGTTGCAACCAAGGAGAGACAATTTTTACGCACTATGCGCTTCAGCACCTGGCGGATCCATTCTGTGAGCTTGTGTGGCCTACCACTTCGCGGCTGAGCCATTGTTGCTCATAGACGTTTCCACTTCACAATAACAGCATTTACAGTTGACCGGGGAAGCTCTAGCAGGGCAGAAATTTGACAAACTGACTTGTTGGAAAGGTGGCATCCTACGACGGTGCCACGTTGAAAGCCATTGAGCTCTTTTTTATGGACCATTCTACTGCCAATGTTTGTCTATGGAGATTGCATGGCGGTGTGCTCAATTTAATACACCTTTCAGCAACGGATGTGGCTGATATGGCTGAATACACTAATTTAAAGAGGTGTCCACATAGTTTTGGATATATAGTGTATGTCCTTGTCATCTCTGTGGTTGATTTAGGGATCATCTTATAGAATAATTCAAAATGAATAATTAAAGTCATCGTAACATAATACAACATGTAATGGTCTTATTTAGAAAATGTTTAATTTCAACGTAACTATGATCATATACAGTACCAGTCAAAAGTTTAGACACACCTACTCATTCCAGGGTTTTTCTTTATTTTTACTATTTTCTACATTGTAGAAAGAAGACATCAAAACTATGAAATAACACATATGGAATCATGTAGTAACCAAAAAAGTGTTAAACAAATCAATATATATTTTATATTTGAGATTCTTCAAAGTTTCCACCCTTTGTAATGATGTCAGCTTTGCACACTCACAAACAGCAGGGGTTCAAACTTTAGAACCCAGTTCCTACATTTGAATATAAAAATGTATTTTATCAAACAAAACTATGCTACATTTTATCTCTGAGACCCTCAGGATGATAAATCAGAGCAAGATTACTGATTGTAAGTACATTATTTACCTTCAGAGGTGAATGTATCAAACCAGTTGCCGTGATAAAAGTTTTGCTGTTGTTGTGCACTCTCCTCAAACAATGGCTTGGTATTTTTCCACTTTAATAGCTAATGTAAATTGAACAGTGCAGTTAGATTAACAAGAACTAAAGCTTTCTGCCCATATAAGAGACTCTAGACCCAAACTGTTATAGACCTATATCCATCATGCCCTGCCTTTCTAAAAGCCACCATACCTTCTCCACTTTGCAATCTGGTTTCCGAGCGGGTCATGGATGCACCTCAGCCACGCTTAAAGGTCCTAAACGATATCATAATCGCCATTGATAACAGACAGTACTGTGTAGCTATCTTCATCGACCTGTCCAAGGCTTTTGACTCTGTCAATCACCGTATTCTTATCGGCAGACTCAATAGCCTTGGCTTCTCAAATGACTGCCTCGCCTGGTTCACCAACTACTTCTCAGATAGAGTTCAGTGTGTCAAATCGGAGGGCCTGCTGTCCGGACCTCTGGCAGTCTCTATGGGGGTGCCACAGGGTTCAATTGTCGGGCCAACTCTTTTCTCTGTATATATCAATGATGTCGCTCTTGCTGCTGGTGATTCTCTGATCCACCTCTTTGCAGATGACACCATTCGGTATACATCTGGCCCTTCTTTGGACACTGTGCTAACAAACCTCCAAACGAGCTTCAATGCCATACAACACTGCTTCCGTGGCCTCCAAATGCTTTTAAATCCTAGTAAAACTAACTCTTCAACCGATTGCTGCCCGCACCGTCCCGCCCAACTAGCATCACTACTCTGGACGGTTCTGACTTAGAATATGTGGACAACTACAAATACCTAGGTGTCTGGTTAGACTGTAAACTTTCCTTCCAGACTCATATTAACATTCTCCAATCCAAAATTAAATCTAGAATCGGCTTCCTATTTCGCAACAAAGCGATCTTTGACTTCGGCGATGTCATTTAAAAAGTAGCCTCCAACACTCTACTCAGCAAACTGGATGTAGTCTATCACAGTGCCATCCATTTTGTCACCAAAGCCCCATACACTACCCACCACTGCGACTTGTATGCTCTCGTTGGCTGGCCCTCACTACATATTCGTCGCCAAACTCACTGGCTCCAGGTCATCTATAAGTCTTTGCTAGGTAAAGCCCCGCCTTATCTCAGCTCACTGGTCACCATAGCAACACCCACCCGTAGCACGCGCTCCAGCAGGTATATGTCACTGGTCATCCCCAAAGCCAACACTTCCTTTGGCCGCCTTTCCTTCCAGTTCTCTGCTGCCAATGACTGGAACTAATTGCAAAAATCACTGAAGCTGGAGTCTTATATCTCCCTCTCTAACTTTATGCATCAGCTGTCAGAGCAGCTTACCGATCACTGTACCTGTACACAGCCAATCTGTAAATAGCACACCCAACTACCTCATCCCCATATTGTTACTTATCCTCATGTTCTTTTGCACCCCAGTATCTCTACTTGCACATCATCATCTGCACATCTATCACTTCGGTGTTAATCCTAAATTGTAATTATTTTGCCTCTATGGCCTATTTATTGCCTTACCTCCTTACTCTTCTACATTTGCACACACTGTACATAGATTTTTCTATTGTGTTATTGACTGTACGCTTGTTTATTCCATGTGTAACTCTGTGTTGTTGTTTTTGTTGCACTGCTTTGCTTTATCTTGGCCAGGTCGCAGTTGTAAATGAGAACTTGTTCTCAACTGGCCTACCTGGTTAAATAATGTTGAAATTAAAAAATAAAAATAAAGACAGGCCTATATTCTGGGAAATGTTCTTGTTACTTATGTAACCCTCTCACCAGGCTCGAATATGACTCTCACAATATTAACTTATGTAGAGTATCTCAACAGCATGGGATGTTAGGTGAGAAGGACATCTCCAATAAGAATTCCTATTGTAAACTATCTAGGGTTATGACAATAGGGTATTAACTTCAGATGAAATGATTATAGGTTTCTGTTATTGAATCAGGATAAACTATCCCATGCATTAAATTAAATTGAAACAATCAATGACTCCACCAAGGCAACATACATAAGGTTCCATATGTGTATTAAAACATTTTCAAACACAAATACATTTTCAGACACAACATCAATATAAATAAAAAATAATAAACCCCAATGAGTCGTGTCCAAATTATTTAAAGTTTGCTTAACCTGTTAGGGCTAGGGGGCAGTATTTACACGGCCGGATAAAAAAACGTACCCGATTTAATCTGGTTATTACTACTGCCCAGAAACTAGAATATGCATATAATTATTGGCTTTGGATAGAAAACACCCTAAAGTTTCTAAAACTGTTTGAATGGTGTCTGTGAGTATAACAGAACTCATATGGCAGGCAAAAACCTGAGAAGATTCTGTACAGGAAGTGCCCTCTCTGACCATTCCTTGGGCTTCTTGACTCTTTTTATTGAAAACTTAGGATCTTTGCTGTAACGTGACACTTCCTACGGCTCTCATAGGCTCTCAGAACCCGGGAAAAAGCTGAATGATGTAATTCCAGCCCCTGGCTGAAAAACATTAGCGCCTTTGGTAAGTGGTCTATCAGAGGACAATAAGACCGAGGCGCGTGCACGAGGGGATCCCATGTTTTTATTTTCTCTCTCTTTGTACTAAAACACAGATTCCCGGTCAGAATATTATCGCTTTTTTACGAGAAAAATTGCATAAAAATTGATTTTAAACAGCGGTTGACATGCTTCGAAGTACGGTAATGGAATATTTAGAATTTTTTTGTCACGAAACGCGTCGGGCGCGTCACCTTTCTTTACCCTTTCGGATAGTGTCTTGAACGCACGAACAAAACGCCGCTATTTGGATATAACTATGGATTATTTTGAACCAAACCAACATTTGGTATTGAAGTAGAAGTCCTGGGAGTGCATTCTGATGAAGAACAGCAAAGGTAATAACATTTTTCTTATAGTAAATCTGACTTTGGTGAGGGCTAAACTTGGTGGGTGTCTAAATAGCTAGCCCTGTGATGCCGGGCTATCTACTTAGAATATTGCAAAATGTGCTTTCACCGAAAAGCTATTTTAAATTCGGACATAGCGAGTGCATAGAGGAGTTCTGTATCTATAATTCTTAAAATAATTGTTATGTTTTTTGTGAACGTTTATCGTGAGTAATTTAGTAAATTCACCGGAAGTTTGCGGAGGGTATGCTAGTTCTGAACGTCACATGCTATTGAACAAAACATGCATGTATTGTATAACATAATGTCCTAAGATTGTCATCTGATGAAGATCATCAAAGGTTAGTGCTGCATTTAGCTGTGGTTTGGGTTTATGTGACATTATATGCTAGCTTGAAAAATGGGTGTCTGATTATTTCTGGCTGGGTACTCTGCTGACATAATCTAATGTTTTGCTTTCGTTGTAAAGCCTTTTTGAAATCGGACAGTGTGGTTAGATTAACGAGAGTCTTGTCTTTAAAATGGTGTAAAATAGTCATATGTTTGAGAAATTGAAGTAATAGCATTTCTAAGGTATTTGAATAACGCGCCACAGGATTCCACTGGCTGTTACGTAGGTGGGACAATTTCGTCCCACCTTCCCTAGAGAGGTTAAATAAACCGTTGGCGCGCGTTGGAGCTCCAAAAAAATGAAGACACCCCAAAATATCCAGAAGCACCTCACGTTGTGGTTACTCACTACTTAGTAGATACTCCTTCAGCGAAGTATGGCAGTTCCATGCAGGTTTCCTCACAAAGTCCAAGGCAAGCACAGCTACCCATGCAGACAGTACTCCTTAGCCGTAACCGATATCCCATGGGAACATGAACTTGTTAAGCTTCCCAAGCAATTATCTCCCGGTGTCACACGATGCTAGGCTAACCCTAAGGCTGGCAAATACCTCCACGACGAGACGGTAGCTTCAGTCTTTACTAAGTTTTAACAAAATTATAACAACTCTTTTATAAAATAAAATTAGTATTTCCCTTCATGTCTTAGTAGGTATGGGTTTTGTTCTAGTTCTGTCGTCTTCTTTTATAATTTTTTTCTTCACCAACGGTCCTAATGTAAAACGTCCATCCTTTTATCCCTCTCTTTTTTCCCAGGCCTCCCGTTAACCAGGTCAACTCCCATTGGCCACAACTTAACAAGCGACCTTATTGGTCAAAACTTAAACTTCAAAGTAAACCAAACTATTCACTTATACATTAAATAAATATTTATTCAAAAAGCATAATGCATTAACAACATTACAGTTTAGGAGCAATTCAATCATCTTTTAAATATAATACCAATTAATTATAACAAATAAACTCAATACTTGGTTCAAACAAGGGTATTACACTTACAACATCATGCGAATCACATTAGCGCACGTTAACTCAACCGTCCCGGCAGAGGGACACCGATCCGGTAGAGGAGTTAAGTTGTGGAAATTCTTTCCCTCTTAATGCAATAGAGCCAATCAGTTGCGTTGTGACAAGGTAGGGTTGGTATACATGAGGACCGCCACAGGAAAGGAAGACCAGAGTTACCTCTGCTGCAGAGGATAAGTTCATTAGAGTTACTAGCCTCAGAAATTGCAGCCCAAATAAATGATTCACAGAGTTCAAGTAACAGACACATCTCAACATCAACTGGTCAGAGGAGGAGGCTGTGTGAATCAGGCCTTCAAGGTTGAATTTCTGTAAAAAAACACTACTAAAGGACACCAATAAGAAGAAGAGACTTGCTTGGGCCAAGAAACACGAGCAATGGACATTAGACCAGTGGAAATCTGTCCTTTGGTCTGATGAGTTCAAATTTGAGATTTTTGATTCCAACCGCTGTGTCTGTGTGAGACGCAGAGACTTGCGGATGATCTCCGCAAGTGTGGTTCCCACCGAGAAACATGGCGGAGAAAGTGTAATGGTGTGGGGGTGCTTTTCTGGTGACACCCTCTGATTTATTTATAATTCAAGGCACGCTTAACCAGCATGGCTACCACAGCATTCTGCAGCAATACGCCATCCCATCTGGTTTGCATTTAGCGATTCTATCATTTGTTTTTCAACAGGACAATGACCCAACACACCTCCAGGCTGTGTAAGGGCTATTTGACCAAGAAGGAGAGTGATGGAGTGCTCCATCAGATGACCTGGCCTCCACAAATCACCCGACCTCAACCCAATTGAGATGGTTTGGGATGAGTTTGACCGCAGAGTGAAGGAAAAGCAGCCAAAAAGTGCTCAGCATATGTAGGAACTCCTTCAACACTGTTGGAAAAGCATTCCAGGTGAAGCTGGATGAGAGAATGCCAAGACTGTGCAAAGCTGTCATCAAGGCAAAAGGTGGCTACTTTGAAGAATCTAAAATGTCAAATATATTTTGATTTGTTTAACACTTTTTTTTTGGTTACTACATGATTCCATATGTGTTATTTCACAGTTTTGATGTATTCACTATTATTCTACAATGTAGAAAAGAGTACAAATATAGAAAAACCCTTGAATGAATAGGTGTGTCCAAACATTTGACTGGTATTGTATGTAACTGTGTGTCTCTTCGGGTCTTAAGTTAAGTAGAAATTGATGAACTGATACATATTGTCCTTACCACCACATTCTGTCCTTACTGTCCTCACAGTTCATTACGTGGTGGGAATGAAATTTTTACAGTATTTGATCATAAATAGCAGCGATGCTAGCATGTTAACTCCAGTTGAACAGCGAGCATACAATGCATCCTAAATACTTTTGCTTGTCGTGGTGGTAAAGACACAATACCTAGACTATTTTGTATTTTGTGCAAAAAAACGTTACAAATGGCTTAATTCATCTAATAAACTCAGCAAAAAAAGAAATGTCCTATCAATGCCAACTGCGTTTATTTTCAGCAAACTTAACATGTGTAAATATTTGTATGAACTTAACAAGATTCAACAACTGAGACATAAACTGAACAAGTTCCACAGACATGTGACTAACAGAAATGGAATAATGTGTCCGTGAACAAAGGGGGGGTCAAAATCAAAAGTAACAGTCAGTATCTGGTGTGGCCACCAGCTGCATTAAGTACTGCAGTGCATCTCCTCCTCATGGACTGCCCCATATTGCCAGTTCTTGCTGTGAGATGTTACCCCACTCTTCCACCAAGGAACCTGCAAGTTCCCAGACATTTCTGGGGGGAATGGCCCTGGCCCTAGCCCTCACCCTCCGATCCAACAGGTCCCAGACGTGCTCAATGGGATTGAGATCCGGGCTCTTCGCTGGCCATTGCAGAACACTGACATTCCTGTCTTGCAGGATATCACGCACAGAATGAGCAGTATGGCTGGTGGCATTGTCATGCTGGAGGGTCATGTCAGGATGAGCCTGCAGGAAGGGTACCACATGAGGGAGGAGGATGTCTTCCCTGTAATGCATAGCGTTGAGATTGCCTGCAATGACAACAAGCTCAGTCCGATGATGCTGTGGCACACCACCCAAGACCATGACGGACCCTCCACCTCCAAATTGATCCCGCTCCAGAGTACAGGCCTCGGTGTAATGCTCATTCCTTCGACGATAAACGCGAATCCGACCATCACCCCTGGTGAGACAAAACCGTGACTCGTCAGTGAAGAGCACTTTTTGCCAGTCCTGTCTGGCCCGGCAACGTTGTTGCCGGTGATGTCTGGTGGGTACCTGCCTTACAACAGGCCTACAAGCCCTCAGTCCAGCCTCTCTCAGCCTATTACGGACAGTCTGAGCACTGATGGAGGGATTGTGTGTTCCTGGTGTAACTCGGGCAGTTGTTGTTGCCATCCTGTACCTGTCCCGCAGGTGTGATATTCGGATGTACCGATCCTGTGCATGTGTTGTTACACGTGGTCTGCCACTGTGAGGACGATCAGCTGTCTGTCCTGTCTCCCTGTAGCGCTGTCTTAGGCGTCTCACAGTACAGACATTGCAATTTTCTTGCCCTGGCCACATCTGCAGTCCTCATGCCTCCTTGCAGCATGCCTAAGGCACATTCACGCAGATGAGCAGGGACCCTGGGTATCTTTCTTTTGGTGTTTTTCAGAGTCAGTAGAAAGGCCTCTTTAGTGTCCTAAGTTTTCATAACTGTTTTCATAACTTCATAACCTTCATAACTTTCATCTGCTACAAGACCATGGTGCTTGCCTACGGAGCTGAGGGGAACGGCACCTCCGTACCTTCAGGCTCTGATCAGTCCCTACACCCAAAGAAGGGCACTGCGTTCATCCACCTCTGGCCTGCTGGCCCCCCTACCTCTGCGGAAGCACAGTTCCCGCTCAGCCCAGTCAAAACTGTTCGCTGCTCTGGCACCCCAATGGTGGAACAAGCTCCCTCACGACGCCAGGACAGCGGAGTCAATCACCACCTTCCGGAGACACCTGAAACCCCACCTCTTTAAGGAATACCTGGGATAGGATTAAGTAATCCTTCTAACCCCCCCCCCCCCCCCCCCCAAAAAAAGATATAGATGTACTATTGTAAAGTGGTTGTTCCACTGGATATCATAAGGTGTAAGTCGCTCTGGATAAGAGTGTCTGCTAAATGATGTAAATGTAAATGTAAATAACCTTAATTGCCTACCGTCTGTAAGCTGTTAGTGTCTTAACGACCGTTCCACAGGTGCATGTTCATTAGTTGTTTATGGTTCATTGAACAAGCATGGGAAACAGTGTTTAAACCCTTTACAATGAAGATCTGTGAAGCTATTTGTATTTTTACGAATTAACATTGAAAGACAGGGCCCTAACTTTCAAGACTTTGTAAGTGTAATTCATAGCAGAATGTCAAAAGTCTGGGTGTGAGACAGGACAAAAGCAGTGCAAACAGTGAAATATTTTAGTCTCTACTTAATGGATGTGAAACTAAAAAAAGTCTAAATGAACATTTTGTATAAAAAATCTAACCCTGAGACACAAAAAGGCCCTTATTTGCAAAATCACCGAAATACAACATTGACATGGACCTCACGTATGAGCACATTGTCATGTATGTTCCCCAGACAAAGCCCTATAATGAGTGCACATCCAATGTGAAGTTCTGGTCTCCGTGCTGAGAGGACAGTGATAACATGACCATACTGTTGTCTCCCCAGAGAGGCACAACAATAGGAACATCCATAACGAGGAGAAATAATTACCCTAAATCCCAGGTCCCTAGTTGCTCTCCCATAAGAAGCTGGGCATTGTAGTTCTTCTGAGCTGGCTCTGAGTGAGGAAGAGAGTGGACGGGAGGAAGACCCTGTGGGTGTGGGTGGGAGACCCTGTCTTTGTTCTGTGGTCCAAAGAGGCCTGTTCTGCAGAGGCTGTGTGTGTAGTGCTATTGTAACCCTTTGCAGAGATAATCCCTGCCTTTGTTTCCCCCTAATCCTCCCCCTTCCTACACCACAGAAATGTTAACACTTCCTTTTGCATTTCCCCACTCCTCATCACTATGTACGCAGGCCTGCTCTCGCTCTCTATCACTCTCTCTCTCTTTCTCTCTCAATCTCTCTCGTTACCTGCCGTTTCCCCGGAGACCAGATCCCGTACTGGCCGTAAGTAGCATGCTACCACCTACCCACCACAGCACCAGTAGAACACCATCTTTCTATAGCGGAACATCAGATTTCTATACTAGAATTTAAGCTTTACATTCTTGAACGCCAGCTTTGCACAGTGCAACACCAGCTTTCTATTCTGGTGTCTTTCTAAAAGGACACCAGAGTAGTAGCTAGCTTTCTGTTGTCAAGCACAATCTATCTTGAATGACCAGGTTTTAGAAGAGCAGATTTCTATAGTATTAATGCAAGTTTTCGACACCAGATCACCATCATTCGAGTTCAACATACTGTATAACACCAGCTTTCTGCACATACAGTCACCTCCGAAATGATTGGCACCCTTGATAAAGATGAGCAAAAAAAACTGTATAAAATAAATGATACATATACTGAGCTATATTGTATGCTCAAATGTAAAATGATATTATTTTATTCTATTAAAATTGCTCAAAGAAAGAGATTTTGTTCAACAGGTAATCACATTTTTGTTCTGAAAAAGATAGCGGTAAAAATTATTGGCACCCCTGTTTTCAAAACTTTGGCACTCTCCCCTTGTGAGGATAACGGCACTGAGTAATTATATCTTACGTTTTATGAGATTGGAGAACACATTGGGAGGGATCTGAGACCATTCCTCCATACAGAATCTTTCCAGATCCTTGATATCCTTTGTTTGTGCTTATGGACTGCCCTCTTCCAATTCAAACCACAGGTTTTCAATGGGGTTCAAATCTGGAGACTGAGATTGCCATTGTAAAATGTTGATTCTGTGGTCAATTAAGAATTTCGTTGTGTATTTTGATGTGTGCTTGGGGTTATTGTCTTGCTGGAAGATCCAGCTGTGGCCAAGTTTCAGGTTTTTGGCTAAAATATCCTGGTACTGGGTAAAGTTCATGATGCCATTAACCTTAACAAGGGCCCCAGGGCCAGTGGAAGCAAAATAGCCCCATAACATCAAAGATCCACTACCATATTTTACAGTAGGTATGAGTTACTTTTCTGCATATGCATCTTAATTATTATTATTATAATTTAAAAAAATATATATTATTTTAGGGGCTAGATCAGCTTTAATACTACAGATAGACTGTAGCTTCCATCAATGTAATTGTCTGCATAATTTCCAATCCCCCATATATTTTTTTGTAAATATATATATACATATCTATTTTATTTAAATATTTTTTCATTAACATCTTTATTTCGACCATGCCATAGGGTGGTAATTAACTAGTCTGGCCTTGTGCAAAGCAGTTGGGATTTTCCTCCATCACATTCCCCCTCCAGGATGAATCCACCACCTGCAGCTATCTCCTAAAACACACCAGTATTTCCTGCCAGGCCACAGGGGCATTAGGAGATGTAGTCTTTTTCCATGTGAGATGCTGTTCCAAAAAAACATAAATTTTATTCATTAAATCACAAAGCTTTTGGAACTAAGCAACAGAATCAACACACCGTTTCACAAAGTCCTCCAAGAATGGGTCATTGTGGTCCTAATTATCATTAAATATTGCAACCACAGGCTGGAATTGTCTGCAAATTCAATTAAATGTCCATAGGGGTAAATACCAAAAACAACACTATTAATATCAATGAATAGTACAGTGTTCTTCCTAACCTAGCTCAAATGTATGCACAAGCACATGGAGGCACGCGCACACACACACACACACACACACACACACACACACACACACACACACACACACACACACACACACACACACACACACAGACTATTACAATGCACTGTCAGACCACCCAGAACCCCATACATTTGTTTTATCTTGGCCAGGACGTAGTTGTAAATGAGAACTTGTTCTCAACTGGCCTACCTGGTTAAATAAAGGTAAAAATAATAATACTTTTTTTTTAATTAATAAAATACGTTCCTCAGCAAGAAAACCACAAAGTGTCACTCAAACAGAAAGGGGAATGAACAAAGAGTCACAGACAACAACCAAAATGAAACGGGTGGGGTTTTAGGTGGGGTTCTGAAAAGACACTCATGGGGGTGTCCACTGACAGTTGACTAGCAACAACTACTGGAACCTAAAAAACACCCACCATGAGCGACCACTAAATTTGCCCAAGAATAGGCAAACAAAAGATAAACCCACATCAAACTTAAAGACAGGAAGCAAACCTCAACCTGAACCTCAACACCATGTCAGTCTCACCTCAGTGGTAGGTGGATGGGTGGGCTTATAATACTCTGCTCTATTTGACAGTATAGTACCAGACATGCCCAAACTGCTACCCACAGCCTAGCTCCCTGTCACTGGCATCATAGCGAGAGAGCCCAAGGGCACCATTTTAAAACGAGTTCCAGATATGGTTGTTGTTGTTTTCCACCCGGTCCAGCAGGTTGCTGTGTGTGTATCGACCTTGCAGGTGACGGGGACAGAGCGAGAGATAGCGAGAGAGAGAGAGAGAAAACGAGAAAGAGAGATGAGGGAGAGAGAGAGAGAGAGAGAGAGAGAGAGAGAATGTACCTACTGCCTTGCTGGAACATGTCTGGTAAAAAGACTCTGACATAACAACACAAAGAAAGAAGCCATGAGGCTGCTCTTTTTGTCTGTTCTACATTTGCTAACAGGTCTGCTGGGTATCTAGTTGACCTGCTTGTTTAGTTTGCTGCTGGCACCTGATCAGCTCTGCTTCTACCATCTGCGGCGACGTGAACAAAGAGACGGTGCCACACAATCTGACAGGAACGGAAATGCAGAGCAGGAACACGGGCTGACATCTCCCTCCATCTTCTACCTCTCCTATTTTAATATAGACACACAGACACACAATAGCAAAGCACCCAGGCTTTACAAACACAAAATAGCAGCGTATGCACATACTGTGTACACACACATACAAACATAGACACACAATAGGAAAGAACACAAAGTATTGTACAAGCCCAGGAAACACACAACTCCACCCCCTCCATATACACACATGCACGCATGAAATGGTAGACAATGATACTGGTTGAAAACCCCCACAGTTCTTGTATGGGAGCCCATGCGTGGGAGAAAGAGGACATTGTGACTGCACACACACAGTGTGACTCTCTAGCCCACTTTATACCTGGTGCTAACATGCATCCTTTGTCCTGATCTTATCCGCATTCTGTTTGTGCCCACATTTCCAGACAGGTGTAGACGATTAAAAGACGCATTGTGGTCCGATTGTGATCAGAGGAAGTGGAGGGAGTACGGGGCGTAGCATGTCTCTCGTGGAGGCTAAAAAGAGATTTTGGCTTTGAAAAGTTGAACATTTTCAGAAGGAGTCGGTAATTAGTTCAGTGAAGAGGATTGGAGGGAAAGAGAGAGAAGGTTGAAAAGACAGGGAGGTAGAAGATGGATTTGAATCTGTTGAAGCTAGCAATAACAAGGGAGAGGGTACAGTGCCTTCGGAAAGTATTCAGACCCCTTGACTTTTTCCACATTTTGTTACATTACAGCCTTATTCTAAAATGTATTAAATTGTTTTTCCCCCTCATCTATCTACACACAATACCCCATAATGACAAATGAAAAACATGTTTTTAGATTACAATTTTTTTTTAACACTGAAACACATTTACTTACATAAAAGTATTCAGACCCTGTACTCAGTACTTTGTTGAAGCACCTTTGGCAGCAATTACAGCCTCGAGTCTTCTTGGGTATGACACTACAAGCTTGGCACACCTGTATTTGGGGAGTTTCTCCCATTCTCCTGCCGATCCTCTCAAGCTCTGTCAGGTTGGATGGGGAGCATTGACACACAGCTATTTTCAGGTCTCTCCAGAGATATTCGATCAGGTTCAAGTCCGGGCTCTGGCTGGGCCACTCAAGGACATTCAGAGACTTGTCCCGAAGCCACTCCTGCGTTGTCTTGGCTGTGTGCTTACGGACATTGTCCTGTTGGAAGGTGAAACTTTTCCCCAGTCTGAGGTCCTGAGCGCTCTGGAGCAGGTTTTCATTAAGGATCTCTCTGTACTTTGCTCCGTTCATCTTTGCCTCGATCCTGACTAGTCTCCCAGTCCTGCCGCTGAAAAACATCCCCACAGCATGATGCTGCCTCCCCCATGTTTCACCGTAGGGATGGTGCCAGGTTACCTCCAGATGTGACGCTTGGCATTCAGGTCTGAGAGTCTTTAGGTGCCTTTTGTCAAACTCCAAGCGGGCTGTCATGTGCCTTTTACTGAGGAGTGGCTTCTGTCTGGCCACTCTACCATAAAGGCGTGATTGGTGGAGTGCTGCAGAGATGGTTGTCCTTCTGGAAGGTACTCCTATCTCCACAGAGGAACTCTACAGCTTTGTCAGAGTGACCATCGGGTTCTTGGTCACCTCCCTGACCAAGGCCCTTCTCCCCAGATTGCACAGTTTGGCCGGGTGTTCAGGTCTAGGAAGAGTCTTGGTGGTTCCATACGTCTTCCATTTAAGAATGATGGAGGCCACTGTGTTCTTGGGGACCTTCAATGCTACAGAATTTTTTTGGTATCCTTCCCCAGAGCTTTGCCTCGATGTAATCCTGTCTCGGAGCTCTAGGGACAATTCCTTCGACCTCATGGCTTGGTTTTTTCTCTGACATGCACTGTCAACTGTGGGACCTTACAGTGTCTTGCAAAAGTATTCACCCCCTTGCCGTTTTTCCTATTTTGTTGCATTACAACCTGTAATGTAAATTGATTTTTATTTGGATTTCATGTAATGGACATACACAATATAGTCCAAATTGGTGAAGTGAAATGAAAAAAAATACCTTGTTTCAAAAAATTCGAAACAATAAAAAACTGAAAAGTGGTGCGTGCGTATGTATTCATCCCCTTTGCTATGAAGCCCCTAAATAAGATCTGGTGCAACCAATTACCTTTAGAAGTCACATAATTAGTTATATAAAGTCCACCTGTGTGCAATCTAAGTGTCACATGATCTGTCACATGATCTCAGTATATATACACCTGTTCTGAAAGGCCCCAGAGTCTGCAACACCACTAAGCAAGTGGCACCACCAAGCATTCGGCACCATGAAGACCAAGGAACTCTCCAAACAGGTCAGGGACAAAGTTGTGGAGAAGTACAGATCAGGGTTGGGTTATAAAAAAATATCCAAAACGTTGAACATCCCATGGAGCACCATTAAATCCATTATTAAAAAATGTAAAGAATATGGCACCACAACAAACCTGCCAAGAGAGGGCCGCCCACCAAAACTCATGGACCAGGCAAGGAGGGCATTAATCAGAGAGGCAACAAAGAGACCAAAGATAACCCCAAAGGAGCTGCAAAGCTCCACAGCGGAGATTGGAGTATCTATCCATAGATACTCCAATCTATGGATAGATTGCCGTACTCTCCACAGAGCTGGGCTTTACGGAAGTGGCCAGAAAAAAGCAATTACTTAAATAAAGAAATAAGCAAACACGTTTGGTGTTACCAAAATGCATGTGGGAGACTCCCCAAACATATGGAAGAAGGTACTCTGGTCAGATGGGACTAAAATTGAGCTTTTGGCCATCAAGGAAAACGCTATGTCTGGCACAAACCCAACACCTCTCATCACCCTGAGGACACCATCCCCACAGTGAAGAATGGTGCTGACAGCATCATGCTATGGGGATGTTTTTCATCTGCAGGGTCTGGGAAACTGGTCAGAATTGAAGGAATGATGGATGGCCATAAATACAGGGAAATCCTTGAGGGAAACCTGTTTCAGTCTTCCAGAGATCTGAGACTGGGATGGCGGTTCACCTTCCAGCAGGACAATGACCCTAAGCATACTGCTAAAGCAACACTCGAGTGGTTTAAGGGGAAACATTTAAATGTCTTGGAATGGCCTAGTCAAAGCACAGACCTCAATCCAATTGAGCATCTGTGGTATGACCTAAAGATTGCTGTACACCAGCAGGAACCAATCCAACTTGAAGGAGCAGTTTTGCCTTGAAGAATGGGCAAAAATCCCAGTGGCTAGACGTGCCAAGCTTATAGAGACATATCCCAAGAGACTTGTAGATGTAATTGCTGCAAAAGGTGGCTCTACAAGTATTGACTTTGAGGGGGGTGAATAGTTATGCATGCTCAAGTTTTCAGTTTTTTTGTCTTATTTCTTGTTTGTTTCACAAGAAAAAATATTTTGCATCTTCAAAGTGGTAGGCATGTTGTGTAAATCAAATGATACAACCCCCCCAAAATCTATTTTAATTCCAGGTTGTAAGGCAACAAAAAAAAAAATGCTAAGGGGGGTGAATACTTTCAAAAGGCGCTGTATATAGACAGGTGTGTTTCTTTACAAATCATGTCCAATCAATTGAATTTACCACAGGGGGACTCCAATCAAGTTGTAGAAACATCTCAAGGATGATCAATGGAAACAGGTTGCACCTGAGCTCAATTTCGGGTCTGAATCATTATGTAAATAAGGTATTTCTGTTTTTAATTTTTTATAAATTAGCAAGAATTTCTAACAACCTGTTTTTCACTTTGTCATTACCTGGTATTGTGTGTAGATTACTGAGGAATTTACTTTATTTAAACAAAATGTGGAAAAAGTCAAGGGGTCTGAATACTTTCCGAAGGCACTGTATGTTGAGGAAGATTGGTGTCAAACTGAAACAGAGTAATAAGCTGGACACCAGCTTGAGTTCTGGGGGTGAAATGGAAGGGGTAGAAAGTGTTGTGAGGAGCTCAGAGCCCGAGCCTTGCATTAATGGACATGATAAAGATGCATTTAGTCCAGTGGGAGGGAGTGAGATTTTTGAAGAGCGTTGAAACAGGCCTTTTGGCTGATCCATGGGGGGTTTCAGGTTGGGTGGAAAATATGGTGGGTGCTGTTGAGTTGGTGAAGGTAACCCTAAGTGAACTTGTGATGTTTGTTTGTGTTTCTTCAGATCAGTGGGAGCAAGCGCTTAGGTACAGGGCACTTTTGAAGGGAGTGATTTCTGGGGTAACGTTACAGTGCGTCCTCCTTAAAAAAATGCGTCATACTGCGACACACCTTGCGGGCTGCTGCAGCATTCTGTGGCATGTTATCTATTTCTCAGTCATTTTTTCTGTTAATGCAAGTTATTGCTAGTTTGACCACCAGAGGGCATCTTTGAGAAGCATTTGATAGTCTTCAATATTGCAGGCACGCGGGAGACCAGGGTTCAATTCCCCGACAGGGAGGAAGGAGTAGGCTGTCCTTGTAAATAAGAATTTGTTCTTAACTGATTCCATATGTGTTATTTCATAGTTGTGATGTCTTCACAGAAAATAGTAAAAATATAGAAAAATCCTGGAATGAGTAGGTGTGTCCAAACTTTTGACTGGTACTTGCTTAGTTAATTTGATTAATATTATGGTGTTTCTATTCCATGAAAAACAAAAAACCCTCTGAGTAAATTCAGACCGTTTCGCGCTCGGAGCGCACACTGGACATTCGGCCGAGGAGTAGGGTTGATTTGAGCATTCTGACCATACAACGGTAGTCAAGCACCCAAGCTAACGTTGGCTAGCTTGCTAGCTACTTCCAGAAACAAATGAGGCCACTCTGACCAGTTTACTCGCCCTAGCAGAGCTGGTTAGACAGTTTTCGTGTTAACCAGGGCATTGGTGACTGGAACTGTGCTGCTGGAAACAATTTAATTACGTTTACTGACACCGGCCATATTCAAAGGGTGTTGAGCGCTCGTAAATTCATTATTCTGCGCTCTGGTACACTCAGACGAGAGTGCTCTGTAATCGGAGTAGATAGCCAGAGCGAATTTACGAAAGCACCCGAATGTCCAATGAGAACGCACAACATCTATACCATTTAGCTAGGCTAAGAATGACGGGAATAATCAAGTCAATAAATGTTGGGTAGTTAGATAGCCTATAGTTCATATAGTGTCAGGTGGAGCAATTTAAGTTGAAAATTCCTGGTGTTTGTGACGACCACTGTTTGCTGCGACGCAGATCCGGTGGGGAGCTTGGTGAAACAGAGGTGACACAGTCTGTTCTTTTGAGTTTGGATTCAGAGTCTTTACCTGACAAAGTAATGTTAGGATATATGAGATATGCTGTTAGAGCTTTTGTGCCGAATACACTGCTGTGTTCTAGGTGTCACATTTATGGGCATGTAGCAGCAGTGTCTAGGAGGGAGATTCCAAGATATGGGAAGTGTGCAGGAGGACATGGGACAGAGGAATATCTAGTTTCGGTGGGAAAAGTTGTGTGTGTGTCAACTGTAGGGGCGCCCATGTTGCTGGGGATCGGAGGTGTCCGGTGCGAGAGAGTCAGGTTGAGGTGGCCAGGGTCAGAGTAGTGCAGAAGATGCCGTATGCTGAGGTAGTGAAGAAAGTAGGAGGGTGGATCAAAGGTTAGGGATTCAAAAACAGGCAGTAGCTTGCCAGAACAGATGGATAGGCCACTGAGTGATATATGTTTCAGTAAGGTTGGATTCTTTGCGTACACTGCAATGGTTATCATCTGTACCTCTGAGTTGGAACGCAATTCGTAGAAAATAGATGTTGCGGTGGCTGCTGCAGAGAAGTACTTGGGGGTATGAGATTTGACTTCCGTTGGCCTGGGGTAGGATCAGATAGAGTCAAAGTAGTGGAATAAGGTGGTGGGTTTTACTAAGTGTAGGGTTAGTTGGTAGGGTAATAAAAATGTATTAGATTATAAAAAATACAAAAATGAAATCCCCTTTTGTATCACAATGTGTAATGGATTTATACTATAGTTCAGTTTGGGGCTGTAATGCAGCATATTGGATGCCCACCCCTGGCTCGTTGCAAACTAATTTGCCAGAATTTTACGTAATTATGACATACCATTGAAGGTTATGCAATGTAACAGGAATATTTAGACTTAGGGATGCCACCCGTTAGATAAAATACGGACCGGTTCCGTATTTCACTGAAAGAAAAAAAAACGTTTTGTTTTCAAGATGACAGTTTCCGGATTTGACCATATTAATGACCTAAGGCTTGTATTTCTGTGTGTTTATTATATTATAATTAAGTCTATGATTTGATAGAGCAGTCTGACTGAGCGGTGGTAGGCACCAGCAGGCTCGTAAGCATTGATTGAAACAGCACTTTTGTGCGTTTTGCCAGCAGCTCTTTGCAATGCATTGCGCTGTTTATGACTTCAAGCCTGTCAACTCCCAAGATTAGGCTGGTGTAACCGATGTGAAATGGCTAGCTAGTTAGCGGGTGCGCGCTAATAGCGTTTCAAACGTCACTCGCTCTGAGACTTGGAGTAGTTGTTTCCCTTGCTCTACATGGGTAACGCTGCTTCGAGGGTGGCTGTTGTCGATGTGTTCCTGATTCGAGCCCAGGTAGGAGCGAGGAGAGGGACGGAAGCTATACTGTTATACTGGCAATACTAAAGTGCCTATAAGAACATCCAATAGTCAAAGGTATATGAAATACAAATCGTATAGAGAGAAATAGTCATATTATTCCTATAATAACTACAACCTAAAACTTCTTACCTGGGAATATTGAAGACTCATGTTAAAAGGAACCACCAGCTTTCATATGTTCTCATGTTCTGAGCAAGGCACTTAAACGTTAGCTTTCTTACATGGCACATATTGCACTTTCACTTTCTTCTCCAACACTTTGTTTTTGCATTATTTAAACCAAATTGAACATGTTTCATTATTTATTTGAGGCTAAATGTATTTTATTGATGTATTATATTAAGTTAAAATAAGTGTTCATTCAGTATTGTTGTAATTGTCATTATTACAAAAAAAAACAAAAAAAAAACAATAATAATAAAAAAAAATCGTCCGATTAATCGGCAGCGGCCTTTTTTTTGGGTCCTCCAATAATCGGCATCGGCGTTGAAAAATCATAATCGGTCAACCTCTATCCATGACTTCTGGGAATGCTATAAAGTCCAAAAGTTATGGGCGGAGTCAGAAAGTGGTCAGAAGAACTACAATGTAAATGTACTTGTAATCCGTCTGTCTGCATATTTCAAGACATGGCTTATGAGGGTGCAGTGAGTTACCTGATGGGTTGGACAATACTTCTCTCATCAATTATCTTGAAAAAAACGTGTACTTAAACTGGAAATCAACCAATCCTCTATTGTTAACACAACGGAAAGGTCAAATGCTCTAATATCTAAATGATGAAAGTGCGTGGGTGACGGAGAGAAACAAAATGGTGCAGTTTGAGGACGTGGTGGAGAGTGACGTGGGTGCTGGAGATGGGGGTGTGAGCATGTGGGATCTGGGCTGGTGTGATGTCATTGATGTTTGTGTGTGTCTGTATGCTGTCGTTTGTATGAATACGTTTTGTATTGTAATATGTTTTTGTTGCAAAAAAATAAATAAACAAGACTTCTGTCTCAATCACCCCTGCTCACATAGGCAAGTACTGCACACCCATGCACCCCACAAAGATATGTTCACACACTCATCACACATACTCAGCGCTCCAGAGCAGGGGTTCCCAAACTTTTTCACTTGTGGCCCCCCCCCTTCCAGCATTGGAGAAACATGCAATCAATTACACACATGTGTATTCCCTGTACCCATAATACATAGCGTGGGTGCTAACGGAAAGCCCTCCGACCCCTCGCCCCACAGTTTGATAACCACTGATCTAGAGGGATGAAAGCGAGAAAACAGGCAGTAGCTTGCTTTAATGTAGAGCCACCCAATGTTATCTCAGTCCATCAGCTTAGCACCCCCCCTCCTCTCACCTCCCCTCAGCATCGTCTGCAGCTCAAGGGCAAACGGTTTATTTTTGCCACCCATTCTGTGCCCTTTACCTCAATCATCCTCCATGTTGCCTTAGATTCCTGATAGGATAATGAAATGGTTACATATTCAACTAAAGGTCACGAGGAGTTACGGACCAGAGATATTTCATCATGTCTTGTACCTATTTTATTTTCATTCAAATTCTGAATGGAAGGGAAAGGTGTATGCATGTCTGCTGTCTGACAGAACCATTGTGTGTGAGCCAGAGAGCCCTGACAGCGGCTGCTGTTTGACAAAGTGTATACAGTGACAGTGTGTGTCCACCCGGGCTATTATTTGAGATGTTCGCACACACACTAAACTCCGCGCACACAAAGCCAAGCATGCCAGTGGGTGTGTGCGCACACACCCGTACGCACACGCACACGGACACACACACAGTGTCTTCCAGCAGACGAACGAGACCCCAACAACATGCAGACGCAGCCCTTCTCAAAGCAATTACACCAGATTGAAACCAAATTAAATTTGAAGCCTTGAGCAACGCGAGCGAGTGTGTGTCTATGACAGATATGACAGGGGAAGGAGGGGAATGCTGCGGGTGCAAGGGTGGAGGGGATGATGGCGAGAACGACAGGTGTGGGTCGCCGAGGTAGAGAGGGGCTCCCGAGTGGCGCAGTGGTCTAAGGCACTGCATCTCAATGCTAGAGGCGTCACTACAGACCCTGATTCAATCCTGGGCTGTATCACAACCTGCCGTGATTGGGAGTCCCATAGGGCGGCGCACAATTGGCCCAGCGTCGTCCTGGTCCGGGTTAGGGTTTGGCCGGTGTAGGCCGTCACTGTAAATAAGAATTTCTTCTTAACTGACTTGCCTAGTTAAATAAAGGTTCAATAAAAATAAATAAAAGAGAGGGGTGTGTGTGGACTGGAGTCAGGAGGAGGGAACAGATGTTGAGTAGAGAGGTAGTAAAAGGAAGACAGGTACGGTTACAGGCATGAGGTACCGAACAGGAAAATGCTTCCTCATTCAAACCCAGCCAGTTAATGTATAGGCACTCTCAGAACTACCCACCTATCAAAAACAGAGCACATATAACAGTAATACACTTTATCTCAGCTCCCAGTTCTCCAAGAGAGAGAGAGATTATTTCTTCCTCCATTTCTATTACTCTGGTCCAAGAAATTACAGGATTAGTTGTAACGGGTTTTAAACATCTGATGTTATCTTCCTCTCCTGGGTGAGCAATTAATCCCTCTCTTTTCCCTTCTTCTCCTCACCCTCTCCCCTCGTCTTCGTCCCCGTCTTTCCATCCACAGCTCTCTCTCTCTCTCTCTCTCTCTCTCTCTCTCTCTCTCTCTCTCTCTATATATATATATATATATATATATATATATATATATATATATATATATATATATATATATAATAGAGCTAATATATTTTTCTCTGTGAGGATCTGTTTCAGATGAGAGAAACAGAGCTGAGTGGTATGTCACTTAAGCACCTACCGGAAAGCTCTATCAGACCGTATGGTGACAGGCCTCTCTAATCTGTCATTATACGCGCAGATATCACGCACGCACGGAAACACACACACACACACACACACACACCCGTGTACATCCGATACACACACACTGCTCTAAAATTCCTCTACAGCACACATTCATACGCACCAATCCATTCCTACAGAGCGCTGCATTGTACCTTCACAACCATACTGGTTAACGTGGTCATTCATCTACAAGTGTATGAGGGGCAGGAAATAAAGGGAGTTGAGATAGAGCAGCAGAGCCTGTATTGTAAGATGTCATGTGAGTGAGAATCATTGGCATAATTTGGGCTGACCAGGGGAAAGAACGCCGGGCCCGGCTAAGTGATTCAGACAGGGCCTGGGGCACACAGGACCTTTACCAAATGTAATGTGTTTAATGAGGGTGAAAATAGACACAATTTACAGATCTCAAATGCACACGCACACACACACACACACACACACACACACACACACACACACACACACACACACACACACACACACACACACACACACACACACACACACACACACACACACACACACACACACACACACACACACACACACACACACGAAAACATCACCACAAACATCCTTGCAGGGTTCTCTATTTTTAAAAGCATTATGGAACACAATTATATACAGACAGAGGGCCCCATCAGAGACTGAAGGCGGACAGGCAAATCTGAACTACCTTAAATTATTATGGCGCCAAGAAGAACAAATTCATTTCGGAAAAACATTTTCAATTTTTTTGGGATGTATTCACAATATCATCACATAATCATCGCATTGGCAGTATGCAGTCCTTTCTCATTGGCAGTATGCAGTCCTGTCTCATTGGCAATATGCAGTCCTTTCTTATTGGCAGTATGCAGTCCTTTCTCATTGGCAGTATGCAGTCCTGTCTCATTGGCAATATGCAGTCCTTTCTTATTGGCAGTATGCAGTCCTGTCTCATTGGCAGTATGCAGTCCTTTCTCATTGGCAGTATGCAGAATGACATTTAATATTTGCAATCTACAGAATTTATCTTCTCACCTATAACTGTCCCAGCATATCTCATCTTTAGGTAACAAAACAAAGAGATAAAGAAAGTTAGATACAAGAAGAGAAGGGGATAATGTGAGACATGGAGAGAGAAACAGAGAGGGGAGAGAAGGATAGAGAGAGTGGGAGAAAGGGATGGGGGAGAAAAAGTGAAAAAAAGAAAGAAAGAAAGAAAGAAAGAAAGAAAGAAAGAAAGAAAGAAAGAAAGAAAGAAAGAAAGAAAGAAAGACAGATAGGAAGAGAGAGACAGAAAGAGAGCGAGAGAGAGAGAGAAAGTGAGAGAGAGGAAGAGAAAGGAAGAGAGAGAGAGAAAGGAAGAAAGAGAGAGAGAGAGAGAGAGAGAGAGAGAGAGGGAGAAAGAGAGAGAGGAAGAGAAAGGAAGATAAAGAGAGAGAGAGAGAGGAAGAGAATGGAAGAGAGAGAGAATGGAAGAGAGAAAGAGAAAGGAAAATAGAGAGAGAGAGGAAAAGAAAGGAAGAGGGAGGGAGAGAGAGAGAGAGAAAGAGAGAGAGAGAGGAAGATAAAGGAAGAGAGTGAGAGAGGGAGGAAGAGAGAGAAGGAGGAAGAGAAAGGAAGAGAGAGGGAGGAAGAGAGAGAGAGGGAGGAAGAGAAAGGAAGATAGAGAGAGAGGGGAAAAGAAAGGAAGAGAGAGAGAGAGAGAGAGAGAAAGAGAGAGAGAGAGAAAGGAAGGAAGAGAGTGAGAGGGGAAAGAGAGAAAGAGAGGAAGAGAAAGGAAGATAGAGAGAGAGAAAGAGAGAGAGAGAGAGGAAGATAAAGGAAGAGAGTGAGAGAGGGAGGAAGAGAGAGAAGGAGGAAGAGAAAGGAAGAGAGAGGGAGGAAGAGAGAGAGAGGGAGGAAGAGAAAGGAAGAGAGAGAGGCAGAAAGAGAGAAGAGAGACTGCAGCACTCCACCAGTCTAACCTTGACAGAGAGCATCTCCTGACAAGCATCTGCCTCCTGTAATAATTTGGAAATAATCTCCATCCACAAAGCCCCAGCAGTCTGGCAGGGTAAATGCTCTGTGCCTGATCGATCGCTCCGATTCAGCCAGCTGCTGCTCTTTCTGTGTGTGCGCAGGCCCAACATCGATCTCTTAGTGACCCTCTCACACACAGAGGGAGCAAGAGGAGTGGGGGAGGGAAATAGAGGAGGAGAATGAGTCAAGACAAGAGCGGTTGTGAATTCAAACTGTGAGAGAAACAAAAAGTAAAACAAAAAAACACAATTGAAATCAATAGAAAATGAAAAGGAGGTTTGACTCTACTGAGATAACTGAAGGCGGGAGGGGAAGCACCAGTTTCTGGACAGAACACTGCTGATTCACTATAGCCATATCATTCCCCATAATGCCTTGTGCCACATGTGTCCACTCACCCTTTACTATCCCCTGTCTAAGTTTTCCATTTGCTTTTAAGCAAAATACAGATCCAGAGTAATTTCAGGTGACACACACTAACACCCACATACACACTCCATCCACACACAGTGAATGAACAGGAACACTGTGACAGCATTAGCCGCCACCGTGCATTTGGCCCCTAGCAATTAATAGGCTCTTAAATAGTCAGCCATTAGTACCAATTTGAATCAATGGATGTACTCCTCCACCCTCACTTAACATGATCTCCCTTTGCTGCCGTTTTTCACAGGGCCTCGTTCCCAAACGTCACTGCAGCAAAGCAGAAAGTAGAGGGGTGTAAAAGTGCAGTACTCTGTGGTGGTATGAGATATACAGTATGCGGATGCATGAAGCTGTATGGAGGTTCAAAGCAGGTAGAGGCTTATTGTGATAAGCTGAATTTAAGCTTGTAAGTTTGTAATCGATGATAGGGATTAATGTGTATCAAAGAGTGAAAAAACACAGAGAGAAGTCGACACCCCAGCCTTTATCTGGAGTCACTTAGATTACTGAGGCGAGGGAGGGAGAGAGAGTAAGTGAGAAAGAGGGGATAGGGAGAGAGGAGGTGGGAGAGAGAGAGAGAGAGAAGGGGGGAGAGAGAGAGAGAGAGATAAGTGTGAGGGGGGGGGGGTGCAAGAGGCTCTAATCATTGAGGTTATTTCCCAAGGTCAAGATTTGGAATTCTCCTCCACCGTTTCTCATGCCTTACTGATGCCCTCCCCTTCCTTCTCCTCTTCTCTTGGGGTGCCTCCAGGCTAGCCCCTTTCCTCTCCTCCTCCCCTACTCCTCTCCTTGCCTGTCACTCAACCAATGGAAGACAGCCTCCCATCTACCCTAGTCCCCTATCCATTTGGCCACTGCAAGTAATTGGCTGATGCTGCTGTACAACACTGCACTGTTAGCTTCTCAAGTAAAGGTTAGGAAATAAACGGTTGATAAACAAACCAACATTTTCCCCATGTTAGGAGCTAGAGCTGCCTATCTGTCAGTCAGAGAGTCAACATGGATTCATGTCTCCAACCAGCCCCCACCTCATTGGCCCGGTATTAAAAAAAACACCTGCCAATCACAGAGACAGTCAGGTCATCACTTAGTATGATGCAATTGATACTATCTTTTCATGACAGCCTGTCAAACCTCAAGAAATTGGGGCAGGAAACCGTCACGAGAACGGGATGCTGAGTCTGACTGATAGGTGATAGGTAGGGGTGCGGAGAGTTTGCCAATAATGACCATATATCCCTCATGGCTGACCCAGTGGGACTGTTGGACCACTACTGGCAGATTGTCTGCTTCGTGGCTTTAAGTATCTAAGGTGAGAGGGAGGTCGACTCTGACTAAGGGGTCAACTTGATAAGTCACTGTGAAAACTATTCCTCTCTCCTTGCTCTACTACAAGACAAGAGTCACCCTGACAAGACAGATAAAAGACTACAGCACACGCATTCGGTGAAAAAAAACTAATATCATCAGGGTTGTCCTAGGCATGTGCCTCTGCAAACGCGCCCAACACCCCCGAGACCGCCGTTTCTTTTTACATAACCAATTGATGCAGCAGCCCCAATGGACCGGCCTGACATGAGGCACCGCGACTCGCCCAAATACATTCTGAACGCCTTCTACTTAAAAAACAAACACACGAGAGCAGAACTGACAGCCCGCTGCAAATGAATGCAAACTGGAGAGAAATGGAATGGAGATAAATAATAATTCAATCTGCGGCCACCTTCTCCAGTGGCCCTTGGAAGGTTGGGGGAGGGGGGTGTGAGGGCGGGCGGGAGTGTGTGTGCGTGCGTGTGGCTGAGGGGCGTGATGTGTTCTCTGTGGGCAGGGCAGGGCCGGGCTGGCAGGCGCTCAGATAAGACAGGGCCCTGCACAGATTAACCACTCGCTCTGATGGAAGAGCCAAATAAAGCCAAGGCGACCTCTGATTCCCTCGCTCGACCAAACATTTCTCTCTCTCTTCCTTTCTCTCTCCCTTGTTCTGTGGGGGTGGGCTAGGGTGCAGAGACTGGGTGCATTTAACGTGATAAGAATACTTGGACAGAGGGAGACCAGCTTAAGCCCAACGTCTACCTACATTCCTGCTGCGAAAACTGGGATGACCATTCGCTCTACAGTACCCTATCTGATTCCTCCTTTGCCAATCCTTTTCTTCCTCTTCCTCTGTCTTCCTCTAAAACTCCCTCATCTGCACACTGAAACCCTCATTCCCCGATATGCTACACTTTTGAATTACAGCAACACTTCTCCATGGCCATGCACTGTAGATTTCTGGAAGGTGGAGCTGGGGATTCCAGAGCTCGAGTTTCCTCTGGTGAATCTCTCTGCTCCAACGACGCTCAGTTGTTCCACGCCAGCCACAACTGTTCTACTGAAGCAAGGTGGTTTCAACGAAACAGAGCCACCCTAGTGAAACGGACCTGTTCCATTGAAGCCGGTGTGCTCCAGTGAAGCTTTTCTATTTAAGCCGGACTGCTCAGATGTGTACTAGCTACACTGGTACTTTTATATTGAGGCTGCTGATGTGGCTGTTGGTGGTAGGGAGAAGTGGCACTGATCTCTTTAACACCAGCAAGTTGTTCTGGTTTGATCTCTGTTCTTAGCGATGGGGCTGTTTACCAGGATCTGAGCTCTCTATTGAAGCACTCATCCGGGCCTGTTCTGTTCTTGTAATTCTGTGGACCAACACAAGTTTGTTCTGTTCAATGACTCTTTACAGTTGAATTCAGCAGTTCAAATGGAAATCAAAGGGTCTGGTGTCGCTGTGTGACTGGCTCTGTAGCACGAGAGCCTCGCCCATCAAACGCTCCCTCTGGTCGCACACACATGAAAGACAATGGCTTTGTGTGTGTGTGTGTGTGTGTGTGTGTGTGTGTGTGTGTCTCTTCCATGTGCTCGCGTGTGTGTATGTGTGTGTGTGTGTGTGTGTGCGCGTGCGCTTGTTCATGTTACACATTTTAGACAGAAGATGTGGTATGTTACCTGTAAAACAAATATAAGACAATGTTATCAACCCCCTTTCAAACAGCCCCTAATTTACCACTTATTTGCAGGTATACCCCTATTATACATATCAGTACATATCAGTGGGTAGCTGGCAAATTGGGAGGGGTGTGGGGCAATGTTCCCGCAATTCTTTTTGGCACTGAGCACATTACAGGTCTGCTGAGTGCAAACTTCAACGTTGTGAAAATTCTGTGCAACTTCCGGGTGCGGGTTTACTGTGAACACTGAGGCTGTACCCGCTTTAAGCTGCCATTTTAAGAGTGGCCAAGTAGAGACTTTTGAAGAAAACATACAGGGCTTCCTGTCTCAAAATACAACACTGCCCCTTTAAGACATAAAAAAAGTTATTTACTTGACTTGCTTTTCAAAGATGGCTAGAAATGCACAAATGTTGTGCTCTTGTAGGAAGCAACCCCTCCCCCATTGCTGACTACAACTTATCTATAACTGAGCTAATAACTCACTAACTAGCAAAGGATATGAACAAAATGTGCACACGTGGCTACATGCAGCTCTTGCTTTGATCTCAAAACATAGCTCATACCATAGCCTAAACACAGTCCAGTTCAAAGTGAATGGCAAAGAACCATATACGGCAATTGGCTATTTGCATACAGGCCTACTGCAGCTCTGATTGGTTATGGCGCACCGGTCTGTGTTCAGTATGAGCCTGAGACGTGCCTGTCAATGCAAAAGAACCCTACTCCAATGCGCTCTGCGCTATACCTGTATTTTGTTTACAGGGTCTGTGAAAATGCAGGAATCATGACTAAGTCTTTAGGTGGCTTTTATTTTTCCATGTTTTTTTACCCTACCCATTTCAGATATACGAGAAAGCGAGAATAAAAATGCAGGCATGGTAAATTAGGCAAAGGATTTTGTTCTTTAAAAAAATATACACTGCTCAAAAAAATAAAGGGAACACTTACACAACACAATGTAACTCCAAGTCAATCACACTTCTGTGAAATCAAACTGTCCACTTAGGAAGCAACACTGATTGACAATATATTTCACATGCTGTTGTGCAAATGGAATAGACAACAGGTGGAAATGATAGGCAATTAGCAAGACACCCCCAATAAAGGAGTGGTTCTGCAGGTGTGGACCACAGACCACTTCTCAGTTCCTATGCTTCCTGGCTGATGTTTTGGTCACTTTTGAATGCTGGCGGTGCTTTCACTCTAGTGGTAGCATGAGACGGAGTCTACAACCCACACAAGTGGCTCAGGTAGTGCAGCTCATCCAGGATGGCACATCAATGCGAGCTGTGGCAAGAAGGTTTGCTGTGTCTGTCAGCGTAGTGTCCAGAGCATGGAGGTGCTACCAGGAGACAGGCCAGTACATCAGGAGACGTGGAGGAGGCCGTAGGAGGGCAACAACCCAGCAGCAGGACCGCTACCTCCACCTTTGTGCAAGGAGGAGCAGGAGAAGCACTGCCAGAGCCCTGCAAAATGACCTCCAGCAGGCCACAAATGTGCATGTGTCTGTTCAAACGGTCAGAAACAGACTCCATGAGGGTGGTATGAGGGCCCAACGTCCACAGGTCGTGGTTGTGCTTACAGCCCAACACCGTGCAGGACGTTTGGCATTTGCCAGAGAACACCACGATTGGCAAATTCGCCACTGGCGTCCTGTGCTCTTCACAGATGAAAGCAGGTTCACACTGATTACGTGACAGACGTGACAGAGTCTGGAGACGCCGTGGAGAACGTTCTGCTGCCTGCAACATCCTCCAGCATGACCTGTTTGGCGGTGGGTCAGTCATGGTGTGGGGTGGCATTTCTTTGGGGGGCCGCACAGCCCTCCAAGTGCTCGCCAGAGGTAGCCTGACTGCCATTAGGTACCGAGATGAGATCCTCAGACCCTGTGTGAGACCATATGCTGGTGGGGTTGGCCCTGGGTTCCTCCTAATGCAAGACAATGCTGGACCTCATGTGGCTGGAGTGTGTCAGCAGTTCCTGCAAGAGGAAGGCATTGATGCTATGGACTGGCCCACCCGTTCCCCAGACCTGAATCCAATTGAGCACATCTGGGACATCATGTCTCGCTCCATCCACCAACGCCACGTTGCACCACAGACTGTCCAGGAGTTGGCGGATGCTTTAGTCCAGGTCTGGGAGGAGATCCCTCAGGAGACCATCCGCCACCTCATCAGGAGCATGCCCAGGCGTTGTAGGGAGGTCATACAGGCACGTGGAGGCCACACACACCACTGAGCCTCATTTTGATTTGTTTTAAGGACATTACATCAAAGTTGGATCAGCCTGTAGTGTGGTTTCCACTTTAATTTTGAGTGACTCCAAATCCAGACCTCCATGGGTTGATAATTTGGATTTCCATTGATTATTTTTGTGTGATTTTGTTGTCAGCACATTCAACTATGTAAAGAAAAAAGTATTTAATAAGATTACTTCTTTCATTCAGATCTAGGTTGTGTTGTTTAAGTGTGGGCTAGGTGGGACGCTTGCGTCCCACCTACTCAACAGCCAGTGTAATCCTGTGGCGCGATATTCAAATACCTTAGAAATGCTATTACTTGAATTTGTCAAACATATGACTATTTTACACCATTTTAAAGACAAGACTCTCGTTAATCTAACCACACTGTCCGATTTCAAAAAGGCTTTACAACGAAAGCAAAACATTAGATTATGTCAGCAGAGTACCCAGCCAGAAATAATCAGACACCCATTTTTCAAGCTAGCATATAATGTCACATAAACCCAAACCACAGCTAAATGCAGCACTAACCTTTGATGATCTTCATCAGATGACACACCTAGGACATTATGTTATACAATACATGCATGTTTTGTTCAATCAAGTTCATATTTATATCAAAAAACAGCTTTTTACATTAGCATGTGACGTTCAGAACTAGCATACCCCCCGCAAACTTCCGGTGAATTTACTAAATTACTCACGATAAACGTTCACAAAAAACATAACAATTATTTTAAGAATTATAGATACAGAACTCCTCTATGCACTCGCTATGTCCGATTTTAAAATAGCTTTTCGGTGAAAGCACATTTTGCAATATTCTGAGTAGATAGCCCGGCATCACAGGGCTAGCTATTTAGACACCCACCAAGTTTAGCACTCACCAAAATCAGATTTACTTTAACCTGTTGGGTCTAGGGGGCAGCATTTGCACGTCTGGATAAAAAAAATGTACCCGATTTAATCTGGTTACTAATCCTACCCAGTAACTAGAATATGCATATACTTATTATATATGGATAGAAAACACTCTAAAGTTTCCAAAACTGTTTGAATGGTGTCTGTGAGTATAACAGAACTCATTTGGCAGGCAAAACCCTGAGACATTTTCTGACAGGAAGTGGATACCTGATGTGTTGTATTGACTTTAAACCTATCCCATTGAAAAACACAGGGGTTTAGGAATATTTTGGCACTTCCTATTGCTTCCACTAGATGTCACCAGCCTTTACAAAGTGTTTTGAGTCTTCTGGAGGGAGATCTGACCGAACAAGAGCCATGGAACGGTGATGTCCCATTAGACACCTGGCGCGCTACTTCATGTTGGGTACCCTCGTTCCAATACGTTAGAAAAGAGTATGCATTCGTCCACCTTGAATATTATTCATGTTCTGGTTAAAAAAGGCCCTAATGATTTATGCTATACAACGTTTGACATGTTTGAACGAACGGAAATATATTTTTTCCCCTCGTTCATGACGAGAAGTCCGGCTGGCTTACATCATGTGCTAACGAGACGGAGATTTTTGGACATAAATGATGAGCTTTTTTGAACAAAACTACATTCGTTATGGACCTGTGATACCTGGAAGTGACATCTGATGAAGAGAATCAAAGGTAATGGATTATTTACATAGTATTTTCGATTTTAGATCTCCCCAACATGACGTCTAGTCTGTATCGCAACGCGTATTTTTCTGGGCACAGTGCTCAGATTATTGCAAAGTGTGATTTCCCAGTAAGGTTATTTTTAAATCTGGCAAGTTGATTGCGTTCAAAAGATGTAAATCTATAATTCTTTAAATGACAATATAATATTTTACCAATGTTTTCTAATTTTAATTATTTAATTTGTGACGCTGACTTGACTGCCGGTTATTGGAGGGAAACGATTTCCTCAACATCAATGCCATAGTAAAACGCTGTTTTTGGATATAAATATCAACTTGATAGAACTAAAAATGCATGCATTGTCTAACATAATGTCCTAGGAGTGTCATCTGATGGAGATTGTAAAAGGTTAGTGTATCATTTTAGCTGGTTTTATGGTTTTGGTGACCCTGTCTTTGACTTGACAAAACATTACACACAACTCTTGTAAATGTACTGTCCTAACATACTCTAAATTTATGCTTTCGCCGTAAAACCTTTTTGAAATCGTAAAACGTGGTTAGATTAAGGAGATGTTTATCTTTCAAATGGTGTAACATAGTTGTATTTTTGAAAAATTTGAATTTTGACATTTATTTGGATTCAAATTTGCCGCTCTTGAAATGCACCTGCTGTTGATGGAGTGCACCACGGGTGGCACGCTAGCGTCCCACCTAGCCCCAAGAGGTTAAGAAAATGTTTATTACCTTTGCTGTTCTTCGTCAGAATGCACTCCCAGGACTTCTACTTCAATAACAAATGTTGGTTTGGTTCAAAATAATCCATAGTTATATCCAAATAGCGCCGTTTTGTTCATGCGTTCAAGACACTATCCGAAGTGTAAATAAGGGTCATGCGCACGACGCATTTCGTGACAAGAAAATTCTAAATATTCCATTACCGTACTTCGAAGCATGTCAACCGCTGTTTAAAATCAATTTTTATGCAATTTTTCTCGTACAAAAGCGATAATATTCCGACCGGGAGTGGTGGTTTTCGTTCAAAGAGAGAGAAAGTACACATTGAGTCGACTCGGGCACGCGCGCCCCGTCCCATTGTCCTCAGATCGGCCACTTACAAAATGCGCTAATGTTTTTCAGCCATGGGCTGCAAAGCCACGATTCAGCTTTCTGGCGCCTTCTGAGAGCCTATGGGAGCGTTAGAAAATGTCACGTCATGCCAGAGATCCCCTGTTTTTGTTAGAGATGATCAATAAGGCCATGAAATGGTCAGAGAGAGCGCTTCCTGTTTGGAATCTTCTCAGGTTTTGGCCTGCCAAATAAGTTCTGTTATACTCACAGACACCATTCAAACAGTTTTAGAAACTTTAGGGTGTTTTCTATCCAAATCAAACAATTATATGCATATTCTAGTTACTGGGCAGGAGTAGTAACCAGATTAAATCGGGTGCAAATATTGCCCCCTATCCCCAACAGGTTAAGTGTTCCCTTTATTTTTTTGAGCAGTATATATAACAGGGATATAATAAGGGTGTCTGTGTGTATGTGTGATGCCCCCTACTGTGAAAACAGCCCAACATCCCGATCACAGCTGTCAGGGCCTAACAGCTCCTTTTCAGGACAGAAGGCCATAATTTGCCTTGTTGGCTGCACCAGGAGACCAGGAACCATGCTCCCCATCTGCTTGGAATCAAAGCACTGCTCCCTGTTGTCAGTGGCAGGGTATGGACATCAGTCCAGCATCCACACATACACAGGCATATCTATTGACCTCAACATCATTTATTTGTACTGCAACCTCCTGGCTTCCATTAGATACATACCTGCCTGCACACACACACACACACACATATTTACAACCCCACATTGAATGGGATGTACGTGTAAATGTATTTCTATCAATTGTGCTACATCTCTACAATAATTTGAGTTGAATGTCAATAAAGGCAGCAGGTGATTGGATGGCCTCTGTGCTGATAACCCTGAAAAGAGGGATGAGGCAGATCATTATTTGTGATGGGAAGTTCCTCTCTTTTTACTGACTCGGATCTTTTCGACTTGTTCTGTCAAAAGAACGAACGTCTCGAATCATTTTGTTCATTTGAGTATGTAATACCCAAAGCACACTGGACCCTCTTAATGGTGAACGATGAATGGAAAATTCGAAAGAGTCATGATTCAACAAGCCTTTCGTTCACATTTCGTTTACTGTAAGGGGCTTATTGAAGCTGTCATAAAAGTGTGCTTTAAACAATCTACATTTGTGATCGGTAGGCTTCCACATAAGGTTACTCCTTGTTTCCTTTGAAACGGTGTCTAGCTGTGGCCCGCAACCAGACTAGATTGCGGAATGCAATTGCTTGACTGCGGCGAGGGTGATTAAGCACAATATATATTGAGTTTGCGGAGCAGTGTGTGTTGGTTCCACAAATCTGTGTCCATCAAAACATTCCATAATCAATGAATTACATTCATTTTTGCACGATGTGATCAATTATCAGTTCTAAACATGTCTTTTTCTTCTCTATGCTGCTTGCAACATGATCCATTTTCATGCGCGCGCACATGTGATAGACAGTTGTTGGTCGGAGCACGTCTCCCAAGCTGCTGAGCCGGAGAAGGGCGTATCAATCCTGCTGTAGAATTAATTGCGGACAGCAGGTCAAAGGAACGCCGAAAATCAATAAGTCACACAGAAACATGTATCATGACTCTCGAGTCAGTAAAAAGAGTGGTTCAAAAAAAATAACAAGTTATTGTTCGCGCACTGCACATCTCTATTGTGACAATGAAGCGGAGCACGAGGAGGACTAGAAGGTTTTGAGCATACACCAAGATCAAATAACCTACATTATAATCCTCACTCCTATGGATTCTATGCAAATATCTTGATTAGGCAAATGTATACAGACACAGAGAACGCGCCTTACTCTCTCTTGAAATAGGCACTGTGCGCATAACAATCTATTTCATTGTTCTTTGACATACACCTACATAACACATATGTTCTATTCAATTGCAGATGTGTTTTGAAAAGCCCCTTTCATATGAAATGTTTTTTTTTTCAATTGTACCCTCTAGACGAGAAAACAGCTGACAAAAGTACTGCCTTGCCACCAACAAATTGAAATAAACATTTCGCGTTTATGCAAAACCATTCAAAAACTCAAGTGTTTCTCTCTGTCTCTCTCTCTCATTCTCTCTCTCTCTCTCTGTCTCGGTAGATGCAAAACCACACACGGGAGACTGCATGGAAATATCTGTTTTATGCATCTTGGGGAGATGGCTGTATAAAATGCACAAAGCAGTCATTTCCATGTATTTGTCTCTGGCTGACGGGGAGATGGAGTGAGGCAGATGCCGTTGCTACAGCACGAATGACAGTTGCTCAGAAACACAGGAACCAGTTTCTCCTTTTCATGACAACTCTGATGATTAGACAGAGAATCAAAAGCCCCCCATTTCCTCCTGTCTGCCACACACAGTCACTTTAATGAGGGATTGTGTGTGAGACGGGAGGATAATCCAAAATCAATATTCCTCAAAATGTACATTGATATTTGTTTAAAAAAAAACAAAAAAAACACGCTGCTGCATTCAAATGGAACAAAAAAAATGGTACGCTGAGAGTCTGAGAATCAGTAAAATAAGTGTGCATTGAAGACAGGAACAACGCTTCGGGCAGTGCTGCTGCAAAACAGATCAGATCCTGACATTACTCTAATGTGAGAGAGAAGTTCCAGTGAGTGGGTGGTTGTGACCTTTCTCTGTAGGAACGAGTGATGGAACGGCCCAATACTGGAGAAAGAATAATGTGTCGATACAATCCTGTGTATTTATCATGTTCTGACCTATCTGACCTGCGGCGCAGGTCCTAATCCAGGCACTTGTCATCTCCCGTCTGGATTACTGCAACTCGCTGTTGGCTGGGCTCCCTGCCTGTGCCATTAAACCCCTACAACTCATCCAGAACGCCGCAGCCCGTCTGGTGTTCAACCTTCCCAAGTTCTCTCACGTCACCCCGCTCCTCCGCTTTCTCCACTGGCTTCCAGTTGAAGCTCGCATCCGCTACAAGACCATGGTGATTGCCTACGGAGCTGTGAAGGGAACGGCACCTCCATACCTTCAGGCTCTGATCAGGCCCTACACCCAAACAAGGGCACTGCGTTCATCCACCTCTGGCCTGCTGGCCCCCCTACCTCTGAGGAAGCACAGTTCCCGCTCAGCCCAGTCAAAACTGTTCGCTGCTCTGGCACCCCAATGGTGGAACAAGCTCCCTCACGACGCCAGGACAGCGGAGTCAGTCACCACCTTCCGGAGACACCTGAAACCCCACCTCTTTAAGGAATACCTAGGATAGGATAAAGTAATCCTTCTAACCCCCCCCCCCCCTTAAAAGATTTGATGCACTATTGTAAAGTGGTTGTTCCACTAGATATCATAAGGTGAATGCACCAATTTGTAAGTCGCTCTGGATAAGAGCGTCTGCTAAATGACTTAAATGTAAATGTAAATGTAAATGTCTATCTGTGTGTGTTGCTATGGCCTCTGAAGAAGGAGTCATCTGAAGCTCTCTTGTTGCTATATGTGTTCATGTTATCACACATGGTTCTGGAGATGTTCTCATCTCATCTGAAGGTGAAACAGGAATCACTTTAGGAAGGTTAGGTGCGTGTTTGTTTATTTGTGAGTTTGTGAGTATCTGAATTAATCTGTGTGTGTGTGTGTGTGTGTGTGTGTGTGTGTGTGTGTGTGTGTGTGTGTGTAGGAGAGAGAGAGAGAGAGAGAGAGAGAGAGAGAGAGAGAGAGAGAGAGAGAGAGAGAGAGAGAGAGAGAGAGAGAGAGGTGTAATGGTTTTGCTGCTGCAGGTTGTAACAGATGGTTGCTAATGGAGGTTCATAGATCTGAATGACAAGGACCAGGGAAACGGGCCGGGGTTTGCAGAGGGGATGTGATGATGGTGTGTGTATGTGTGTGTGTGCATGCATGTGTGCGTGCATGTGTGTCTGTATATACACTATATATACAAACGTATGTGGACACCCCTAGCTATTTCAGCCATACAGTGAGGGAAAAAAGTATTTGATCCCCTGCTGATTTTGTACGTTTGCCAACTGACAAAGAAATGATCACTCTATAATTTTAATGTTAGGTTTATTTGAACAGTGAGAGACAGAATAACAACCAAAAAATCCAGAAAAACGCATGTAAAAAATGTTATAAATTGATTTGCATTTTAATGAGGGAAATAAGTGTTTGACCCCCTCTCAATCAGAAAGATTACTGGCTCCCAGGTGTCTTTAATACAGGTAACGAGCTGAGATTAGGAGCACACTCTTAAAGGGAGTGCCCCCTAATCTCAGTTTGTTACCTGTATAAAAGACACCTGTCCACAGAAGCAATCAATCAATCAGATTCCAAACTCTCCACCATGGCCAAGACCAAAGAGCTCTCCAAGGATGTCAGGGACAAGATTGTAGACCTACACAAGGCTGGAATGGGCTACAAGACCATCGCCAAGCAGCTTGGTGAGAAGGTGACAACAGTTGGTGCGATTCTTCGCAAATGGAAGAAACACAAAAGAACTGCAGCGCCCGCAATATCCCCCTGCTCAAGAAAGCACATATACATGCCCGTCTGATGTTTGCCAATGAACATCTGAATGATTCAGAGGACAACTGGGAGAAAGTGTTGTGGTCAGATGAGACCAAAATGGAGCTCTTTGGCATCAACTCAACTCGCCGTGTTTGGAGGAGGAGGAATGCTGCCTATGACCCCAAGAACACCATCCCCACCGTCAAACATAATGCTTTGGGGGTGTTTTTCTGCTAAGGGGACAGGACAACTTCACCGCATCAAAGGGACGATGGACGGGGCCATGTACCGTCAAATCTTGGGTGAGAACCTCCTTCCCTCAGCCAGGGCATTGAAAATGGGTCGTGGATGGGTATTCCAGCATGACAATGACCCAAAACACACGGCCAAGGCAACAAAGGAGTGGCTCAAGAAGAAGCACATTAAGGTCCTGGAGTGGCCTAGCCAGTCTCCAGACCTTAATCCCATAGAAAATCTGTGGAGGGAGCTGAAGGTTCGAGTTGCCAAACGTCTGCCTCGAAACCTTAATGACTTGGAGAAGATCTGCAAAGAGGAGTGGGACAAAATCCCTCCTGAGATGTGTGCAAACCTGGTGGCCAACTACAAGAAACGTCTGACCTCTGTGATTGCCAATAAGGGTTTTGCCACCAAGTACTAAGTCATGTTTTGCAGAGGGGTCAAATACTTATTTCCCTCATTAAAATGCAAATCAATTTATAACATTTTTGACATGCGTTTTTCTGGATTTTTTGTTGTTGTTATTCTGTCTCTCACTGTTCAAATAAACCTACCATTAAAATTATAGACTGACCATTTCTTTGTCAGTGGGCAGATCTAGATCTGCCCCGGTCAACTGTAAGTGCTGTTATTGTGAAGTGGAAATGTCTATGAGCAACAACGGCTCAGCCGCGAAGTGGTAGGCCACACAAGCTCACAGAACGGGACCGCCGAGTGCTGAAGCGTAGACATTGCCATTGATGGCCTCCACCATTTTAAACTAGTCATCTGGGTGGGGATTCCTATGAGTTGGGCGCAATCAGCCAATGAAGAAGAATAAAATGTATGACTTTAAAATGGAGAGTCTCAATGGCCCTGCCCATGCTGTCACATACGCCATAATGGCACAGATACAAAGATGAGTCTTCTATCGATCTACAGCATGTTGTTCACACAGGTATCTGCCCTCTCATTGGCTAGAATGGTACCACCTGATCTCGCCTCCTTCCGCCTGCCTTCCTTCTTTGAGGACATGTATTTCCATTGTTAGAGTGGTCACTCAAAAATCTTGTCAATATAATAGACAATCTTTGCACTTACTTACTTTCTTCCTTATAAACACCAGTCTGTCTGTCTATTAAAGCGAAACAATGTTCGCTTTAAGCTGCGCGCGTGCGTGGGCGCGTAGCTCCCACGGGACTGCCACGCAGAAGAAATATCAGCCTGCAGAGAAGCACGAAATTGAACTTCACTCAACTTTCGAGAGTTTTCCCCCCTCACGGCCGACCCACTCATTAGGCAGGATTAGGCGGCTGCCTATGGCGGCAGATTGACGAGAGTGGCATTTTCTGAGCTAAACTGACTAAGACGCACTTCCAACAACAACACATAAACCCTAACATAATTCTGCCCAAAAACAATAACAGTTTCTCTCAACCAGTGGCATATGGGCTTTTTAGGTGAGCCCTGATCATGCCCTGTGATAAGCAGCGCCCACTTTGTCAAAGGCAGGGGTGCAAAATATTTTGCTTGTCCATTCCAAGCTCACCTCTCCAGGGTGCTGTTGGGGAGACGCATCGCTGTGGTGCTGCACCAATGTTCTGTCAAAAAAAACATAAATCATGCAGCAGGAACAGGATATGGTAGAAGGAGCCTACAGGCTGGAGATAAAATGGATGACAATGAGACAAACACTTTTTACATCATGCAGGTTTCTTTGATCAAATAGCCTAACCTAAATGGCACCTAATCAAATAAAAAATGTGCTGTCATGTTAACAAACAACATATCCTAAAAACAGGACAGGTCAAAGTAAATGGACAATATGGAATAGACAACCAGGCTACTCACAACTGCTGTCCAGGAGTTTCACCCCATTGTCATGATCAGTAGTTTTAAGTGTGTATCCATACATTTTTGACAAGCTGATCATAGTGATAAAATAAATACTTCTGCATTTCCCACTGTGTAAACCCATTGCAAATAGTCTCAAGATAACGCTTGATAAAGTTGGGTAGCTGATATTCAGAGCTTAAATAGCCAAATTGATTAGTCACAGGAATCAGGACTAATAAAGCCAATGCAACGGCCTGTTTTACAAATGGTGGGAATACCACATGCATGTGTATTCATAAAATTCCATTGCTGTCCAACATGGTAGGCTACACCCCAGTAAGCACGAGCCAATGTCTTTTGGACATATTTTTAGGGTGCTTTACAAACGGTAGGCTTACGACATAAACGGGCATTCATAAAATACAATTTCAGCACTGTAGCTACACCTCCGTAAGTACGGGCTGGCGCCTTTTGGAAGTCTTTTTTTTGGTGCAGTCCGGAACGGCCTTGATTTCCACAGACATAGATATTTGTCCGTTCCGGACAAAATCTGAACATATCATAGACCCGATTTCAACGTCGGAAAATGCATATTTTCAACGTCTGGAAAAAACAAAACATTTGTTGTATGCAGAACACATCGGAGTAGGATTCTATTGCATTGGCATGCATGACTCAGACCGTACTCTACACAGACCAGTGCGGCATAACCAATCAGAGCTGCAGTAGGCCTATATGCAAATAGACCATTGCCATATATGGATCTGTGCCATTCACTTTGAACTGGACTGTGTTTACAGCATGAGTGGTCATGAGTAGATGCCCTGATTGTTTTTTTCAAAGGTCTCATGGAATGTAGGCCTACATTAAACACTACAAATTGGCTGCTACTGTAGGCTGAATGATAGAACAGCTATTTCCATGTTAAAATGTTTTGGGATGCATTTTCTCCATTGTTTTTGATGGTATGTCACTCTGGTAGACCTACATTGTTATCAAATAGCCTCAGTAGCCTACTTGACCACTGTCTGAAATTGTAACTTAAAACGGATGAAGCCTCAGTGTTTACAGAATTTTCACAATGTTCAAGTTTGCGCTTAGCATGCTTGAAATTTGCTAAGTGCCAAAAAATATAAGAGGGAACATTGTTCTCAACCCACCCTGTCCTAAAACCTCTACACTAACCCCCTGAAAGGTGAGGCCTTGTTCTGGGTTTTCCAACAGACTCCAATGACTGGAATCAACAAGAACAAATTTGATAAGAATTCTGATTTTTTTAAATTTATTTTTTTGTATCTCTGCTATTTTTGCTCAAGGAGAGTCAGTGCGGCCTACTTCCCATGTTCTTCGGGTCCTGATGGGACCCGGGTGCTATAACTGCCTCTCTAACTGCCTGCAGGAAATGGAAAACGAAATTGCTTTCTTACAGGCTCTCATACCTACTCTCCTTTTTGGTGTAATGCATTGCTTGGTTCTTGTTTTTCTCACAGCATACACAAAATGAGCTCACCTTAAAGACAGACGCCTTTAACAGGCATGCCGTAGTATTAGCCGGTGAGGTTCATAAGATATTCAACCCTATCTGACCTCTCTTAGCACTGCTCATGCACACTCATTACGGGAGCCTTGTAAGTCATTAAGCTGCCTAAATGAGCACAAGCCATGCCCAGGGCTAGTAGCTATTACTGAGCTGCACGCAATGTCCAAGCGAAGTTAAATAGTGCGGGGCTTGGATCATGTGTAATTCTATGACGAGTGAGGGCATTACGTCAACTAGCTGGCATCACCAAGGTTGGCACTTCCTACCGTGTAGAGCTTAAGTGTTTTACTGCATGGTGGCTGTACAGTCATCTACATGGTGGCTACATACAGTATGGAGCGTTATACTGCAACTACAAGTCCAACCTAGTCTATCCCAGAGACCAGTGTGGATGCTATACAGTCTTTTACATGGTGGTTACATGCGGAGTACTGTATGGAAGTTGCCTAAATCCAGACTGATATCCCAGAGTAATATAAACAATCAGTATGCGTGGAAAGTCGTCTAATGTGATCTACTGCCGACATTACAAATGAGCGCTGAGGAGAGGAGCGAGGCTGTAGGGAAATCTCCCAGAACTCTTAGAGACAAACAACTCATTCATTTAACGCCTTCATCCTTCATCACTTAACGCCAACAGGAGAGACATAATTGTTGGCCGTCGGTGCTGTCGTCGTTCATTGTGAATTCGCCAGCTGCTGTCATGTTTGTGCTATTGGGAATAGTCTCTGTATTCCTCGAACTAGTCTTCATGACTTAGAGATTATATGCCTCTGGAGAACAAGAAGCACTCGTCCTTATTACTAAAGACACCGAGATGACACACACAATCAGAAAGCTCTGAGCAGAGAGACAACTTGCTAACACAAGCCAACAGACTCCTTTCACCTGTCACCCGAGGGAGAGGAAGAGCAGTAACCATCCCGCTGATCCTACAGCAGTGTCATAGCCAACAGTCAGCCCTGTGCCCATTCCTCCAGATGATAGTCCCTCCCCAACAGCACCAATTGAATCTACAACCACACTCCACCAACACTCACTCAGACATCTGGGCACTTCCACTGAAGGCTATTCCACTGAAAATGATGGAAATCTCAACTACATAGTAAAGTAGTAACGACACATTGTGTAATGGTGTGCTTATTTTTAGTCCGTGGCTCTTTAAAGCACCGAGGGCTAAATTTAGCTGTTTGAAATTGGTGATTCGTGCCGGGTGCCTCTCCAATTAAAGCGAGTCGCTGAGGCGTCTGAAAACTCACTGGGATGCCGACTCAAATCATCGACCACCGCAGACCTCTTAGCAGTGGGTCAGGGTCCTGGGGATCTGTTAGTGTGTAGGTGGGTGTGTTTGTGTGTGTGCATCCAGGTGGGAAGGCAGGATTGTGCCTATGCATGTGTATAAGTGTGTGTGTGGCGTGTGCGACGAGTGGTAGTGTTGTTACGATATCAGAATTTTGACATCGATACCAGGTTACGTATCAGGATACTCGATACCAAAAAGAAGGTGTATTGGCCAAAGCCACAGAATGGCACTTGATCTACTGATCAACTGCTCTGTTCAATCGTTGGGCATCTTTTGAATTCAATATCCTTCCATTGTAAAAAATGTTAATGTAAAACATGTATGCATTAATGAATCAATTCAGTTATACAATCAAGTTGTTTTCACCAATCTCACTACATAACAAAATAATGGTAAACGTTTATTTAAATGGTAAAGCTCTATTGATAAACGGGGCAAATCAAGATGTAGACCTAGACCTATTCACAATACAGTTGAATGCATATTCAATAGGAGTGTGTGCATGCATTGAGTTATTGAGCTTGTTTTAGCCGATTTCATGGGTCTACAGATAGCAAACAATCTGTTTCCCTTCCATTTGAGACTTATTTTATTGTACTGATCAACAACATTTGCATAAAGGTAGCAATCTCTTATTTTATAAAAGTGCTCTGTAGGACCAAGTAATTATGTCATTCATAAGGCACATTCACACATTCAGTTCATTCAGTGAGGGAGAGACGTGAGGGAGAGACGATTAAGTGATTAAGTGACAATCAGCTTTTAAATCAGCATATTTTGCATGATGTTTTGCATATTATCACAAACAAGGTACTAGGGTAGTGCATTGATGTTAGCTTCAGCTGTAAGCTAGCCAGGAAAGTTAGCCTACAAAGCTTAAAGCTACCAGTATCTTCTTGAAATTGTAAAGTGTTCTAGCCTGTAATGGACATTGTTTTGCGAACAGTAATGAACATTTCAACATTTCTACATGCAATGTTGCATTTAATACATTATTCAAGTGTGCTACATTCTGTGCAGCGTGAGTGTGGAGCTAACATGATGCAGCCCAGACTCCCAGTGTAGTGGTACCTCAGAACAGGCTAGATTGCGCTCGCGTTATAAAAGGGACATCGGCTGCGCTGATACACAGACTCGATCCTCTCAATCAGTACACGACATGAGACACATTTGACAGAAGTACCGAAAATTACTTGACAAAAGCAACAAAAATTTGAGTTCAAAACTATTGGGTTATGTCCTAGTATTGAAAAAGTAGGCTTACTGAAGTTTCGGTAAACGGTGCAGAGTGGCGATCCGTCATTCAGGGCAGCCCACCACTACCCTGGAGACGGCATTGTTTTGCATGTCATTTTAGCATTCAATCATGTCACAAATAACATATCAGTCAGCAAACAATGTTAAGTTTTAAAAATCGCCTGAGCTAATAAAGCATTTGTGGTCACTTCCCTGTTTGTATTGTTATTTTGGTCAGTTTTCTTTGAGTAACGCAGCTCCCTAATGCAGCTGTTTCAGCCTCACTCAGTGCTTTGTTGCGGGGGGCTAGCCAGGGAAGGCATCAAATCAAATCAAATGTTATTGGGCACATACACATGGTTAGCAGATGCTTATGCTTCTAGATCCGACAGAACAGCAGTATCTAACAGGTAATATCTAACAATTCCACAACAAAACCTAATACACACAATCTAGTAAAGGAAATGTGATGAGAATATATACGTATAAAATATATGGATGAGCAGCGACAGAGCGGCTAAGATCTAATAGATCGTAAAGAATAGATAGTGAAGGATACAGTATACAGTATATACATATGAGATGAGTAATGCGAGATATGTAAACATTCTTAAAGTGGCCTTATTAAAGTGACTAATGTTCCATTTATTAAAGTGGCCAATGATATAAAGTCTGTAGGTAGGCAGCCACCTCTCTGTGCTAGTGGTGGCTGTTTAACAATCTGATGGCCTTGAGATAGAAGCTGTTTTCAATCTCTCTGTCCCAGCTCTGATGCACCTGTACTGACCTCGCGTTCTGGATGGAAGCAGGGTGAACAGGTAGTGGCTCGGGTGGTTATTGTCCTTGATTACCTTTTTGCCTTCCTGTGATATCATGTGTTGTAGGTATCCTGGAGGGCAGGTAGCTCTGGAGAGCCCAGCGGTTGTTGGTGGTGCAGTTGCCATACCAGGCGGTGATACAGCCCGACAGGATGCTCTCAATTGTGCACCTGTAAAAGTTAGTGAGGGTTTTCGGTGACATGCCACATTTTTTCAGCCTCCTTTCAGTCTGCAAACTTGATTATTCAGTTGGAGGCGTGCATGGCCACGCAGTCGTGGGTGAACAGGGAGTACAGGAGAGGGCTGAGAACGCACCCTTGTGGGGCTCCAGTGTTGAGGATCAGCGGAGTGGAGATGTTGTTTCCTACCTTCACCACCTGGGGGTGGCCCGCCGGGAAGTCCAGGACCCAGTTGCACAGGGCGGGCTCAAAGCACTTCATGATGACAGAAGTGAGTGCTACGGGGCGATAGTCATTTAGTTCAGTTACCTTAGCTTTCTTGGGAACAGGAACAATGTTAGCCATCTTGAAGCATGTGGGGACAGCAGACTGGGATAGGGATTGATTGAATATATCCGTAAACACATCAGCCAGCTGGTCTGCGCATGCTCTGAGGATGCGGCTAGGGATGCTGTCTGGGCCGGCACCCTTGCGAGGGTTAACACGTTTAAGTATTTTAATCACGTCGGCCACGCAGAAGGAGAGCCCACAGTCTTTGGTAGCGAGCCGTGTCGGTGGCAATGTACTGTCCTCAAAGTGCGCAAAGAAGTTTAATTTGTCTGGGAGCAAGACGTCGATGTCCGCGACGGGGCTGGTTTTCTTTTTGTAATCCGTGATTGTCTGTAGACCCTGCCACATACGTCTCGTGTTTGAGGCATTGAATTGCGACTCCACTTTGTGTCTATACTGACACTTTCCTTGTTTGATTGCCTTACAGAGGGAATAACTACACTGTTTGTATTCGGTCATGTTTCCAGTCGCCTTGCCATGATTAAATGCGGTGGTATGTGCTTTCAGTTTTGCGTGAATGCTACCATCAATCCACGGTTTCTGGTTAGGGAAGGTTTTAATAGTCACAGTGGGTACAACATCTCCTATACATTATAAACATTATAAACTCGCTCACCGAGTCAGCGTATACGTCAATGTTATTGTCTGAGGCTACCCGGAACATAATCCAGTCCAGGTGGTCGAAGCAATCTTGAAGCGTGGAATCCGATTGGTCAGACCAGTGTTGGATAGACCTAAGCACGGGTGCTTCCTGTTTTAGTTTCTGCCTATAGGAGGGGAGCAACAAGATGGAGTCATGGTCAGATTTGCCAAAAGGAGGGTTTGGGAGGGCCTTGTATGCATTGCGAAAGTTAGAGTAGCAGTGGTCGAGTGTGTTATTCGCTCGAGTACTGCAATCGATATGCTGATAGAATTTCGGTAGGCTTGTTCTCAGAATAGCTTTGTTAAAATCCCCAGCTACAATGAATGCAGCGTCAGGATATATGGTTTCCAGTTTGCATAAAGTTGAGTGATGCTCCATGATGGCCTTCTTGGTATCCACTTGCGGGGGGATATACACGGCTGTGACGATAACCGAGGAATGTTCTCTTGGGAGATAATACGGTCGGCATTTGATTGTGAGGAATTCTAGGTCAGGTGAACAAAAGGACTTGAGTTCTTGTATGTTGTTACAATCACACCATGATTCGTTAATCATGAAACATACATCCCCGCCCTTCTTACCAGAGAGATGTTTGTTCCTGTCGGAACCATGCACTGAAAATCCCGTTGGCTGTATGGACTCTGACAGCATGTTCCCAGCTAGCTAGCCATGTCTCCATGAAACAGAGTATGTTACAATCCCGGATATCTCTTTGGAAAGCAACTCTTGCCCTAATTTCGTCGACTTTGCCAACTAAGGACTGGACATTAGCGAGTAATACACTCAGAAGCGGTGGGTGGTGTGCGCGCATTCGAAGCCTCACTAGAAGACCGCTCCGGCACCCTGTCCTCCAACGGCGTAGTTTTGGGTCGGCCTCTGGAATCAAATCAAATGCCCTGGGAGGTGCAGACAAAGGATCCGCTTTGGGAAAGTCGTATTCCTGGTCGTAATGCTGGTTGTGCTGGTAAGTTGACGTCTCTGATATCCAATAGTTCTTCCCGGCTGTATGTAATAACACTTAAAACCTGTTAGGGCTAGGGGGCAGTATTGACACGGCCGGATAAAAAACGTACCCGATTTAATCTGGTTCCTACTCCTGCCCAGTAACTAGAATATGCATATAATTATTGGCTTTGGATAGAAAACACCCTAAAGTTTCTAAAACTGTTTGAATGGTGCCTGTGAGTATAACAGAACTCATATGGCAGGCCAAAACCTGAGAAGATTCCATGCAGGGAGTGGCCTGTCTGACAAGTTGTTGTTCATCTTTTTATTGAAGACTGAGGATCTTTGCTATAACGTGACACTTCCTACGGCTCCCATAGGCTCTCAGAGCCCGGGAAAAAGCGGAATGATATCGAGGCAGCCTCTGGCTGAAACACATTATCGCGTTTGGCAAGTGGACAAACAGAGTACAATGGGCTTAGGCGCGTGCCCGAGTCGACCCCATGCTTTATTTTCTTTCGTCTGTTTACCTAAACGCAGATTCCCGGTCGGAATATTATCGCTTTTTTACGAGAAAAATGGCATAAAAATTGATTTTAAACAGCGGTTGACATGCTTCGAAGTACGGTAATGGAATATTTAGAATTTTTTTGTCACGAAATGCGCCATGCTCGTCACCCTTATTTACCCTTTCGGATAGTGTCTTGAACGCACGAACAAAATGCCGCTATTTGGATATAACAATGGATTATTTGGGACCAAACCAACATTTGTTATTGAAGTAGAAGTCCTGGGAGTGCATTCTGACGAAGAACATCAAAGGTAATAACATTTTTCTTATAGTAAATCTGACTTTGGTGAGTGCTAAACTTGCTGGGTGTCTAAATAGCTAGCCCTGTGATGCCGGGCTATCTACTGAGAATATTGCAAAATGTGCTTTCACCGAAAAGCTATTTTAAAATCGGACATATCGAGTGCTGTATCTATAATTCTTAAAATAATTGTTATGTTTTTTGTGAACGTTTATCGTGAGTAATTTAGTAAATTCACCGGCAGTGTTCGGTGGGAATGCTAGTCATATGCTAGTCACATGCTAATGTAAAAAGCTGGTTTTTGATATAAATATGAACTTGATTGAACAAAACATGCATGTATTGTATAACATAATGTCCTAGGGTTGTCATCTGATGAAGATCATCAAAGGTTAGTGCTGCATTTAGCTGTGGTTTGGGTTTATGTGACATTATATGCTAGCTTGAAAAATGGGTGTCTGATTATTTCTGGCTGGGTACTCTGCTGACATAATCTAATGTTTTGCTTTCGTTGTAAAGCCTTTTTGAAATCGGACAGTGTGGTTAGATTAACGAGAGTCTTGTCTTTAAAATGGTGTAAAATAGTCATATGTTTGAAAAATTTAAGTTTTTGCATTTTTGAGGTATTTGAATAACGCGCCACGGGATTACACTGGCTGTTGAGTTTAGAGGTTAAGGTTTTCTGGGCTAACAATGTAAGAAATAAGACATAAAAAATCAAAATACTGCACAGTTTCCTTAGGACTTGAAGCAAAGCTGCCATCTCAATCGGCGCCATCTTTCCCTTGTTGATCTTCTCTAGTTGTGTGCAATTGGCTGTGCGTGATTACCACGTGCTCAAAGGTTTGGATGGGTGAGTGAATTCATTTGGACAGTGCATGACGGCAGCATGTACTGGTATGGTCAGGCAGCTTCAGTCCCCTTGGGTGCTGCCATAGAGATAAAGTACATTAGTAGTGCCCACCCAAGAAGGCTCAATGTCGTTGGTCACGGATAAATTGATGTCATATCTCCGGTAGCTGATTGGACTGATGTGTTAACTTCAAAGTTGTTTATCATCTTCTCGCTTGTTAGCTGAAAAGCCATAATAAATTATGTCGACTGTCTCCTAGCAAAATCTTTCAGAACTTTGCGTTATGAAGCAAACGTAGATTTAAAACATCAGCTACTGAACATGAAAATAAGGCCTTAAAGAAATTAGAGACAAAACACGATTGGTTTGGATGGAAGCTGTGGCTAAAAGCTGTTTAATATACCTAGATACGGTGTGTCTTGTTAATGTTTGATGTTAGACTGTAATAACCCATGGAACTGTAACTATACAATTGTTGAAGCAAGGGAGTAGCTTTATAAACGTGGCTACATTATTCTTAACCGCAGCATCTTGTTAACAGGCAGGCAAACACAACTGCACTGTTTGGGCTGCATTCCAATACTCAGACAATGATTAGCAATACGGCAGACCGATGCTGAAATTGATTCTAAAGAAATATAAACTTTACTGTATAAAAGTGTGCTTGACTTGGTCTTCTGTGCAATTAGATCTAAAGATATGGGAAGTAACCTATAAACTGATCATAACCCAAATGTTATAAGGTTTGTGTGTGTGACTCAAATTCCTTTCTGGGATTTGGTTATTATGATGGTGCATTCGATGTGTAGTCTGTAGTGTAGTAGTTTCGATGCATATTCGCTTTTTTGGTTGAGTTCGCCCCACCAATATTTTCATGTTAAAGTCGCCACTGGCATGCGCACACACAAAATGTGTGCATGCCTGTCTGTGTGTGTGTGTGTGCATTTGTCTTTGTAAATTATTTCTCTATGTGTCACACGATGACAGATGACATAGAGCTGGCCCGTCCACCCCGCCCTGGCCCGTCTGTGCCGTCTTGATTTCCATGGTCAGGCTAGGGGAAACAGAGGCTTACGCAGAGTGACTGATTAAATCTGTCAAGTGCATTTTTGCCATTCGTGCACACTGTCTGGTCAGAGCGCCTGTATTCCCTCACAATCAGTATGATGGCAGAGTCACAGAGCATCTCCGTCATATCTGCACAATACCCCCCCCCCCCCCCCCCCACTACTTACTGTATCCTCCTCACTAGGGTTTAACATTTCCAGAGAATCTACCAATTTTCCTTCCTGAGAAAATTGCAATTACCAGGCTTCCCAGTATTCCCGTTCAAACTGGAATTTCTATTTAAAAGCATATACAGTGTATTCAGAAATTATTCAGACCCCTAAACTTTTTATACATTTTGTTACGTTACAGACTTATTCTAAAATTGATTAAATAATTTTTTCCTCATCAATCTACACACAATACCCCCATAATGACAAAGCAAAAAAAGGTTTTTGGAAATATTTACAAATGTATTAAAAATATACTGCTCAAAAAAATAAAGGGAACACTTAAACAACACAATGTAACTCCAAGTCAATCACACTTCTGTGAAATCAAACTGTCCACTTAGGAAGCAACACTGATTGACAATACATTTCACATGCTGTTGTGCAAATGGAATAGACAACAGGTGGAAATTATAGGCAATTAGCAAGACACCCCCAATAAAGGAGTGGTTCTGCAGGTGGGGACCACAGACCACTTCTCAGTTCCTATGCTTCCTGGCTGATGTTTTGGTCACTTTTGAATGCTGGCGGTGCTTTCACTCTAGTGGTAGCATGAGACGGAGTCTACAACCCACACAAGTGGCTCAGGTAGTGCAGCTCATCCAGGATGGCATATCAATGCGAGCTGTGGCAAGAAGGTTTGCTGTGTCTGTCAGCGTAGTGTCCAGAGCATGGAGGCGCTACCAGGAGACAGGCCAGTACATCAGGAGACGTGGAGGAGGCCGTAGGAGGGCAGAAACCCAGCAGCAGGACCGCTACCTCCGCCTTTGTGCAAGGAGGAGCACTGCCAGAGCCCTGCAAAATGACCTCCAGCAGGCCACAAATGTGCATGTGTCTGTTCAAACGGTCAGAAACAGACTCCATGAGGGTGGTATGAGGGCCCAACGTCCACAGGTGGTGGTTGTGCTTACACCCCAACACCGTGCAGGACGTTTGGCATTTGCCAGAGAACACCAAGATTGGCAAATTCACCACTGGCGCCCTGTGCTCTTCACAGATGAAAGCAGGTTCACACTGAGCACATGTGACAGACGTGACAGTCTGGAGACGCCGTGGAGAACGTTCTGCTGCCTGCAACATCCTCCAGCATGACCGGTTTGGCAGTGGGTCAGTCATGGTGTGGGGTGGCATTTTTTTGGGGGGCCGCACAGCCCTCCATGTGCTCGCCAGAGGTAGCCTGACTGCCATTAGGTACCGAGATGAGATCCTCAGACCCCTTGTGAGACCATATGCTGGTGCGGTTGGCCCTGGGTTCCTCCTAATGCAAGACAATGCTAGACCTCATGTGGCTGGAGTGTGTCAGCAGTTCCTGCAAGAGGAAGGCATTGATGCTATGGACTGGCCCACCCGTTCCCCAGACCTGAATCCAATTGAGCACATCTGGGACATCATGTCTCGCTCCATCCACCAACGCCACGTTGCACCACAGACTGTCCAGGAGTTGGCGGATGCTTTAGTCCAGGTCTGGGAGGAGATCCCTCAGGAGACCATCCGCCACCTCATCAGGAGCATGCCCAGGCGTTGTAGGGAGGTCATACAGGCACGTGGAGGCCACACACACCACTGAGCCTCATTTTGACTTGTTTTAAGGACATTACATCAAAGTTGGATCAGCCTGTAGTGTGGTTTTCCACTTTAATTTTGAGTGTGATTCCAAATCCAGACCTCCATGGGTTGATAAATTGGATTTCCATTGATTATTTTTGTGTGATTTTGTTGTCAGCACATTCAACTATGTAAAGAAAAAAGTATTTAATAAGATTATTTCTTTCATTCAAATCTAGGATGTGTTGTTAAAGTGTTCCCTTTATTTTTTTGAGCAGTATAGTAATGTAAAGTACAGATACCCCAAAAAATGACTTAAGGAGTAATTTAAAGTATTTTTACTTAAGTACTTTACACCACTGCTTATATATAGCCTTGTTACTGTTTTTATTGTGTTACTATTTCCTTTTTTTATTTAGCACATATTTGCCTTACTTTATAACTCTGTACCGTTGGGAATGGCCTTGTAAGAAAGTATTCCACTGTAAAGTCTACACCTGTTCTATTCGGCGCACGTGAACAATACAATTTCATTCGATTTTTGCCCAGTGGCTTGATACCTGTCTGACTTGTTGTCATGGAGCTTAGTTAGGTCTTACTCATCCATGTCTGTCTGGTGGAAAGAAAGGTTTAAGCCCTGCAACCATGACAAGAAATACCCAGGAAAAGTGATATGTGTATAAAACAAAACAGCCTAGAGGCATCCATTCATTGACAGACTATAACTCGTTATAGTGGAGATGTACAGAGACGTGTATAACTGGATCAAATCAACCTCGGTCCCTTCTTCTATTCCAACAGGCCCTTCTGTGAAAAATCACCGGACCGGCTTTCACAGTGGCTGTTTTGCTGCTACTCCCTCTCACTGATCGGAATGCGACGCGACCGTAACACTGTGTAGCTCTAGGCACTTCTCATTGTGCTTTGACGAATCCCCAACCAGCAGTCCCTGATCGACATCCTTATAATGCTGCCTCCTCAGCATACAGGCTTTGATTGACAGCCTGGTGGATGTTCAGAAACATCCACCAGCCCTGGTTCACAGGGACACAGAGGCCCAACTGAACGTCCAGCCGCTGCTTTGACACAGAGAGGAGGGGAGAGGAGATGCGATCAAAGAAGCCCGGGAAGAGAGAGGCAGGCCCAGATCACTCTAACAGGAATCACTTCTGCCTGGCGTTTTATACCCACGACAGGTTACATGGAGAACTCTGTTTTCTTTCATGCTAGCTGTTAAAAGGCTGTCAAACCACCGCCTCTCATACAGCTAGCTGTGTGCCTTGCCGCTCAGATGACACACACACTTGTCGCAGACACACACACACTTGCGAAACACACACACACACACGTGCAGGAGAGTACCATCACCCATTTGCACACACGCATATCTGAGTCTCTGCCACTAAGATATCCCTCTCTCTCTTGTTTCTCCTCTATTCCACAGGATGTTGGTTGTTGAGGCCCCCTTTCATGTAACAGAATAATGCGTACAGAGTTCAGACCAGGGTTTAGTTCATTACTGTACTGTATCATTTTGGAGGAGCTCCTGGCACTGCCGGGCCAGCTCGTTAAAACTCACGGCTAATACGGGAAGAGTGACTCATCGTGTTGCTTGACAACACAACTTAACATCTTACTTTGGACATCCCGGATTTATGCCGAACGCTGACAACAACATGAGAGAGTGAGAAGAAGAGGGAAGAGAGGAGCCAGATGGACAGACCACAACACAGTTGTTTCAGAGCATCCCACTGGGCACACACTGGGTTGAATCAACCTTGTTGCCACGTCATTTCAACGAAATGACATTAAACCAATGTGGAAGAGACGTCGAGTTGACATCTGAGCCCGGTGGGACGAGGCATTAGATGGGATACAATTTCACATGACTGTATATGAGAGAGCCTAAAGTGTATTATGAGTTTGTTTCCATTCCCAGTAGTTTGGAACTAAACATTTAGAGTCACTTTGCATTTGTTCTTCAGTGGAATAAACATACTCTTTCCACAGTCTACTAAAGTATGGCCACCATTGGGTGCACAAATTAAACGTACAAGCTATTTCTAGCTCCCATTCTGATTACTGCGCTGGATTTAAACTTTCATGGAAGTCAATAACCATGAAGGAGGGAGTAGAAATTCTCTGGCATGAAAAGCAGCACCATACATGTTATTCCATCATTTCATCCAAACTGCTCTCGCACGTCAACGAACATCTGCGTAGCCTGGCGCTAAAATACAAGCGGTTCTATTTGTTTTGACGCTTGACGAGCTGCAAGTCCCGCTTCTCCCATCTCCTCATTGGTTTTTAGGAGCATATACCCACGTGGGTGATTTAAAGATGACCTGAGGTCCACACTCCAGTCAAAGTTGGTTGCCAACCGCCATATAAAGTCCACAGAAGAAGAAGACTGAAGGAGGAGAGATTACTAGAAACTAACTAGGTTTCTATTTTTATAATGTGGATTCATTGTGGGAGTAGAGAACACATGATTTGGTGTGACACAAAATGGGTCAAAATTCTACAAAGACACAAGAAATAAAGGACCTTGTGCATTTCAGGTAAAATAACAACCCAATGTTTATATGCCAGTACAGTTTAGCCAGCAACAGCAAGCTAGCTAGCTAAATGCCCATGAATGTTTCATGTACTGTATTTGAATGTGTCCCCAAATGAATATAGTTGGTTCAGAGTTTGTTTTTATATTTCAACCTACGTTTCCTTTTTTTGCAGGTAACAGTTGAATAAGATGAGAAAGAAAAAGAAACCCTCGCACTGCTCTTGATAGTATCACGGCTCTTTAATAAGATTTGCATATCGACCTCAAGGCCTTTGTCAGAGCTGATGAAGGCCTTGAGGCCGATACGTAAATCTTATTACAGAGCAGTGATACTATCAAGAGCAGTGTGAGGGTTTCTTCTTTTTTCCAACCTGCGTATCCTGATCGCGTCTGGTGTGGATGGACAAAATCAACATGGCGCACAGGGACACACACACACGTCGTCAGCATATAAGGAGTCTGGTTCCACTTCACACTATATACAGTTGAAGTCGTAAGTTTACATACACTTAAGTTGGAGTCATTAAAACTCGTTTTTCAACCACTCCACAGATTTCTTGTTAACAAACTATAGTTTTGGCAAGTCGGTTAGGACATCTACTTTGTACATGACACAAGTCATTTTTCCAACAATTGTTTACAGACAGATTATTTCACTTATAATTCTCTGCATCACAATTCCAGTGGGTCAGAAGTTTACATACACTAAGTTGACTGTGCCCTTAAACAGCTTGAAAATTCCAGAAAATGATGTCATGGCTTTAGAAGCTTCTGATAGACTAATTGACATCGTTTGAGTCAATTGGAGATGTACCTGTGGTTGTATTTCACGGCCTACCTTCAAACTCAGTGCCTCTTTGCTTGACATCATGGGAAAATCAAAATAAATCAGCCAAGACCTCATTAAAAAAATAACATAACCTGAAAAGAAGCAAAGAAGAAGCCACTGCTCCAAAACCGCCATAAAAAAAGCCAGACTACGGTTTACAACTGCACATGGGGACAAAGATCATATTTTTTGGAGAAATGTCCTCTGGTCTGATGAAACAAAAATATAACTGTTTGGCCATAATGACCATCATTATGTTTGGAGGAAAAAGGGGGAGGCTTGCAAGCCGAAGAACACCATCCCAACCGTGAAGCACGGGGGTGGCAGCATCATGTTGTGGGGGTGCTTTGCTGCAGGAGGGCCTGGTGCACTTCACAAAATAGATGGCATCACGAGGAAGGAGAATTATGTGGACATATTGAAGCAACATCTCAAGACATCAGTCATGAAGTTAAATCTTGGTCGCATATGGGTCTTCCAAATGGACAATGACCCCAAGTATACTTCCAAAGTTTTGGCAAAATGGCTTAAGGACAACAAAGTCAAGGTATTGGAGTGGCCATCACAAAGCCCTGACATCAATCCTATAGAATATTTGTTGGCAGAACTGAAAAAGTGTGTGCGAGCAAGGAGGCCTACAAACCTGACTCAGTTACACCAGCTCTGTCAGGAGGAATGGGACAAAATTCACCCAACTTATTGTGGGAAGCTTGAGGAAGGCTACCCGAAACGTTTGACTCAAGTTAAACAATTTAAAGGCAATGCTACCAAATACTAATTGAGTGTATGTAAACTTCTGACCCACTGGGAATGTGATGAAAGAAATAAAAGCTGAAATAGATCATTCTCTCTACTATTATGCTGACATTTCACATTCTTAAAATAAAGTGGTGATCCTAACTGACCTGAGACAGGGAATTTTTACTAGGATTAAATGTCAGGAATTGTGAAAGCCTGAGTTTAAATGTATTTGGCTAATGTGTATGTAAACTTCCGACTTCAACTGTATGAATCCCTAGCGGAGTTGATTCAGAATTTATTCAGCTAATGTCATTAATTTTCTATTTAGCGCAAGAATTTATCATTTGGTGAAATGAAACAGATGAACTGTTTTCCATGTAGTTTTATGAGCCTTGTGTTCTTAAATGACCAGAAAATGACTCCCTTCTATCCTTCCTCTGTTCTCTCCATCCTCTGTTCTCTCCTTCGCCTGTTCTCTCCTTCCTCTGTTCTCTCCTTCCTCTGTTCTCTCCTTCCTCTGTTCTCTCCTTCCTCTGTTCTCTCCTTCCTCTGTTCTCTCCTTCCTCTGTTCTCTCCTTCCTCTGTTCTCTCCGTCCTCTGTTCTCTCCGTCCTCTGTTCTCTCCTTCCTCTGTTCTCTCCTTCCTCTGTTCTCTCCTTCCTCTGTTCTCTCCTTCCTCTGTTCTGTCCTTCCTGTGTTCTCTCCTTCCTGTGTTCTCTCCTTCCTCTGTTCTCTCCTTCCTCTGTTCTCTCCTTCCTCTGTTCTCTCCTTCTGTTTCCTTTTGCACCTCAAATGTTTTCCCTTTCTCTCTCGCTCTGTCTCTCCAACCATCTCTCTCTTTCTCCATCTCTTTCTCACTCCATCTCGCTCTTTCCCTCCATTTCTTTCTCTCTGCCTCGCTCTCTCTCCTCTCTCTCGCCCTCCATCTCTCTCTGCCTTGTTGCTCATTTTTAAATCTATGAATTTCTGAACATCATTTCGCTGGTTTTTCCTGAGCCTCGGGTGGACATTCTCATTCCATCCCTTCTCTTTTTTCACCTCGTTTGCTCTGCTCCCTCCTGAGTGAGCAGTGGAGATGGGATGTGAGGTGACAGTGTGGTCCAGGAGGTTAGGCCAACAGGGGGATGGGAACGAAGGGCACGATGGGCACACAAGCATGGGGAGGGGAGAGGCGTGGGCACTGCACTACACTGAGCTCACAGGGCACCCCTGCCAAAATGGGCCGGAAGGTCAGTGCCAGTCCAATTTCATTCCCACGCACGGCATGACTACGGGGCACATTGTGATACAGTACCTTTCCCCTTTAAGGGTCCGTGCTACAGAATTAGCCATGCTGCCTGTCCCTTTAAGAGGCTGTGCTGTGATGCTCGGCGTTACTGTGCCTTCTCCTATAAGACACCGTGTTGTTAAAATCTATCCTCAACTGTCCATTCAAGAGGCTTGGCTGGTGAAAACAGCAGCACTTTTGCCTTGAGGGCACCTTTGAGGGCAGCACAGACAGAAGGAGAGAGGAGTAGTCTACAGCCTTCCTCCACCACACCGCCCTTCACTCTCTCTCTCCCTCTCTCTCTCTCTCTCTCTCTCTCTCGCTCTCTCTCTTTCTCTCTCACACTCTCTCTCAATTCAATTCAATTTCAATTAAATTTAAGGACTTTATTGGCATGGGAAACACATGTTAACATTGCCAAAGCAAGTGAAGTAGATAATAAACAAAAGTGAAATAAACAATAAAAATGAATAGTAGACATTACACTCTCTGGTTTTCTCTCATCCCCCCCTCGGAGCAGTATGGCTCTGTGGCTCCACTCTTCCTGTAGGCTTCAGAGCTCCCCTATGTGTGTGTGTTTACCCTCAATGTGTGAACATGCAGCGTGCAAATCTTCGTGAACTCTAACCTAATTCGATTCAGAGGACATTCGCCGAACACATTAGAGAAAACACACCAACTAAGCTCTACTATAATGAATACAAAACTCTGACTATCAAACGTAGATCTGGTTAGGTATAACGGTGCTTTCACAGTGTCCTGCACATTTGAGCCAAACAACTTATGAACTGCTTTGTTAGACAGCCTAATAAAGCAGAATATTCCATTTTTACAAATCACATTCTTCGGGATTTGTTCAAACGGTGAATCTATCATGCTCCCCTAACATTATGATAGGCTTTTGAAATATCCAAACTGATTTGGAATATTTTCTCTCTGCTCTCTCTTGGAGGGTGGGCGGGGGGGGGGGGGGGGGTGGTTGAGACTCGGCATCGGGTGCAAGACACAAACCAATCAGAGGGCATGTCTAAACATAATGATGGAAATGATTGTCTCCCCTCAACGGTCACCTCTAAAACACTCCCCTCCTCTCTGGATCTTTCCCTTCAGTCACTAAAATAGCACAACTATCTTCAAGGACATTCCGTTCCCTTCGTAAAACCCTCCAACCCTTTAAGAAGATATGAAACTAACCCCTCCAGCATGTTCCTATATGGAAATAACTATTCCCCCCCTCCCGAAATGTTTCCTCTCTGTCAGGTGCAGTAGCGTCATCTTACCTCCAGGGCTCTCCTTTTGCTAGTGAGCAGCTTGGCGATGTCTCGTGCCACCCTCTCCACCAGGTCCTTGGGATTGTTCCTCTTGATGTCAAACTGGCTCTTCTTCTCATTGTAAATCTACAAAGGGAACACAGGAGTCAAAGGTCAGTTCAAAATGTCTGTCGGTTGATGAACTGGGTCATAGGAGCCAATGTTTATTTTGAAAGTGGCACGAAAACACTGTACAGCTATGCTGTCCATTTTCAACGTAGTTCATACTTGGCAGGTCATTTACTGTAGCTAATAGGACAGAACTGTCCTTTATCGAACAGCGCAACCCAACCAGCTGAGGTTTGTGGGGTAATATCAAGCCAGCCACTAAATACAAACACAAGCTAAATATCCAAGATCCATTAGTGGAAAGTGATGACAAATATAATAGGGAGAGACAAAGACGGAGGCTTATGACCAGGATACAGACAGCCAACCAGAAGCCAGAATCATGACAAATGTTGGGCCACACAGAGAGGCTGTGTACAACCTCATGGGCTCTGGCCAAAAGCAGTGCTACCCTATAGGCTATGGGGATATAGGATTCCATTTCAGAACCAGACAGAAAAAAATGCACTTGGGAAGATTATCCTCCTCTCCCTGAATCTTTTGTTTCACGTGACTCAGCACTCCTCAGCAGCAGTCCTGGGTCGGGGCTCTGGCAGGCAGACAGACAAACAGGCTCTGTGGTCCACAGCAGGCCACCTCTCTTGGGTTTAACACTGATCCTGATTGCCCTATAAGACACTGTTCGCTGTTCGTCAACACGGCACACACTCACACCGCAAAACCACCCTCACTATGCGTTGGTGGGTTTGTAGTAGGGACTATTTTGTGAACATGTTTCATGTACCTGTTATGTGATTAGGCTACGTACAGTACATGTATGTGTATTAAGGAGCAGCCCCATTGCCTCCTTCAAGTCAATGTGTGGGAATGTGCTTTACGGATTGATACATTTACATACACTCTCTTGATTGGTGCATTAATCAAAGTGAAATACAACCACATAAGTCTGATTTACTTCCTCTGTTACTTCCTGAAAAGAGGTGGACGGGTAATATAGATCTATCGCTGACATGAGCTATTTTTCTGGTGAGATTTACGTGTTTTGCGTGCAGTGATTAGAAGAGGAAAATGTCAGCCTCCATCACCCATGATCTATCTTTGTCTGGCTAAAAGGTGGGTGGGCAGAGAGCCAGCCAGTAGCGGTCTCCTCTCCCTCCCCTGGCCCTCATGGAGATGAGCCAAGAACAGGCACCGACCATGCCAACTAAACACTTTAGCTAGATTACCTATAGTGTTTTGTTGTGTCTGTCCCCGATAGTTTACTGTTAGGTTACAAAGGCAGCCATTTTATGGTCAAGGAGATTTTGTATTGAACCTTGATTTAACCAGAAAGTCCCATTGAGGTCAGAAGAGCTCTTTCCCAAGGAAGATCTGAACATACTGCTCATTCAAGGGTTTTTCTTTATTTGTACCATTTTCTACATTGTAGAATAATAGTGAGGATATCAAAACTATGAAATAACACGTGGAATCATGTAGTAACCAAAAAAGTTTTAAACAAATCTAAATATATTTTACATTTCAGATTCTTCAAAGTAGCCACCCTTTGTCTTGATGACAGCTTTGCAGACTCTTGGCATTCTCTCAACCAGCTTCATGAGGTAGTCACCTGGAATGCATTTCAATTAACAGGTGTGCCTTGTTAAAAGTTAATTTATGGAATTTCTTTCCTTATTAATGCGTTGGAGCCAATCAGTTGTGTTGTAGGGGTGGTATACAGACGACAGCCCTATTTGGTAAAAGACCAAGTCCATATTATGGCAAGAACAGCTAAAATAAGCAAAGAGAAATGACAGTCCATCATTACTTTAAGACATGAAGGTCAGTCAATACGAAAAATGTAAAGAACTTTGAAAGTTTCTTAAAGTGAAGTCGCAAAAACCATCAAGGCTATGATGAAACTGGCTCTCATGAGGATCGCAACAGGAAAGGAAGAATCAGAGTTACCTCTGCTGCAGAGGATAAGTTCATTAGAATTAACTACACCTCAGATTGCAGCCCAAATAAATGCTTCACAGAGGTCAAGTAACAGACACATCTCAACATCAACGGTTCAGAGGAGACTGCGTGAATCAGGCATTCATGGTCAAATTGCTGCAAAGAAACCACCACTAAAGGACACCAATAAGAATAAGAGACTTGCTTGGGCCAAGAAACACGAGCAATGGACATTATACCGGTGGAAATCTGTCCTTTGGTCTGATGAGTCCAAATTTGAGATTTTTGGTTCCAACCACTGTGTCTTTGTGAGATGCAGAGTAGGTGAACGGATGATCTCTGCATTTGTGGTTCCCATCGTGAAGCATGGAAGAAGAGGTGTGATGGTGTGGGGGTGCTTTCCTGGTGACACTGTCTGTGATTTATTTAGAATTCAAGGCAAACATAACCAGCATGGCTACCACAGGATTCTGCAGCGATATGGCATTCTATCTGGTTTGCGATTAGTGGAACTATCATTTGTTTTTTTAAAAGGACAATGAACCAACACACCTCCAGGCTGTGTTAGGGCTATTTGACCAAGAAGGAGAGGGATGGAGTGCTGCATCTGATGACCTGGCCTCTACAAATCACCCGATCTCAACCCAATTGAGATGGTTTGGGATGAGTTGGACAGCAGAGTGAAGGAAAAGCTGCCAACAAGTGCTCAGTATATGTGGGAACTCCTTCAAGACTGTTGGAAAAGCATTCCTCATTAAGCTGGTTGAGAGAATGCCGAGAATGTGCAAAATTGTCGTCAAGGCGAAGGGTGGCCACTTTAAAGAATCTAAAATTTGCAATATATTTTGATTTGTTTAACACTTTTTTTAGTTACTACATGATTCCATATGTGTTATTTGATAGTGTTGATGTCTTCACTATTATTCTACAATGTAGAACATAGTAAAAGTAAAGAAAAACCCTTGAATAAGTAGGTGTGTCCGAACATTTGACTGGTACTTCATATACAAACAGAAGTTTTCTCTCCTTTATGTTGTCTGTGGTGGCTGGGGTTTTAAAACAGACAGGTGTTTCTATTCCCCAGTTTTGTCTGTTCCCGTGCTTCAATTACCCACCCAGGAGAAGTCATTAGCCTGCACTGTATAACTCACCAATACACTGACACATACATACGCACGCACGCACGCTCGCACACAAGCATGCACACATAAACTCCACAAGTAATTAGCCCCAGTGCAAGATGAGGCAACCTTCACAGCCACAGACCAATAATCAGGTGAGCACACACCATTTGAGAGGAGGGCTTTTCTCAAGGTGGTAGAAGCCATTAGCGGAATCTTATTAAAGCATAAAGCAAGAGCGAAGTTTGCTCCGCTCCATTGACAGACTGCAAACCCCTGGCTCTTTTTAAGTGATGCATTTTCCAAGTCGATTTTAAAAACCATGTCAAATTTGTTTTTAAATCAATATGCATTCCCTTAATGTGCGGCGGTGCTCTGTGGGTCTGCTCTTCCTCACTGAGATTCATGGGAATCGTACATCCGCTATTACAGACACAGTCTTAACACTCAGATAGTTTGGAGACGCGCTTCAGAACGTTAAACAACAAAAAAAGGGAATAAGGTCGACCTGCATCAATAGCCTTCCAGCTTTTGTATTTTATTACCTTCTTTTTATGAGATATGCATATTCATTATAACTACACTCTTAGAAGAAAAAAGATTGTGCTATCTAGAACCTAAAAGTGTTTGGTTTTCGCCAGACATAATGGGACCCATCTGTCATGCCCTGATCTGTTTCACCTGTCTGTGTGCTTGTCTCCAACTCCCACCAGGTGTCGCCCATCTTCCCCATTATCCCCTGTGTACTTATACCTGTGTTCTCTGTTTGTCTGTTGCCAGTTCGTCTTGTTTGTTCGAGTCAACCAGCGTTTAGTGGCTCAGCGCCTGCTTTTTCTAGTCTCTCTTTTCTTGCCCTCCCGGTTTTTGATCTTTGCCCGTCCTTGACCCTGAGCCTGCCAACCTGTACCTCTGCCCCCCCTCTGGATTACCGATCTCTGTCTGACCCGACCCTGAGCCTGCCAGCCGTCCGGTACCGTTGCCCGACCTCTGGTTTTCTGACCCCTACCTGTCTTTTGCCTTCCCCTGTTGGAACATTAAGCTATTGTTAATTCAACGTGGTCTGCATCTGGGTCTTCCTTCATACCTGATACCATCTTGCCCAAAAAGCACCTGGAAGCACCTGGACGATCATCAAGACTTTTGAAAGAATGTTTTATGGACAGATGAGCCAAAAGTATCACTTTTTGGACAACATGGGTCCCATTATGCCTGGTGAAAATCAAACACTGCATTCCACACTAAGTACCAACGGTCAAGCATGGTGGTGGTATTGGGGATGCTTTGCTGCCTAAGGACCTGGACAACTTAATAGAAGGAAGCATGATTCTGCTCTGTATCAGAGAATTCCACAGGAGAATGTCAGGCCATCCGTCTGTGAGCTGAAGTTGAAGCGCAGCTGGGTCATGCAGCAAGACAGTGATCCAAAACACACAATCAAGCCTACATGAAAACGTCTAAAAAAAGTAACACATATGACATTTTCTATTGAGACAATTGAGATGTTGTGACAGGACTTGAAACGAGCAGTTCAAGTTCGACAGCCCACAAATGTCGCTGAGTTAAAGCGTGGAAGAGTGGGCCAAAATTCCTCCACAGCAATGTGAGAGACTGATCAACAACTACAGGAAGTGTTTGGTTGGAGTCATTGCAGCTGAAGGTGACACAGCCAGTTATTGAGTGTAAGGGGGCAATTACTTTTTCACACAGGGGCATTAGGTGTTGCATAGCTTTGTTTATGAAATAAATGAAATAAGTATGTAATTGTTGTAGTATTTGTTCACTCAGGTTGCCTTTATCTAATAGGTTTTGGTTGAAGATCTGATAACATACAGTAGCAAAAATAGAGACAATTAGAAAGGGGGCAAATACTTTTTCACCGCACTGTAGAACAATTTCTACACAGGGTTCTACATGGAACCTGAAAGGATTCTATCTGGAACCAAAAAGTCCTATGGGTTCTATCTGTAACCAAAAAGTCCTTCTTCGGCTATCCTATGGGGACAGCCGAAGAACCCTAGACTGCAGCTAGCACCCTTTTCTGGAAGCCACATACACACAGCATTTTGCACCATGTCGTATGTCTCACTAGTCTACTATATCTCTTGCTGGATCGATGGCACAAACCTGTCTGTTTGTGTGCTTGTAGGGTACTCCCACCGCAACTCAGCTCCACGGAGACAAACAAGGTAGGATTGTGTTGTATTGTGCTCACAGCTCTGACAGATGCTAGCGTCATAGAGAGCTAGATCCAGGTACTGTATCTCTAGAGAGAGAGAGAGAGAGACAAACTGCACCCTATTCCCTATGTATACAATGTAGTGCACCCTAAGGGCCCTGGTCAAAAGTAGTACACTATGTAGGGAATCTGCTGCCATTTAGGGAAACCCCAATGGTCATGACAGCCTCCACTAGTGGGATAGGAGGCTTTTACAAAAATGTGATGTGGGTATTGTGTCGTCAACCATACAGAGTTCTAAACCAGTGGCTGCTGGGAACGTTCATTATAGGTAACAGAAGTAAGTGATTGACAGCTCGTGGTAATACTCTGGGCATGACGGGCAGTAAAATCGTCAGTAACTAGGAGTCTAAGATGATTGACCACCACTGAGGAGCTTTGAGAACAAAAGCCTCAGTGAGATGATATCTGAGAGCTTTTTAGAGACTGACTTAAACTAGGAGACACTAGGTTGTAGAAGAACCCCACAACCAGTCTGACTATGACTAGAAAGCTGACTTTGGTGGATTATACAGTATTTGGAGAGAAATATATTTGGACCAGGGAAACACCAGGTACAGTTAAGTACAAATAGGACACTTTCCGTTAAGCTAGATATATGCATACAGCACCCCTGATGCAGTTTCCATCTGAGATCATACTGACACACTCTCAGCAGCATTCATTACTTTCAATGTAGCCACCCCTAGACATGACTGGTGATTTATTTTTGCGATTTATTCAGAAAAGGAAAATTGAATACTGTTGAAATAGGATGTATGTCATAGCAGTGGCAGAAACTCAAAAAATGAAATGTGTGAATTGGACTGACTTCACGGGAAAAAGACACGGGTATCAGTGATGTGACTGAGTCATGCCTATGATGCCCAGACAGTTTCCTGGGTACGACTGTCATTCACACAGCAGAGGAGGAAACTGGCAGTTGTGGTGGCTCTGCAGTGTGGATAGGGCCAATGGAGCCGGCTGCTCGCAACACTAACACAGGATCCGAGAGAACGGGCATGCCAATCCATGCCAATATGCTCTCCCTGGCAGTCATGAGAGTGACACACACACACACACAAACACACACACACACACACACACATAGACATGTGTGGTGCACTCACACACTGATCATTAGCTATGATAACTAGTTCCTGTGTGCCAAGCTCAGAGTGTGTGAGTGTAAACACACAGATGGGGAAAGAGTGGGGTGGCGACATTCCAGAGAATCTGTTAAAACATCCTTATCCAATCAGAGAGCCACAGTTTTCTGCTTGTCCAATCACAACTCCCCGTCTCTCCCCGTCTGCGACTCTACTCCAGTTCCCTGAATAAGTGTTGCCAAAGCGGCAAAACAATTTCAAACACCTCCGCATTCACTATCTCAGAAATAACTCAAAAAATGGAAAAATATAAAAATAAAGAAAAAAAGACAATTACGTTCGCCTCCCGCTTTGTTGAAAAGAGAGTTGTTTGTTGGGGCTTTCTGCTGGTTTGTCTGGCAGCAGGACTTCTTATCCCTCGGTGAAGTCAGCCACAGTAGAAGGCGTCTGGCTGGTGCCGGCTGAGGGTGACAGAGACAGATGCCACATCATTAAGGAATATTAGAGGGCTCTGCCGAGCAGACCGAGCCAGCATCCACAGGCCCCGGGAACAGTTCAATAAGAGAGAACACAGGCAGGGGGAACCAACGGTACGGCACGGCTCGGCACGGCTCGGCACGGCTCGGGCATGGCTCGGCAGACCCCCAGAGGAGCTCGATAAAACCCAGCACACCGGGACCGCCAGGACCGACGTCATAGCTCAATAAGACTCGAGAGCACAGAAGAGTCAGGGACGTCGGCGCTGACTCTAGCTTCCAGAGGAGTTCAGTGAGACGGAGCAGGACAGTTGACTGCTACGGTGGCCCTAATGTGTCCTTCAGAGTGTTCATGTTCTGACGTTGAAGAGAAGAAAACACCCTGCCACATACACTAAATCAATCTTCAATTTAGATTGTCATTACATGACATATACACTGTGCGTTCAAAACATTAAGAATCCATGTGAAAGATATGATGCCTTATTGATGTCACCTTAAATCCACTTCAATCAGTGTAGATGAAGGGGAGGAGACAGGTTAAAAAATGATTTTTAAGCCTTCAGACAATTGAGACATGGATTGTGTATGTGTGTCATTCAGAGGGTGATTGGGCAAGACAAAATATTTAAGTGCCTTTGAACAGGTTTGTGTCAAGAACTGCAACGCTGCTGGGTTTTTCACGCTCAACCGTTTCCCGTGTGTATCAAGAATGGTCCACCACCCAAAGGACATCCAGCCAACTTAACAAAACTGTGGGAAGCATTGGAGTCAATATCAGCCAGCATCCCTGTGGAACGCTTTCGACACCTCGTAGAGTCCATGGGGGTGCAACTCAATATTAATGTTTTGTACAGTCAGTGTACATGCCAAAACGCATACACAACCAGCCAGCCACCACTGAAAACAGCACCAAAAAACATACATGGAAATATCACATTGACACAGGCCTATCTGCTAAGGACCAAAACAACTCAACAATTTGACTCAAATGGTCCAAATAAAGAAGTTCAACTCAACAGTGATCCAAGCCAGAGTGATCAACTACAAAGCTGGTTCACTGAGTCGAAAACACTGAGCATGATGCATTCTGGGCTCTCATCACAGTCTGAATATTTACACACACTAGCCCTGAGGGAGAGGCTTAGATTAGAGATGCAGCAGAGAGAGCGAAAGAGAGAGAGAGAGACAAAGAGCGAGAGAGACAAAGAGAGAGACAGAGAGGGACAAAGAGAGAGAGAGAGAGAGAGAGACAGAGAGAGAAAGAGAGAGAGAGAGAAAGAGAGAGAGAGAGACAGAGCGAGAGAGAGAGAGACAGAGAGAGAGAGAGAGAGAGAGAGAGAGAGAGAGAGAGAGAGAGAGAACATGATGCGTAACGTGATCAGAGGGACTGTCAACTAAGATAAAGAACAAAGTAGACAAGTCACAAACACACACACAGCACTATGGCACACAGTCAGGCATTTGTGTACACAACATTCTGTCAGATCTACCTAGCCGAACCAAGGACAGGGGCACTGTATCCACCTGAATGTCCACACCCATTCACAGGTTGTATCCATCACCATCACCTGTATGTCTGTATGTCTGCCAGCTGGAATGATGCTGCTACTGAACAAACTCTAACAGTAACTGACTGGTACTGTGCTGATTGTAATGAGTGGAGAGCTCCCTCTACCTACCTGTCTGACTGATACAAGCCAGAGCTCCTTCACACTCACATCGTGGCGCCCGTCCAACTCCTCCTTCATACCCTAGCATAGTCCAGCTGCCAATCAGGATTGACTCGAGAGCAGCCGGCTCCTTATAAGGACTGAGTCATCTAGAACAGTTCAACCCCTCATTCAGATCTCATTCATAAGATGATTGTGGACTACGGGAAAAAGGAGGACCGAGCACGCCCCCATTCTCATAGAACGTCGCTGTAGTGGAGCAGGTTGAGAGCTTCGAGTTCCTTGGCGTCCACATCCCCAACAAACTAACTCCGCAACAGTATGAATAGAGGCTCTCTAATATCACCTGAGAACAGCCGTCCCCCCCCCCCCCCCCCCCCCAAGACACAGACATACAAACACACAGACTGACAAACGAGGCCAGATGGACTCTGCAAGCAGTCACTTACTGTAACTACTCCCATTAATGATCCCCTTTCAGCAAAATCAAATGGTCATAAGAGAAGTAACATACAGTATTCAACTAAACAAACTCCCCCACGGCACAGCCAGCGTGCCTGTTTCTACTCCCAGACAGACATATACACTATAACCGCCTTATTGTGAGAGAGCAGAGAGAGAGAAAGACTGAGAGAGAGCGAGAGATAAAGAGACAAATAGAGAGAGAGCAGCCAGAGAGAGAGAGAGAGCGAAAGAGCGAGAAAGAGAGTAGCCAGAGAGAGAGAGAGAGAGAGAGAGAGAGAGAGAGAGAAGCGAGGAATGTGGAGCAGAACTCCTCTCCTACATTCTTTCTCAGGGTATTGGTCTTTCAGACAGAGATAAGCTACACTCGTTTTATTTACTTGCTGATGGTACTGAATAGTTTTGTTCATCCAATAGATTTTCTCAAATAGACAGCAAGAAAACATTCTCTCTATATTTCTTAAACCGACCCGCCCCCACCGCTCTCTCTCATCCTCCCACTCTTCATCTTTCTCTCTTGCTTATTCCCTCACCCAACACTGCATATCATTTCAAAAGCAGCACATATGCTGTCATTCTAATGGTTCAGCCAGAAACCATATCCACCACACAATCATACCACTTTCATCTTCCATCCCATCACATTAGCCCACAGCGGCGGCAGAGTGGTGAAGCCGACAGGCGGCCTCTAGTGTCCGTGCGTATGTGTGTGTGTATGTGCGCTTCCGTATCAGGGCTGTGCTGGGGAGGAGACATGACCCCCCGGGGGGGGGGGCTCTCTGCTTGGCGTCTCCTTCGCTTCATCCTCATCTCCCTAATTACTACTCCACTTCCACGCCGCTGATGGCACCTGTCCATCACCCTGACCGAATTCTCGCATCACAACACCGCTGCTATCGCCGTGACAAGCCTCGCTCATCACTCGCTTCCTCCGTCACTCTGTCTCTGTCTGGACTTTCCTCCTGTCTTCGCCGTCTCACCTGACCTCCCAGCTTCTCAGTCCTCCGCTGCACCTGTCAAACTAAGTGCTGAACTGATGCCCTATCTTGCATTTCAGTCAATGTATTCGCCCATAAGGTCATTCTAATGCTGGGACAGTGTAATTGGGTTAACACCACAGCTAAATGAATTGACTGGCTCATCTAGATATACTGTATATATTGTATCTTAATCTGACTGGCTTCTGTCCTGGCTGTCATTATCTACTCTTCGGAAATGGAACGCTATTCCCTATATAGTCCCCATGGGCCCCGGTCAAACGTAGTACACTATATGGTAATAGGACGCTATTTGAGACGCAGCCCCGTGACCTGTCCTTCTATTGTTATTTTCCCCGACAGTATGTTTGATCTCTCTCCTCGCTGAGTTCCCATCCTGGGTCTTCTTGGTAACCGTTGCACTCCCCCCAAAACACCCTGAACAGATTTAAATGAACGCATGCTTTGCTATAATATAGCCCTCTCTGCAAATGAAAGTAGCAGTAATCCATAATCTCCCTGGTAAATTCCCTTCTGAAAAAAACATCAGGAAATACAAAATAAGTAATGAGATGAAAGTAAGCAGTTTACAACGAGGACAATAACAAATCAGATGGATGGGCTGAATTTTGGGGGGCCGGGGATTTTCGTGGCGATATTAAAATATTGGGAGGGTGGTCTGTAGGGCAATGTTATGTAAACTGAGCTAGGGGGGGAATCAGAGGTGTTAGGGAGATTCACAATATCACAATAATAGCCTCACATTCCAGGCCCCAAAATGCTTAAAACCACATATTACACATTCATATGCATATTAGACATTCACATTATCATCATGTATTTAGGTTATGTTAAATTATAGCTGGCTAATTTGTGTCCTTTAGGTCCACGAGTAATGGCTATGAGTATAGAACCAAAAATATATATTTTGTTCATATAATACATTCCTTGTTGAGTAGAGCTCTGACAACATAACTCTAGCACCCACCTGAGTGACAGTCAGTATGACAGCCATTTTGTGCTGCCGCTGACACACTCAGCCCAAATCTCAGTGTCCACAAAGAAGAGGGAGAGAAGGTACATTTCTGAGACAATTTAACTCACAGCGCGGATTACTTTCCAAAACACCCCAGATTGAACATTTAACCCTATGCCTTGCACTAAGTGATACGGGGATTTTGACTGACTTAGAAACTCACTTTCACCTCCCATTGGAGAGAGCGAGAGAGAGCGAGAGAGAGCGAGAGAGAGCGGAGGAATGAAATGGAGAGACAGCCTTCTACTGTATAGTATCCTGTAGGCTTGCCCTTGGTTATACCCCTGCTCTGCCTCCCTGCTCCGCCTCCCTTCCCCTCCCCCCCTCCCCCAGACTGTCAGTGTGTGTGGCTGTCTGCTGGGGCTGATAGAGAGCAGCAAGTCATTACACACAGAGCAAGGCCTAATTACACCACACTGGCTCCCCATGTAACCTGCCAACAGGGTCACTGCTCTTAAAAGTGATGGCATTACGGGACCAGCCACACAAACCAGGCCCGGGAGATAAGGAGCTAGCGCTGCGTACCCACGTTTTAACACGCCATGCTAATGTGTGCGTGGCATGTCTGCACGGCCATTGTATGTGTATAGACCACGTTGTCTAAGGGTCAGAAGAGATAACCTGTAAAACCTTCCTATAGAGATGTCCACCACCACAAAGCCCTTGTTCTCTAGCCGCCCCCTGCCTGCCGATGGCAGAGTGACACAGTAAAGTTCACACTGAGAGGAGATAATGCCTCCATATTGAACATGGGGCCACTTTTACACCTTGCCAGACAGTCCCACTCAAAATGGACTGTTTCCATGGAAACTTGGCACTTAATGACCGTTAACAGAAAAACGACATGAAAAAGAGAGAGAATGGAGAGTCAGAAAAAGAGAGAGAATGGAGAGTCAGAAAAAGAGAGAGAATGGGAGAGTCAGAAAAAGAGAGAGAATGGGAGAGTCAGAAAAAGAGAGAGAATGGAGAGTCAGAAAAAGAGAGAGAATGGGAGAGTCAGAAAAAGAGAGAGAATGGGAGAGTCAGAAAAAGAGAGAGAATGGGAGAGTCAGAAAAAGAGAGAGGACGGGAGAGTCAGAAAAAGAGAGAGAACGGGAGAGTCAGAAAAAGAGAGAGAATGGGAGAGTCAGAAAAAAGAGAGAGAATGGAGAGTCAGAAAAAGAGAGAGAATGGAGAGTCAGAAAAAGAGAGAGAATGGAGAGTCAGAAAAAGAGAGAGAATGGGAGAGTCAGAAAAGAGAGAGAATGGGAGAGTCAGAAAAAGAGAGAGAATGGGAGAGTCAGAAAAGAGAGAGAATGGGAGAGTCAGAAAAAGAGAGAGAATGGGAGAGTCAGAAAAAGAGAGAGAATGGGAGAGTCAGAAAAAGAGAGAGAATGGGAGAGTCAGAAAAAGAGAGAGAATGGGAGAGTCAGAAAAGAGAGAGAATGGAGAGTCAGAAAAAGAGAGAGAATGGGAGAGTCAGAAAAAGAGAGAGAATGGGAGAGTCAGAAAAAGAGAGAGAATGGGAGAGTCAGAAAAAAGAGAGAGAGACAGAGGGAGATCCTGTGGAACAAAGGAAGCAATTTAGCATCGGAGGACAGCGTGAAGCCTGATTATGTCGTCAGTGTAAATGATCATGAATTTCCCTTTGTCCAGCTGGGCCAGATTAATGCTGCTTACCCACTCACTGTTGAGGGAAGATTTAACCACTCCACTGGGCACCCCCGCAACAACCCCCATGTTCTGTCAATAACACTGCACCCGGACTGCACCAACTGAGATATGGGGGGGACATGCCTCTCAGTCATATAACCAGCATCAATACTTCCTTTTTCATTAAAGACAATTTGCACGCTGAGCTCCATCCAGTCGAATTGTGAAACAGCCAAACAATAATGCCACCATCCACAACAATCATACATGTGTAGTTGATTAGTTTCCAATTCCATTTGAGTAAACAACACAGTCGACAGGATGTGTTGTCGTGACTTGTGGAACATTATTCCTCCAACGGTCCCTGCCCCTAATCTCCCATACACACCTAGAGTCCAGGCTATGGAGAAGTCACACGGAAGTAAATAAACATACAGAACGGTTATCACACAGATGACCTGACTGAAGCAGCTGCTCCCTGCACCCCCAGAGTTCCTCCAACCCAATGTTCTGACACCTCCCAGTCAAGTTCAGCGAGCTGAAGGGGAATGCTGTGCAAATTGTATGGGTGAAGGGACGGCCCGGTTTCCACATAGCTGGTCCCAATCACTCCCATCAACCCAATTGACTGTTTAGTTGAAAGCCTGCACTTAACTCTCTGATCACTTACAAAAGCAAACAATTACACATCCATTAAATCTGCGAATACAAAAGCTGGCAGCAAACAGTGGTGCTCGACAGATCAGGTTCATTCGTTAAAACATTTCCAGAACCTTTATGACTTAAAATACGCCTCGATGGTTATTCCCTAAAACTCACAGAGTGGTTGCTGCCTGGAGGCTTCAGGCCCCAACGTTTGGACCCCCATGAATTAAACAAGAAATAACACGAGTTATATTAAAGTGAGATTTATAAAATAAGAATAAAACATTTTAAAAAGGAAACATCTATGAAGTGGGTGTGCTTTGTTAATTGTCCACACAAACATGGGTGAAAGCATGACATATAGAAAGTGTCTGTCATGGATATCTGGTGCCCACAGCCTCATGGTAATAAGGCAACTTGTTAAGAGAATAGAACTGAGAGCGGAATTATTCCAGGCTTTCAGACGCCTTTGTTAGTCTGACAATCCTGACGGCGGACCAAAAACCTCTCATTTGAAAGGGGCAATGTCGCCAGCCATATTCTTTTGAATGGGAAATTCCTTGAGTTTCGTCGAGAGACAGACGCTTCGGAAGAACAGGAGATTCGAGAAAAGCTCAAAGAGAGGACCTCGGTCTGAAAGTTGTGTGGATTAAACGAAGACAACATTAAAAGACAGGCCTGTCAATCAGCATTTACACAAAGTCTCTGTGATGGTGTAACAATCAATGCCTTGAACCGAGGCTGCTCTTTGAAAAGCTCCACAAACACGCCGTCACACTGGGGATCAATGGTGGGGCCTGTATACCATGTTATCACAGGACACACACAAACTGCAGGTGAATAGCTGCTAGTAAAAACACACCAAAAAAAAACTGTTAACTACTTTACCCGGTAACCAACCACAAACACACACGCACACGCACACGCCACACACACACACACACACACACAGCAGAATAAAATAACGATGGTATTATGTGGCTCAGTTGGTAAGAGCATAGTGCCAGCAACACCAAGGTTGTGGGTTAAATTCCCATGGGGAATGTGTTAATGAATACAAAAATGTAGGTGTACAAATACTGTTTGTAACAGTACATTGGATGGTAGGTCTTGGTGTGTGTGTGTGTGTGTGTGTGTGTGTGTGTGTGTGTGTGTGTGTGTGTGTGTGTGTGTGTGTGTGGTTGCCTGAACGATGGCAGTTAAACATGATCCTCTTAGGGCCTACAAAGTTTCTGCTTTACTGACCAATTTCCTAACACTACAAACGCAGACATTTCAGAAAATAGTCATTCTCCAAGCTATAAGTTTCAATTTCCACTGTACTCAGCCCGTCTCACAAGGTCTTGTGTGTCTGAGAGAGAAAGAGACTTGAGCATGACTACATGAACACTACTACACTCGAATACTACAATTTATATTCTACTACTCAGGGTAGAATTACGTATGTTTTAGTTGTACAACATCAAGCAACTGTTATACATGTATTGATATGGAATAAATGTTTTAGCGAAATCAAAAACAAATGTTGTGTTTAAAGAAAAGTGACATACACACTACTGACTACGGCACAATGACTAACCAGTGACTGTCTTGAAAACACAGAATTCACTACATCCTGAGATGGCAGTAATGTTATGAAAGCAACATTCATGTAAAGTAGAGCTGGGCGATATGGTCAAAAAATCATATCACAATATCGTTCACATTGTTGATTGGATTTTAGGTTTGTTAATAATAAAAGTTCTAAATTTGCTTTATGAGTAGTGTGTGACCCTAGGGTGGTAACACATACATACTAAGTGTTTTTAATGGGGCTTTCTCCATTCTAATTGTTTTATACTGTTCAAGTCAACTTCAACCAAAAGTTGGAATATAGCTTGACATGACAATGAATGAAAAAGTCAGGGAGAGGTTATTGTGACAGGGTAGAAACCAAAGTGTTGGTCAGTGGACCTTAAATAGATGTAACATTAAATATTGTATCTTACTTGATGTAGACAGAGATATTGGATGTAATGACGAGATGCTTGTGTCTCCGCCCTAACATTGGGATTCGTTGTCCATAGAGCGGAACGGCGGGCTGTCAAGCTCCCGCTTATTTCTCTCTTTGGATTGGTGGATACATCTCGTTGTTTGAAAACTTTTATAAATATTTGATGAGGGGTTTTGACGTCAACCGCCTGTATTCAGTGGAGATTAAGATGCTATGCTAGCCTCATGAATATGGCATAGACCATCTCCAATTTCAACAGGGACAACTCTGATATAAAGCTTTTTTTCTCAAAGTTGTCTGGATGTCACGTGCATCACACTTATATCAGTTCACTCGTAACAAGCTACACATTACGAAGCTTTTATTATAGCAAATAAGCCAATGTATCATTTTTATCTGGACTAAATTCGACACTCATTGTCCCCATACAAAAACTCCTCACTTGCTTAATATTTTTTAATTGTAACCTTTATTTAACTAGCAAGTCAGTTAAGAACAAATTCTTATTTACAATGATGGCCTACCCCGGCCAAACCCAGACGACGCTGGACCAATTGTGCACCGCCCTGTGGGACTCCCAATCACTGCCAGATGTGATGCAGCCTGGTTTAGAACCAGGTACTGCAGTGACGCCTCTAACACTGAGATGCCTCTGAGACAACCACTGAGCCACTCGGGAGGCCAATTAAGCAGATGAATGATCTGCTTAACGTGGACAGACTGGGCGGAGTAAACCACTCTCGCTTTGCCTCTTCCTTTCTGATGTAGCTTTGGTGTAGCTAAAATATTCATGCTTAGCCTATTCCTCTTTAATTTAGAACATGCCATTGCAAAAACAGCATGCTGCTGTAGGCTATTCTGACGACTCACACTAAATTCTTCTGCTCTGTCGTTCGAGACATACTTTAGTCTTAGACTGCCACGATTGAAGTTGTTTGTGGTGAAAAGGGGCACGAGGGGCGTTGTACAAAACAAAGTCATCAACGATTGGATAGTGTGTTCCCTGCTTTACCCACGTGTGTTCTGGCTCTGGCCCAACCCAGCGATTTCTGGACCAATCAGACAGCCCCGAATGGGTTCGCATTCGGTGAAGAGTCAGAGAGGTACTCAGATCGAGACTCGTTGTGGAGAAGAAACTAACATCCGGGGCGTAGCATTTGGCCGGAGCAACAAGTCTGGGTAGCCAGGCAAGAAGATCTAGGCCTACACCAGCACTGGTATCAGGCAGTATTAGCTAGCTACGTTTGCTCTGACTAAGTACATTTAGCTAGCTAGCTGGCAAACTAGTGATTAGCATTAGAGACTAACACGATTTGTTTTGCCACAATTTGCAAAGAAAAGACAAACTAGCTGTTTGAAGACAGTAAGATACACAAATGAATAGTGTAAGTATAGAATGTTTGTAGGATTTATATTAAGAAGCAAAGTGGAAAGCAGCATCGTTGTCAACAACATCTAGTTGCATCTGCAACATTGACCATGCAGACTGTCACTGCGAGTGAACGGCAAGTGTTCGTGACTCGTGGAAGAGCAAAAAAACGCTCTTCTTGAGTGACAGGGGGCGGGGCTTGGTGTGTGTGGAAGGAGAGCGGGCGAGAGGACGATTCAAGTAGCAACTATAAAAACTGACATTCACGCGGCGGAGTGACATAACACTTTTAATCGACCGAACATTGAAATACCCTTATACAAAGTAAAGCAAAAACCCAAACTGGTCCGTGCATCAATACCGGTATATAGTAAAGTATAGTATACCGCCCAGCTCTACTGTACAGAGTTGAAAAGCTTTGTTGATCTTAACCATGGCAGACAACTCACACAGAGGCTCTAAAAGTGAGTCACACACCAGGCGGTTACTAAAAGCTGCTCAATGCTCATTTGAACACTAAAGACACTCATAATGTATTTAAACATGCCTGTGGAGACACGCGACATCCTCACATTACAGTCACACATTCGCAAGTGACTAATAGCATTTCAGACATCTTCGCAATAAAAAACTAAGAGAACTGAAGGTGTGTGTGTGTTTGCGCGCGTGTGTGTGTGTGTGTGTGCATGTGTGTCATATTGACTGGTTTGGCTGGTAGTCCAAGTGCAGCACAGCATGGAATCCCAGCAGAAAGCTTCACAGCTTCACATATTTAACACTGGAGACTTGCCACAGCCTACAACATGGGCAAGATAGTCTCCCAACCACCTTCACCTCCAAAAACTTCTGCCCAAATAAAACACATTATAAGGTAAAAAAGAGGGATTCTACTACTACAGTATATCTCTCTCCTCTCCCTATCTCTCTCTGTCACAAACACACACACACACACACACACACACACACACACACACACACACACACACACACACACACACACACACACACACACACAAACAAACACACATTATATTATACAGCTCAATCAGTGCTCAGTTGACTGGGTTTATCCTCCGCTTTCTACTGCTAAATCCCATCCAACACAAACAGCTTTATCCCTTCCCCTAGCTGGGCAGTCCAGTGTAGCTACGGCATTTTTATCTGGAGCAACTGTAACCGCGCACACACACGAACACACACAAATGTGCACACACGTGCACACACACAGGCACAATGTACTGTACAAACACACACTAAGCAGTTCAGGCTGCTACAGCTGAATAATTCATATGAGGAGAATTTACGAACACTAGGCATCATAAGAGACGGGCCCAATGTTCCCAGTCACATGGCACGTCGGCTACAGCCCTAAAGCATGGCGCACGTTTAGCCTTTTCATCTAAACAGCCTTTTCCACTAAATAGCCTTTTCCACCAAACAACCTTTTCCTCTAAACAGCCTTTTCCACCAAACAGCCTTTTCCACCAAACAGCCTTTTCCACCAAACAGCCTTTTCCACCAAACAGCCTTTTCCACCAAACAGCCTTTTCCTCTAAACAGCCTTTTCCTCTAAACAGCCTTTTCCACCAAACAGCCTTTTCCACCAAACAGCCTTTTCCACCAAACAGCCTTTTCCACCAAACAACCTTTTCCACCAAACAGCCTTTTCCACCAAACAGCCTTTTCCTCTAAACAGCCTTTTCCACCAAACAGCCTTTTCCTCTAAACAGCCTTTTCCACCAAACAGCCTTTTCCTCTAAACAACCTTTTCCTCTAAACAACCTTTTCCTCTAAACAACCTTTTCCTCTAAACAGCCTTTTCCTCTAAACAGCCTTTTCCTCTAAACAACCTTTTCCTCTAAACAACCTTTTCCTCTAAACAACCTTTTCCTCTAAACAACCTTTTCCTCTAAACAGCCTTTTCCTCTAAACAGCCTTTTCATCTAAACAGCCTTTTCCACTAAATAGCCTTTTCCACTAAACAACCTTTTCCTCTAAACAGCCTTTTCCTCTAAACAACCTTTTCCACCAAACAACCTTTTCCTCTAAACAGCCTTTTCCTCTAAACAGCCTTTTCCTCTAAACAGCCTTTTCCTCTAAACAGCCTTTTCCTCTAAACAGCCTTTTCCACCAAACAACCTTTTAAACTAAACAGCCTTTTCTTCTATACAACCTTTTCCTCTAAACAGCCTTTTCCTCTAAACAGCCTTTTCTTCTATACAACCTTTTCCTCTAAACAACACAGGTTGGTCTCTGGTTTTATATAACTAACGTGGTAAGAAACAACAAGACTCTCTTCCTGAGCCTGACACTAACACTAAGAAAGGATATAATTGTGAGATGGTCAACTCTAAAAAGGCAATTCCTCAAGATTAAGCGAGATTACATTGAAAGACCGTACTGTTTATCCCCTGCCCTATCCGATCAGCTTTGTAATGTGTAATGAATCTAAGACTGTTTGCTGTCTGCTGTGTGTGTGCGCGCGCGCGCATGTGTGTGTGTGTGTGTGTGTGTGTGTGTGTGTGTGTGTGTGTGTGTGTGTGTGTGTGTGTGTGTGTGTGTGTGTGTGTGTGTGTGTGTGTGTGTGTGTGTGTGTAAGCAATATAGCAATACAGACACATGAACAAAGGTTTCCTGGTATTACTAATAGAGGAAACAGAAAGAGAGGAAGTCGGCGAGAGGAGAGGCTAGATGAATGAAAAATAAATGTGTTTACCGAATAGCTGTCATGGAAGAGTAAAGTCAGTAGGATGCAAAGGAAAGAAGACAATAAATCCTACAGTTGGCCTACATGGCTACTTCTCATTCCTCACACAGATAGAGAACCGAACTCCTCCCCTCCTTCAAGGACTGCAACGGTCAACATTAAAACCATTACGGCACATCCTCATAATCACCACCATCATCTTCATCATAATAACACCACCCTCATCTACATGATCACTTTCCTCACGCAACAGAATAACTCCGCCGGGGGGAATTGAAGTTGGCCAGATCAATAAGGACGGTATGAAATTAAATTAGGTTGCCAAGATGAGGTGAAAATGTGAAACAGATGGATAGGAAGTAAAAGAAGGGGTAAACACTAGGGCTGGGAATTGCCAGGGACATCACAATATGATATTATTATGATACTTGGGTGCCGATACGATATATATTGCCATTCTCACGATTCTCACAATTCTAGATTTATTGCTATTCGATGTTACAAACATATTGCTCACCATATGTCTGCTGCAGAGCGACAAGAGAGAGCCATGAGAAAATGAGTTTTGATCAGTCATGGAAAAAAGTGCAAGAAAATGTTTGGCTCATCATTCAAAAGACGATGGAGAACAAGCTAGAGAAGGAGACATTTGGTGCAGGTACAGCCGACTAGCACTAGCTAACATGAACTACCTAACTCTATTCTGTATATATTTTTTTATCGATACTTGGAGTCATAGAATCAAAAACATAAACGCAACATGGCCTCCAACATCATTTAGTAGAATTTGGCAGTACTGTACATCCAACTGGCATCTCAACTGACCACATGTAACCACACCAGCCCAGGACCTCCACCTTTATTTAACTAGTCAAGTCAGTTAAGAACAAATTCTTATTTACAACGATAGCATAGGAACAGTGGGTTAACTGCCTTGTTCAGGGGCAGAACAACAGACTTTCACCTTGGGGAGTCAATCTAGCAACCTTGCGGTTACTAGTCCAACGCTCTAACCACTAGGCTACCTGCCGCCCCTTCACCTGTGGGATCGTCTGAGACCAGCCACACGAACAGCTGATGAAACTGTGGGTTTGCACAACCAACGTTTTCTGCACAAATTGTCAGAAACCATCTCAGGGAAACAAATCTGCATGCTCGTCGTCCTCACCAGGGTCTTGACCTGACTGCAGTTCGGCGTCGTAACCAATATTAGTGGGCAAATGCTCACCTTCGATGGTCACCGGCACACTGGAGAAGTGTGCTCTTCACGGATGAATCCCTGTTTCAACTGTACCGGGCAGATGGCAGATGTGTGGGCGAGCGGTTTGGTGATGTCAACGTTGTGAACAGAGTGCCCCATGGTGGCGGTGGAGTTATGGTATGAGAAGGCATAAGCTACGGACAACGAACACAATTGCATTTTATCGATGGCAATATGAATGCAGAGATACTGTGACAAGATCCTGAGGCCCATTGTCGTACCATTCATCCGCCACCATCACCTCATATTTCAGCATGATAATGCACGGCCCCATGTCGCAAGGACACACAATACCTGCACTTTTTACAGAGACACACGATACCTGCACTTTTCACAGAGACACACGATACCTGCAATTTCACAGAGACAAACGATACCTGCACTTTCACAGAGACACACGATACCTGCACTTTTCACAGAGACACACGATACCTGCACTTTTCACAGAGACACACGATACCTGCACTTTCACCGAGACACACGATACCTGCACTTTTCACAGAGACACACGATACCTGCACTTTTCACAGAGACACACGATACCTGCACTTTTCACAGAGACACACGATACCTGCACTTTTCACAGAGACACACGATACCTGCACTTTCACGAGACACACGATACCTGCACTTTTCACAGAGACACACGATACCTGCACTTTCACAGAGACATACGATACCTGCACTTTTCACAGAGACACACGATACCTGCACTTTTCACAGAGACACACGATACCTGCACTTTCACAGAGACATACGATACCTGCACTTTTCACAGAGACACACGATACCTGCACTTTACCTGCAATGGAACCGAGCCACGGCAAACAGGTCCTGAATATATACTTCTTTTGAAGTGTTTCTCTTTTCTCACCGAAGGATAGCGATTCGGAGCAGGGCAATATTCCATCTGTTCATTTCAATATGAATGGGGCCTGTGAGTTTGGGCACTGTGGAGCTGCAGTGATGTGAAATTGTGGATGGCGTGCAGAGTGGCCCGACACGCAGGGTTAATTTAGACTGCCTTTGATGTCTGTCTGTGTGTGAAATGAGCCTGGTGGTCTGGACATCACACACACACACACACACACACACACACACACACACACACACACACACACACACACACACACACACACACACACACACACACACACACACACACACACACACACACACACACACACACACACACAGTACTTAAAGATTACACACTCAACATTATAACACAGATGCACACACATGAATTGAACTATACTACCAACAGTGTACCACATACAGTACACTACACATATGAAAGCTTACTATAAAGTACCAGTGAAAATACGTTATAATGCCAAACCACTTTTAGATACTTGAACCCTTGAACGTTAATGTAGCCTACAATCACATGGCACAAACATGTACACATGACAATGTCGGCTAATCCTACTGCCAGCGGTGAAAAAAGTACCCAATACTCATACTTGTGTAAAAGTAAACATACGTTAAAGAAAATGACTCAAATAAATGTGAAAGTCACCGAGTAAAATACTACTTCAGTAAAAGTCTAAAAGTATTTGGTTTTCAATGTAATTGCTAAAATATACTTAAGTATCAAAAGTAAATGTAATTGCTAAAATATACATAAGTGTTAAAAGTAAAAGTATAAATCAAATTCTAATTCCTTATATTAAGCAAACCAGACCGCACCATTTTCTTGTTTTTTAAATTTATGGATAGCCAGAAGTACACTCCAACACTCACAGTTTACAAACGAAGCATTTGTGTTTAGTCAGTCCGCTAGACCAGATGCAGTAGGGATGACCAGGGATATTCTCTTGATAGGTTTGTGAATTGGACCAGGGAAAATGTATGGAATGTAGTTGAGTAAAAGTAACATTTGTTAAAAATATAAATAGTAAAGTACAGATAAAAGTATTCAGACCGCTTGACTTTTTCCACATTTTGTTACATTACAGCCTTATTCTAAAATTGATTACATCGTTATTTCCCTCATCAATCTACAGACAATACCCCATAATGACAAAGCAAAAACAGGTTTGTAGTATTTTTGGGACATTAATAAAAAATATATATATACATTTACATAAGTATTCAGACCTTTTAGTCAGTACTTTGTTGACACACCTTTGGTAGCGATTACAGCCTTGAGTCTTCTTGGGTATGATGCTTCAAGCTTGGAACACTTGTATTTGTGTAGTTTCTCCCATTCTTCTCTGCAGAACCTCTCAAGCTCTGTCAGTTTGGATGGGGAGTGTTGTTGCACAGCTATTTTTAGGTCACTCCAGAGATGTTCGATCGGCTTCAAGTCCGGGCTCTGGCTGGGCCACTTAAGGACATTCAGAGACTTTCTCGAAGCCACTCCTGTGTTGTCTTGGCTGTGTGCTTAGGGTCGTTGTCCTGTTGCTGTCCTGTCCACTGAAAAACATCCCCACAGCATGATGATGCCGCCACCATGCTTCACCGTAGGGATGGTGCAAGGTTTCATCCAGATGTGAGGCTTGGCATTCAGGCCAAAGAGTTCAATCTTGGATTCATCAGACCAGAGAATATTGTTTCTCATTGTCTGAGAGTACTCCAAGCGGGCAGTAATGTGCCTTTTACTGAGGAGTTGCTTCCGTCTGGCCACTCTACCATAAAGGCCAGATTGGTGGAATGCTGCAGAGATGGTTGTCCTTCTGGAAGGTTCTCCCATCGCCACAGAGGAACTCTGGAGCTCTGTCAGAATGACCATCAGGTTCTTGGTCACCTCCCTGATACTCCCCCGATTGCTCAGTTTGGTGGGGCGGCCAGCTCTAGGAAGAGTCTTGGTGGTTCCAAACTTCCCTCCATTTAAGAATGATGGAGGCCACTGTATTCTTGCGGACATTCAATGCTGCATAAATGTTTCGGTATCCTTCCCCACAAAATGAAAGTCTGTGAAATTCTCTCACAATCAGGATCTGTGACTCGACACAATCCTGTCTTGGAGCTCTACGGACAATTCCTTCAACCTCATGGCTTAGTTTTTGCTCTGACATGCATTGTCAACTGTAGGACCTTATATAGACAGGCGTGTGCCTTTCCAAATTATGTCCAACCAATTGAATTTACCACAGGTGGACTCCAATCAAGTTGTAGAAACATCTCAAAGACAATCAATGGATACAGGATGTACCTCAACTCAATTTAGAGTCTCATAGCAAAGGGTCTGAATACTTACGTAAATAAGGTATTTCTGTTTTTTATTTTTAATACATTTGCAAACATTTCCAGAAACCCGTTTTCGCTTTGTCATTATGGGGTATTGTGTGAAGATTAGTTGTTTTAAAAAAAATCTGTTTTAGAATAAGGCTGTAACATAACATGTGGGAAAAGGGAAGGGGTCGGAATACTTTCCGAATGCACTGTAAGTAGTACTTTAAAGTATTTTTACTTAAGTACTTTACACCACTGCCTACTGTAGGCTTAGAAGACTGCAATACAAATGTAGTATCATTTTGTTCTGTAATGCAGTTTTACAGTCCTATGTGTAAACTGACTGCCTTCTCAGCCCACAGTATGATAAGCCCTCATTGTAATGTGTACATGTTTGTGCCATATGATTGTAGGCTGCATGAAAATGAAAGTCTGTGAAACTGCCTTTTCAGATTCTCTCACAATCATACATTTATTCTATTAACTGTTTGCACTATTTGTAAACATTTTTGTGTGTTCATTAACAAGTGCATTTTTTTCTGATTTACATACAGCGAGGCTTGAATGTCTAGTTGGTTTGTCAGATGCTCACATTAGTCTAGAAGTGTGTTGGGAAGTTGTGCGAAACATGAATACTGCATGAATATTCTTACAGTTTCAGAACTCCAACAGCACAACCTAACCACCTCAGATAGACACTCTCTCTGATAGTCTGTCCTTTGTGCACTAATTCTATTAAAGAAGAATAGGCTGTGTGATGTTGAAGGTTAAAGAGCCTCCATTGGGTTAAACTAGTTAATCCCCGACAACAGTGATAATCCTGCGCACCAAAGACTATGTTCTGTTCTATTACCGTTGGTTTCCTTTATCAGGTGTTACTTTATCTATGTGACACAAATTAACCTCGCGATGACAACGGCATGAGAAACCTTTCCCCACATGTCACATCATCAACATAACAGGGAGGTCCACCTGAGCTAATAGCACTAGTCTGCTAACACATAAACAAAAGAACAAGAACAATAGCGTTTCCGGGAACGGCTGGGTTGCGATACAGGACCAGATTAGGCCTATACTCTTATCCTGCTATTTAATTGGTTGTTTTTTAATCATGCAGTGTTTCTGGAATACAAAGGTCTTATGTATTAACTTGGTGTGTCGCAGTTAGGGTTGTAAAGGGTTGGAAACTTTACGGGAATTTTCCATGGGAAGTTAAGCAAGGGGAACTTTGGGAATTTTGCTTAAATTCATCAAAAAAGTTAGCTTATAACAACAAACCTTTTTTTGTGGGTACACATAAGGCAATTTTAGGTCTTGTTGCATATTTTGGTTAAACTATCCCCAATTCAATGGAATTGCAACCCTCTGCATGCACAGTGCATTCTTCCATCACATGCTATTCAGATGCTATTGAACCCACACTACTACACTGTCTGAGCCAAGGACTACATGGTTTCTGGCAAGTTTTGATTACAATACTGGGTGGGGTGAATATATTTTATATGACACACATGATTTTTTGTTAACAAGTAAATTGTAGCCTACAGCAAAGTGTGTTTAAATCATTTCTAACTTATTAACAATTTCTGCTAGTTAGTTTTTGCTACCATGTGGGTTTTAGCTTGCTAACTGAGGAGTGTTAATTCACCTGTTTCCATACATGTTTCATTTTAAAACATTTATCTTACAAAGGAGTTGTTTAATCTAACCGCTTAACTATTTATCTGTACATGCAATTGTATTTGTGTTTTTTTCACTCATTTCTTTCTAACCATTACAGGAAAATGCCACAGGCACTATCTGATGTGTGGAGACATTTCATTGCAGCTAATGTAGAAGGAAAAGCTGTCTACATTTGCAAATACTGTGCCAAATCATATGTGAAGAATGCAACTAAGTTGCAGAATCATCTGGCCAAGTGCATAAAGTTCCCTCAGCGCTCACAACAAGCAACCTCTGCCAAAAGTCCCTCTACTTCTATTCGAGGTGAAAATGATGAAGCAGACACCTTATGGAGGAAAGTAGTCAGAAATGCTGATGAATGTCTTGCTTGAGCTCTGTACGCAACTGGTTCACCTCTGATGCTCACAGGCAATGTGTGTTGGAAGAGATTTCCTAATGTTCTTCGCCCAGCATACACCCCTCCAATCAGACATGCTTTATCTAGCAAATCATAGAGAAAGCAGACTGTATTGCAATCATCTCTGATGGGTGATCGAATGTTCGTGGGCAAGGAATAATTAACTACATCATCTCCACCCCTCAACCAGTATTCTACAAGAGTACAGACACAAGGGACAACAGACACACCGGTCTCAGTCTGCCGATATGGACAGCCCCATCAAGTGGATCCTCCTGGATGATGTATTTTGGGAGAGAGTGGTAAGCAGCTTGAAACTCTTGAAACCTATAGCAGTAGCCATTGCACGGATTGAGGGAGACAATGCCATCCTGTCTGATATTCAGACTCTGCTTGCAGATGTAAGCGAAGAAATCTGTACTGCCCTGCCCACCTCACTGTTGCTCCAAGCAGAGGAAACTGCAGTTCTGAAATACATTAAAAAGCATGAAGACTTCTGCCTGAAGCCCATACATGCCACGGTGTACATGTTGGACCCCAAGTATGCTGGCAAGAGCATCCTGTCTGGTGCAGAGATCAACAAGGCCTATGGTGTCATCACTACTGTGTCTCGCCACCTTGGCCTGGATGAGGGCAAGGTTCTTGGCAGTCTGGCAAAGTCTACTTCTAAGCAAGGGCTTTGGGATGGAGATGCAATATGGCAGTCGTGCCAACATATCTCATCAGTCTCCTGGTGGAAGGGACTTTGTGGATCTGAGGCTCTTTCCCCTGCTGCCTCCATCATCCTCCAAATCCCACCAACATTTTTTACATTATTTTATCTTTATTTAACTAGGCAAGTCAGTTAAGAACAAATTCTTATTTTCAATGACGGCCTAGGAACAGTGGGTTAACTGCCTTGTTCAGGGGCAGAACAACAGATTTGTACCTTGTCAGCTCAGGGATTTTATCTTGCAACCTTTCGGTTACTAGTCCAAAACTCTAACCACTAGGCTACTCCGCCGCCCTAAACAACATCAGCCGCCTCAGAGCGCAACTGGTCCCTGTTTGGGAACACACACACAACAAAGCACGTAACAGGCTAACCAATACAAGGGTTGAAAAATTGGTGTCCATCCAGGCACATTTTAGGCTTTTTGAGCCTGACAACGAGCCATCCTCAACAAGGTTGGAAAGTGACAGTGAAGATGAGGCCTCAGAGTCTGATGTTCAAGAGGTGGACATTGAGGAGGTCCAGGGAGAAGACATGGAAGCCTGAGAGGAAGACAACCAAAGCTTTAGTTTCTAGACTATCATTTTACAGATGTATATTGAAAACGTTTTTGGGAGATGCGATGGATCATTGGGGATCATTCAATATTCCCTTTCTTTTGTTGTTCAGTGAAATCATCCCATGTGAAGAGTCAACTCATTTAATTAAAGCTCAATTCATAACTAAATTGTTTTTTTAAATTTCTATTGTAAGGATTTAATCATTTGCAATTATGACTACTTATGATAGGTAAAAGGTTTATGTTTCTGTCTCCATATGATATGGTAAATATATCCAATGCAAAAAACATCTACATTTAAATGGTATTAATATTAATTTGCATATATTTCCATTAATTCCCATATATTCCCGTTATTTCCCATATATTCCCATTAATTCCCACGGAAGGTTTCCACCTCTGAATATTCCCCAAAATGTCGCAGTAATCAATGCCAATAACATCTCTGGGAAGGGGTAACAACAATTGAATTTTGGAGAATGCTTTGCCCAGCTTTCTGGGAACATGCTGCCAATCAACAATTACTACATGATGCGACAATGTTGCAATTCACATTCCACCAGGCTTCAGTATTAACACGGCAGAGGAGGTCGCTAAACTTCTTGACATTGAAGAAATTCAAGCTCTAGTAAAATTACAAGGACAGAATGTGTGGATGTGGGTGGAACTGATAACAGAATCAACTGTATGCATCTGTGTGTTTGCAGTGAGGTTGTTAGCAGTGAAGTTGTTTGCAGTGAGGTTGTTTGTAGTGAGGTTGTTTGCAGTGAGGTTGTTTGCAGTGAGGTTGTTTGTAGTGAGGTTGTTAGCAGTGAGGTTGTTTGTAGTGAGGTTGTTAGCAGTGAGGTTGTTTGTAGTGCGGTTGTTAGCAGTGAGGTTGTTAGCAGTGAGATTGTTAGCAGTGAGATTGTTTGCAGTGAGGTTGTTTGCAGTGAGGTTGTTTGCAGTGAGGTTGTTTGCAGTGAGGTTGTTTGCAGTGAGGTTGTTTGCAGTGAGGTTGTTTGTAGTGAGGTTATTAGCAGTGAGGTTGTTTGTAGTGAGGTTGTTAGCAGTGAGGTTGTTTGTAGTGAGGTTGTTTGCAGTGAGGTTGTTTGTAGTGAGGTTGTTAGCAGTGAGGTTGTTTGCAGTGAGGTTGTTTGTAGTGAGGTTATTAGCAGTGAGGTTGTTTGTAGTGAGGTTGTTAGCAGTGAGGTTGTTTGTAGTGAGGTTGTTAGCAGTGAGGTTGTTTGCAGTGAGGTTGTTTGTAGTGAGGTTATTAGCAGTGAGGTTGTTTGTAGTGAGGTTGTTAGCAGTGAGGTTGTTTGTAGTGAGGTTGTTTGCAGTGAGATTGTTTGTAGTGAGGTTGTTTGCTGTGAGGTTGTTTGCAGTGAGGTTGTTTGTAGTGAGGTTGTTAGCAGTGAGGTTGTTTGCAGTGAGGTTGTTTGCAGTGAGGTTGTTTGCAGTGAGGTTGTTTGCAGTGAGGTTGTTTGTAGTGAGGTTGTTTGCAGTGAGATTGTTTGTAGTGAGGTTGTTTGCAGTGAGGTTGTTTGCAGTGAGGTTGTGTGCTTAGTTGTGATGTTGGTACGGGTTGCATGTGTGTTTTTCCTGTGTGGTGGTGGTGGTGTGTGCATGTAAGTGTTTGTGTAACGCAGCGATTGTAATGCCAGAGCACAAATCCCATCAAACAAGAGAACCCTGGGAATAGGGCCAGAGGCAAAGAGGAGAACAGGTCCAGCTTGGAGCCAGAGAGGATAGGAGAGGAGAGAGAGAGAGAGAGAGAGCGCTGAGGATTGAAATTGAGGGGGGCGGTATTGCTTCAAAAACACTTTTCAGATTGAAGTTAGTATTGCTTCTGGAAATCTACATCTATATAGGTTTGAGGCCCATCCACCTCAAACCAATGACGAATTGATTAGAAACATTAACTCCTACTGTATGATGAAATAACTGCAGGTGAAGGACGGAAAGAGCCTCACACTTACAGCAAACTCACTCACTCACATGCAAACATTCACACCCTCTTAGACATAAACAAGAAAGTAGGACTTAACAGTAGTAAGATAGGGAGGAGACTGACTAAGAGCATTTCCACCATTCTGAGTTCCATTCTGAGTTAATCCTGTATTTAGGCCTAATTATCCCCTTGCAATTTATTTGTTGGTCATTATTGTTTTCTAAGCATCTACTGTTCATTTACAGTTTCATGGTTTCAGTTTGCTAATAGGCCATTGCCAGTTTATGTCTTAGCAATTTGCAAACATTTCTTTCTTTCACTATTTCATGTTTGATTCTCTGAGTGGATGCGGAGTTAAGGAGCTCATGAACATTCACAACCACTTATCAGGTAGAAGTTTTCTTTCTTTCATTTCATTTTCATATCGTTATTCATTTGTTTGTTTTGCCACACTTCCACCAGCTGGTCGTGTGCTCGAAATGGCTCCGCTGTGCATTCTAGACCGCGCCTGAGTGCTTGCCAGTTTGTGTGCCGCGCGCTCCACTATATTCTGTTGTATTGTTTGGTTTGGAATTAGACCTAAGCATGTAATTAGCGAATAACATTGTTATCAAAGGTAAATATGTTAAACGAGTGTATACCCAGGTTGATGTCGTCTTTAGACACATCATTATTAGAATGATGTATTATGGAATTGTGCCAGTTTATATCTTTATACATATTTAGATTTGTCTCCCTAGATTGTGGGCCGCATTGGTATGCTCAAAGGTGTACGTGGCCATGGGGGAGTGCTAAATGCCACTGGGCACAAGATGGTTAAATCAACATTGTTTCAACGTAATTTGTCAACGTACTGCGACGTGGAATTGACGGGGAACATACAATGGATTCGGAAAAAGTCATCAACTGATGTTTTGAGGGTAAAACTTCAACCACAGAATTACGTCATCATGGTAACCAATTTCGACATCAACAAACCTTGTATGGAATATGTTCAATTTGTAACTTTTAAACAACGTCAGATCTTCAACGTAATATCCAAAAAACTATAGGCTGGGCAGCACCTCCTACTGTAGAGTTGATCTATCTACAGCTATTCATTTGGTCTCCCATCCAGGGTTTAAACCAAGCCCAGCTTCGATATCTGTCACTGACTATGACCAATGTGCTATCATGAGAATGATTGTTGATTAATCTCCACTTTATAGATTTACTCTTGCTCTCAGTCATTCCAAAGAGTAGGTTCAACAGAGCAAATGAAATGTAACCATACTTTGTCAATCATACTGTACATTGAGTGTACAAAACATTAAGAACACCTTCCTACTATTGCGTTGCATTGACAACCAAACACAACTCAATATCACTTCTGCAATAGGGTAAATAGCCTATTAACTAAAGAAATGTCTCCAATATAACCAAAAATAAAAGTTTATGAAATAAAATAATTGGATTAAGCGTTGGTAACCAGTTTATGATAGCAATAAGGCACCTCGGGTGTTTGTGGTATATGGCCAATATAGAGTGGGTTTGGACCGCCACCCTCTTATCCCAGAGGCCGACCCATAACTACGCGTTCTCCGCAGGAGAGGCAGACGGAGCGGCCTACTGGTCAGACTCAGAAGGGAGCACACCATCCACCGCTTCCAAGCCTATTACTCGCCAATGTCCAATCTCTAGATAACAAGGTGGACAAAATTAGGGCACGAGTTGCCTTCCAGAGAGACATCAGAGATTGTAACATTCTCTGTTTCACGGAAACGTGGCTCACTAGGGATATGTTGTCAGAGTTGGTACAGCCACCCGGTTTCTTCACGCATTGCGCCGACAGAAACAAACATCTCTCTGGTAAGAAGAAGGACGGGGGTGTATGCCTTATGATTAACGACTCATGGTGTAATCACAGCAACATACAGGAACTCAAGTCCTTTTGTTCACCCGACCTAGATTTCCTTACAATCAAATGCCGACCGCATTATCTTCCAAGAGAATTCTCTTTGATTATAATCACAGCCGTGTATAACCCCCCCCCCCCCAAAGCTAACCTAAAAACCATACTTCCTAAAATCTATCAGCAGATCGAATGCACGACAAGAGCTGGTAGCTTTCTGGATCATTGCTACCCGTACTTCCGTGACCCATACAAAGCCCTCCCCCGCACTGCCTTCGGCAAATCTGACCATGACATTTTGACCATGACATTTTGTTGCTCCCAGCCTATAGACAGAAACTAAAACAGGAAACACCCGTGCTTAGGTCAATACAACGCTGGTCTGACCAATCGGGTTCCACGCTTCAAGATTGCTTCGATCACGTGGACTGGGATATGTTCCGGATAGCCTCAGACAATAACATTGATGTATACACTGACTCGGTGAGCGAGTTTATTAGCAAGTGCATCGGAGATGTCGTACCCTCTGTGACCATTAAAACCTTCCCTAACCAGAAACCGTGGATTGATGGCAGCATTCGCGCAAAACTGAAAGCGCGAACCACCACTTTTAAATCATCGCAAGGCGACCGGAAACACGACCGAATACAAACAGTGCAGCTATTCCCTCCGCAAGGCAATCAAACAAGCAAAGAGTCAGTATATATACAAAGTAGAGTCGCAATTCAACGGCTCAACCACGAGACATATGTGGCAGGATCTACAGTCAATCATGGATTACAAAAAGATAACCCGCCCCGTCATGGACACCGAAGTCTTGCTCCCAGACAAATTAAACAACTTCTTGTGCCACTGACATGGCCCGCTACCAATGCCTGTGGGCGCTCCACCTCCGTGGCCAACGTGAGTAAAACATTTAAACGTGTTAACCCTCGCAAGGCTACCGTCCCAGACGGCATCCCTAGCCGCGTCCTCAGAGCATGCGCAGACCAGCTGGCTGGTATGTTTACAGACATATTCAACAATCCCTATCCCATTCTGTTGTCCCCACATGCTTCAAGATGGCCACCATTGTTCAACTAAACACAATTCAATATTACTTTTACAGTAAATAGCCTAATGTTAAGGCTATCTTACAAGGAAATGTAACAGTATTTATTCAACTTCAAAATACTGGCCACATTTTGAAGTTACAGCAACACTAAATGTCTTCTTATGTAATCAGAGAAAGCGTGCATGTTCAGGGTCGCAGGTCTGAAGAAATCTTCACAATTGCTGTAATAATCTGCACCGAATCTCAAATGGCATTGATCACCATGTACTTAGTGTAATCTCAACTGCAATCCAGGTCATTTAGTTGTGCAATTAGATGACGCACAGTGATAATAACACATTAAGTTGTTATATAAATAAACAAAATATCTGACATTGCATTCCCATTTGAACTTTGTTGTGCTTTTAAATGGTTGAAAGCGCAGTGATAACACATTTCAGCCGACAACTAAACCAAAAATCAGACACTGATTTTCCATTGGAATTTGGTTGTGCTTTTAGATAGTTGAAAGCATAGCGATAACACATTGGGAATTCAACAAACCTTTGGCTGTGTTTTTGAGTGCGTCAAAATAGGTGGGAATCTTATTGATCAACGTACCAAATATGACCAAATTCTACCCTTTGTAATGGTGTGGTGTGATCAGTGAGATATACAGTAACGGTAGCAACCGTTTCGCTTTCGCCAGTTTGGAATGACTTATGGGGAGTCTGGTCAGAGCCTGGTAGACACCTGTACCAAGGGAGTTATATTGGCAGGAATGCCCCGTAGACATATTCCTTTAGATTTTGGACCATTTCAGTGTTTTGTTTGTTTTGACCGTCTTAAAAAAAAAAAAATGTAAATACATTTTTGTGAACCTTCATTTTGTAACTTATTTTTGAATAAACCTACTCCTGATTTTGCACCTTTCATTTGCCTCCTGCTTCATCAGGCCCTTAAGAACGTTACCTGTTTCACAGAGACACAACCCTTCTCTCAAAGGGAAATATCTGTCAGCTGAGCTCAAAAAACATGGAAATCAGAGAAAGGTAGAAATGAAACACACACACACACACACACACACACACACACACACACACACACACACACACACACACACACACACACACACACACACACACACACACACACACACACACACACACACACACACACACACACACACACACACACACACACACACACACACACACACTTCAAATAACAGTTTGGTTCCAGAAGAGGTGAAGTGGAGAAGAGATGTGCAGCGTAGGCAAAACCCCCCACTCCTGACAGACAGTGGGACAGCATTCTAATCCCATTCTGGCATATTCTACTATATCGTCTTCCTTCATCAGAATGCACCATGGTCTTTCTCCCCCCAGAGAAACCAGAAACAGCAGGATGCATATGTGCACAGTTCGCCTCGCATTTATCCAGCAGCTATTAGAGGCACATATTTGCCCCCACAAAGTACCATTAGTTAGTGAACTCCATAGATTAGGATACGCGCAGCTCTGTGCGATGCTAAACGAGGCTCGCCGGTCGTGATTTAAAGAAGGAATATCCTGCCCTTACGTTCAGTAAAGCTACTTTTAAAACGCTTTATATGGCAATCCGCTATGCTGGAATCAAGCAGAGCAACAAATGATGTATGATGTTTATTATGTGTCCAGAAATGACATAATACCACATGTTGGCAGCATACAGTACCACATGATGAGCACTATCCTCAAATCTCCCTCTATTGATTTCAGTCAGCTGGCTTAACTCAGCAATGAGAACAAGGCTCTGCTAAGAAATACACAGACGTGTTAGAGATGAGCTGCTGGACCCACAGCTGTGGCTTTGAAATGCCGAATAACATTATAACTCTTGGAATGAAGGGGGGAAAACAGGTGCAATTCAAGCATATTAAAAATATTCAACAATATCAGAAGTTCTTATTGTATCAATCAAATGTATTTAATGCACAAAAGCCTAGACACATTTGTTTTTGAGTGTGGTAATAATGACAATTGACCGGATCTATTGTATGCAGTCTGGAAATATACAATTTCACCCCTATAAAACCAGACAAAAAGCGCTGAGCCTTCAAAACAGGTAACCTAGGAATCAAGCCATTGTCAGAAAGCCAATAAATATGTGTGTGTCTGTGTTCCCTTCTGTTCTTCTGTCATCTGTGAATGTGCCTGAGAGTAATGCTGTTTACCCTCTCCCAGACAGGCAGGCCAATGCCAGCACTCCCATCCCAGCCATCTTGGTCTTTGATGAGCCTCTGTGAGGAGGACAGTCTGTTCGGTATGTAGTTACATTTAATAGTGGGTTTTTTTGTACTTGAATATAAAGGAATGCTAGCATTTGGTTAGAACGTACACACAGACACACACAGACAGACAGACTCAGACAGACAGACAGACAGACACAGACACACACAGACAGACACACAGACAGACAGACACAGACACACACAGACAGACACAGACACACACAGACAGACACAGACAGACACACACAGACAGACACAGACAGACACACACAGACAGACACAGACAGACAACACACACACACACACCGCATCTCCCTGTAATGCCACATTCTGTCCAAACAGCATACTCTGTGTACACCATCCACTGAACTGGCCCGACCCTGAGCTGCAATCATGGTGACCCATTACTGCAGGGAGGTACTAAGGAATGACACATTACTGCAGGGAGGTACTAAAGAATGACACATTACTGTAGGGAGGTAGTACATTTAAAATGACATTTAAGTCATTCAGCAGACGCTCTTATCCAGAGCGACTTACAAATTGGTGGATTCACCTTATGATATCCAGTGGAACAACCACTTTACAATAGTGCATCTAAATCTTTTAAGGGGGGGGGGGGTTAGAAGGATTACTTTATCCTATCCTAGGTATTCCTTAAAGAGGTGGGGTTTCAGGTGTCTCCGGAAGGTGGTGATTGACTCCGCTGTCCTGGCGTCGTGAGGGAGCTTGTTCCACCATTGGGGTGCCAGAGCAGCGAACAGTTTTGACTGGGCTGAGCGGGAACTGTGCTTCCTCAGAGGTAGGGAGGCGAGCAGGCCAGAGGTGGATGAACGCAGTGCCCTTGTTTGGGTGTAGGGCCTGATCAGAGCCTGAAGGTACGGAGGTGCCGTTCCCCTCACAGCTCCGTAGGCAAGCACCATGGTCTTGTAGCGGATGCGAGCTTCAACTGGAAGCCAGCGGAGAGAGTGGAGGAGCGGGGTGACGTGAGAGAACTTGGGAAGGTTGAACACCAGACGGGCTGCGGCGTTCTGGATGAGTTGTAGAACTAAGTACTAAGGAATGACACATTACTGAAGCGAGGTACTAAGGAATGACACATTACTGCAGGGAGGTACTAAAGAATGACACATTACTGCAGGGAGGTACTAAGGAATGACACATTACTGCAGGGAGGTACTAAGGAATGACACATTACTGCAGGGAGGTACTAAGGAATGACACATTACTGTAGGGAGGTACTAAAGAATGACACATTACTGAAGGGAGGTACTAAGGAATGACACTTTACTGAAGGGAGGTACTGAGGAATGACAACTTACTGTAGGGAGGTAGTACTAAAAAATGACACATTACTGTAGGGAGGTACTAAGGAATGACACATTACTGTAGGGAGGTTGCAGGGGTGGGCTCCAAGTGCTTACCAGTTTGCTAAGAGAGAGCGAGAGCGAGAGCGAGAGCGAGAGAGAAAGACACTTAAAGCTGCAATATGTAACTTTTTGGGCGACTGGACCAAATTCACATAGAAATGTGAGTTATAGATCTGCCATTCTCATGGAAAGCACATCTAAAAAGCGGTAGATCTGTTTTGTGCGCGCTCTTTCTATGCTTGCCATTCTTATTCTTTGTTTTTGCGTATTTTACTTCCGGTTTTGTACACCAGCTTCAAACAGCTGAAAGTACAATATCTTGGGTTATGGCACAAAAAAAATCACAGATGGTATAATGACTCTCTAGACTATACTTGCTTGTTTTGTCACATAAACTGAAATTAGGCAAACTATTCGAATTTTAGCAACCAGGAAATGACAAAACGATTTCTACATAGTGCATCTTTAAGTGTGTTAACCCTTGCAAGGCTGCCGGTCCAGAAGGCATCCCTAGACGCGTCCTCAGAGCATGAGCAGACCAGATGGCTGGAGTGTTTTATCCCAGTCTGTTGTCCCCACTTGCATCAAGATGTCCACCATTGTTCCTGTACCCAAGAAAGTGAAGGTAACTGAACTAAATACCCTGTAGCACTCACTTCTATCATCATGAAGTGCTTTGAGAGGCTAATTAAGGATCATATTACCTCCACCTTACCTGACACCCTAGACCCACTAGAATTTCCATACCTCCCCAACAGATCCATGGTTAACGCAATCGCTATTGCACTGCACACTGCCCTATCCCATCTGGACAAGAGGAAAACCTATGTGAGAATGGTGTTCATCGACTACAGTTCAGCCTTCAACACCATAGTGCCCTCTAAGCTCATCACTAAGCTCGAGGCCCTGGGTCTGAACCCCGCCCTGTGCAACTGTGTCCTGGACTTCCTGACGGGACGACCCCAGCTGGTGAAGGTAGGCAACAACACCTCCGCTACGCTGATCCTCAACACGGAGGCCCCACAACGGTGCGTGCTCAGGCATGACTGCGCGGCCACTCAAACTCAATCATCAAGTTTGCAGACGACACAACAGTAGTAGGCCTGATTACCAACAACCATGAGACGGCCTACAGGGAGGAGGTGAGGGCCCTGGCAGAGTGGTACCAGCAAAATAACCTCCCCCTCAACGTCAACAAAACGAAGGAGCGAATGATGGTGGACTTCAGGAAACAGCAGAGGGAGCCCCCCCCCCCCATCGATGAGGCCGCAGTAGTTCAGTAGTAGAGGGTTGAAAGATTCAAGTTCCTCAGCGTGCACATCATTGACAACCTGAAATGGTCCATTTGGTTTGGTCTAATTGTGTTGCTATCTTGGGGCTCTGTGGCGTCTGTTTGTGTTTTGCGTTTATTGTTTTGTATTGTTAAATATTGCTGCACTGTTGGAGCTAGGAACGTAAGCCTTTCGCTACACCCCCATAACATTTGATTTGATTTGAGAGAGAGGGAGTGATAAAGAGAGGGAGAGAGAGAGAGAGAGAGAGAGAGAGAGAGAGAGAGAGAGAGATAAAGAGAGGGAGAGGGAGAGGGAGAGAGAGATAAAGAGAGAGAGAGAGAGAGATAAAGAGATGGAGAGAGCGAAAGAGAGAAGTGAGAGAGCTAAAGAGAGAGCTAAAGAGAGAGAGAGAGATAAAGAGAGAGAGAGAGAGATAAAGAGAGGGAGAGAGAGATAAAGAGAGTGAGAGATAGAGAGAGAGGAAAGGAGGGAGGGAGGGAGAGTGACAAAACGTTAAGCAAAAAATAGCCCCTGCTGTTTCTAAAGGCCAGATAATGAATGAGCTGCTGTTGTGTTGTGAGGTGAGGTGGGGGGGGGGTCTCTCTCTAGACTTCCTTTAACGGTAATTGCTCATGGTGGGGAGGAAGACTCAGCTTTTCCTGTAAATTGTCTTCAGGAGTAAGAGCTATTAAATCAAGGAACCAATTACATTGAGCAGCAGTTACATCATCACCTACGCACGCTGATGAAACAGCACAGCACTGTGTTTGCGCGTTAGTGTGTGTCCGTGACTTCAGCTAAGGTCAGCTTTAGAAAGAGGGGAGGGGGCTATTAAAGTGAGTGGATGGGATGGCGTCTTGTATGGCATTGGGCATTTGAGACAGATTATTGGAAAGTGCTGGAGTCAGCGATAGTGAGTAATCCTCCAGCACTTTATAGATCTCTCTATTTTACGGGGGGTCGACTTGAGCCTCCACCTACAGAACAGGCTGCTGTTTCAGGCATGGAAGCAAATGTTTTGGGGAGGCAAAAGCACAATTGAAATTGGCAAATCACCATTCACAATGACGTTAGCGTAACACATAAACTGAAGAAATTCGCAGCGCAATCGTCCTTCACAGACAAACCCAGAAACGGCAGGAAAAACAGACACACACATACAAACTGGCTTGACTGGAGGCAATGAAGTCTGTGTTAGGCCCAGATAAACCTGCAGCACAACATGGGGTCTCAGAGCTGACCGATCCAGCACCACTGACCACACACACTCACACAGAGCATGTGAAAGAGAGGAAATATACCAGAAATCAATGTATCCTCTATGTATTTGTGTCCAGCTCTTTTAGGTCAAAGGATCTGTGAATCTAAAGTGTTTTAATTGGAGTTCTCTCTAATCATGGTCTACCCACACACATTCCCCTGGGCTTGATACTGGAGCACAGTCTTGCAGCCTCACAGACACAGACTAGGAGAAGAGACTTTGGGATCAGCCCAGTCTGCCACTCCCAGGCTTCATTCCCTAACCATGGGGAAGAGAGGAGGAGGGAGGAGGAGGACAGAGGAACGGAGAGAGGAGGAGAGAGAAAATAGAGGATATAGGGAGGTAGAGAGACAGTATGTCAAGAATGAAGGATGGAGAGAGGGGAGAAGAAGCGGGAGGGCGGTAGAGAGGCACAGTACAGTATGTGGTATAGTATTGGTACCGTGCCAGTGCTTGGGGTTAAGGAGCCTTCAAGTGTATGAGGCTGAATTATTCATGCTGATTAGGCCCTCCTCATTGAAATGAATTAAGAGCCCAACATATGTTACAGTGCTTTAGCATTTAAGAGGCTCTCTAGAAGAGGGGGTGAACAAATGGCCATTCCTCCGTGTGTGTGTGTGTGTGTGTGTGTGTGTGTGTGTGTGTGTGTGTGTGTGTGTGTGTGTGTGTGTGTGTGTGTGAGTGTGTGTGAGTGTATGTGTGTGTGTGTGTGTGTGTGTGTGTGTGTGTGTGTGTGTGTGTGTGTGTGTGTGTGTGTGTGTGTGTGTGTGTGTGTGTGTGTGTGTGTGTGTGTGTGTGTGTGTCCAATAAACTCTAGAGTTACTCTACTCCAGCCCATGATGACAGTGTGTGGGTGTAATCCTACTGTATGCTTATCAAACAGGTCTGACTAAGCTTTGAGGATATGAAAGGAATGCCAGTGTCCACCACAGCACAGCAGGCTCTCTCAGAACAGATCACAAACACAGCAATGAGGAAAAGAAAGTGAATAGATCCCTCCTTCCCCATTAGATACTCTCGCTCTCTCTCTCTCTCTCTCTCTCTCTCTCTCTCTCCTCCCAAATCATACATGACCAATTCTGTCTCAATAAATATGCCCACATTCTCCAAATATCTGTTCTTGCTGTCAAATCATCCATCCCCTCACACAAATCCCCTCCTGTTGTAAAAACAACGACCCTCTCTCTCATTTATCAGTTTACCCCTTCTTTCTAAACCTCCTCCTTTTCTTTCCAAAACCGCCAATATCTCCCCTGCTTCTTCTCCCTCTCACCAAGCACATCCTCTCTACCCGTTCTCTCTCACTAAATACCCACAATCTCTCAGGCATGAAAATCTCAACCAAGAGGAACAGAATACACCACATTAAATTCAACTTCCTCCCTTCACTCTCTCAGCGTAAGACAAACAACAAAAATAATTTGCAGACTTTTTTTTTTTACTCTGAAAATAAACTGCGCATGAAGAGGAAGGGGGCGCGAAGGGAGACAATCTTGTTACCAGCCGGCATAGCCCTGGGAAGATTTCTATCAGACACACGTATAGAGAGAGGCATCCATTTAGAAAATGGCTTTTCTAGGCATGCTGGGCCATTTAACACACCCTGTGACGACTCCTGTTTGGGGCCGTGATAAATGTTCTTTCACACCAACTCACTACCGCGAATGCACACACTGCTTACGCCTCGTTCACACCGACAGCGTCACTGCATTTCAGTACACCAGAAGTACATTCATTGCCAATGAAACGCTGCGTTTGCCTTGCAGCACTGCGCTGCAGAGGCAGTTGCAGTGCTTTCTGTGTGGTGAATACATGTATGCAAACATATCCAGATGATGCTGCGTACCATTTTGCTCAATGACGCTGTCGGTGTGATCAAGGCGTTAAGGCCAATCCAGACACTACGGAGACGGAGGGTACGGAGTATAGCGCAGTGTTGCAATGTCGTTTTCCGTCACAAAAGGAGTGGCTCCTTGTAATACACTCTGTCATTCGACACTGTTTTTTTTTTCCCGGATATTGAGCCCCGGCAGATCATTCCTTTCCAAGACTGAGGGGGCAGTATTGAGTGAGTTTTGCAACGGAAGTCCGCTCCTGTGCGTACATCACATCTTTTCCAGTACTTCTGGTATAAACTATTTGCTATTCTACTTGCAAGCTGAATTTTTGGCGATTTTCTTTAGCGATTTGCTACATGTCTATATTGGTGTTCAGTTTTGAGCAGCGTCTTGCGAGCTGGTGAGACAATACAAGAACCTCTACAATCCTTTGATGCGGTTGTATTTCAGACAAGAACGCAAAAGACAACAGCTGGAGGGAAATATCATTAAATTCGAACACCGATACTGATATAAAAAAAGTGGAAAAAGATTCGTGAAAAAGGTGAAGGAGACGAGGAAGGGGACGAGGAAGGAGACAAGGAAGTGGGCTGCTGCCAGTGTATTCTCCAACTGTCCAAAAACTGGATTGGCTTTGTGTTTACGTGAAACATGTTCAGGCAGACACCAATATGTCAGATACGGTATGTACTCTTCTCATGCAGCCGAGTCCTTTTATACAGTGTGTGCGCTTGTAATCTTATGTTTAGCAGACCTAGTTATAACTTGTGAAATCAGCTCTTTTCTGGACGGGAGAAATTGTGAGTGGGAAATGTTCTGTCTGTGTTGTTATTATACTGATTAGCAGGGCTAGTTCAACCATCTGAAAAACAGACACTGTGGTGTGTGTGTGCTAATTAGATTGAGATGTTTATGAAATCAGTTATTTTGAGTAAGTATTTTAACTCAAAGGAGCCCATGGAGATGTTTTCAGATTTGCTTGTATTCTAATGTATTCGCCATCTGCTTGTAGGTGTTGGAGGGGGGTGGAGTTTTGGACAGCCCAGAGACAGAGCTGAGCCCCAACAGGCCAATCTACAGGTGGTTCACCGCCCCTTGGGTCATCCTCTCCCCGGTCTGGTTCATCCTCTCCCCGGTCTGGTTCATCCTCTCCCCGCTCTGGTTCATCATCTCCCCGGCTCCTCTCCCCAACGCCCAGGTCCTTCTCACCAACACCCAACGCATTGTCCAGACTACAGGTCGACCGATTAATCGGAATGGCTGATTAATTAGGGCTGATTTCAAGTTTTCATAACAATCGGAAATCGGTATTTTTGGGCGCCGATTTGGCCGATTTTTTTATTTATTTTATTTTATAATTTATTTTTATTTTGGGACCTTTATTTAACTAGGCAAGTCAGTTAAGAACACATTCTTATTTTCAATGACGGCCTAGGAACTAGGTGGGTTAACTGCCTTGTTCAGGGGAAGAACGACAGATTTTTACCTTGTCGGCTCGGGGATTCAATCTTGCAGCCTTACGGTTAACTAGTCCAACGCTCTAACCACCTGCTTTACATTGCACTCCACGAGGAGCCTGCCTGTTACGCGAATGCAGTAAGAAGCCAAGGTAAGTTGCTAGCTAGCATTAAACTTATCTTATAAAAAAACAATCAATCATAATCACTAGTTAACTACACATGGTTGATGATATTACTAGTTTATCTAGCCTGTCCTGCGTTGCATATAATCGCTTAGGTACACGTTGCTCCAACCATAAACATCAATGCCTTTCTTAAAATCAATACACAAGTATATATTTTTAAACCTGCATATTTAGTTAATATTGCCTGCTAACATGAATTTCTTTTAACTAGGGAAAATGTGTCACTTCTCTTGCAAACAGAGTCAGGGTATATGCAGCAGTTTGGGCCGCCTGGCTCGTTGCGAACTGTGAAGACTATTTCTTCCTAACAAAGACAGCCGACTTTGCCAAACGGGGGATGATATAACAAAAGCGCATTTGCGAAAAAAGCACAACCGTTGCACGACTGTACCTAACCATAAACATCAATGCCTTTCTTAAAATCAATACACAGAAGTATATATTTTTAAGCCTGCATATTTAGCTAATAGAAATCCAGGTTGGCAGGCAATATTAACCAGGTGAAATTGTGTCATTTTGCGTTCATTGCACGCAGTCAGGGTATATGTAACAGTTTGGGCCGCCTGGCTCGTTGCGAACTAATTTGCCAGACTTTTATGTAATTATGACAGAACATTGAAGGTTGTGCAATGTAACAGGAATATTTAGACTTAGACGGAACGGTTCCGTATTTCACTGAAAGGAAAAACGTTTTGTTTTCGAGATGATAGTTTCCGGATTCGACCATATTAATGACCTAAGGCTCGTATTTCTGTGTGTTATTATGTTATAATTAAGTCTATGATTTGATAGAGCAGTCTGACTGAGCAGTGGTAGGCAGCAGCAAGCTCGTAAGCATTCATTGAAACAGCACTTTTGTGCGTTTTGCCAGCAGCTCTTCGCTGTGCTTCAAGCATTGCGCTGTTTATGACTTCAAGCCTGTCAACTCCCAAGATTAGGCTGGTGTAACCGATGTGAAATGGCTAGCTAGTTAGCGGGTGCGCGCTAATAGCGTTTCAAACGTCACTCGCTCTGAGACTTGGAGTAGTTTTTCCCCTTGCTCTGCATGGGTAACGCTGCTTCGAGGGTGGCTGTTGTCGATGTGTTCCTGGTTTGAGCCCAGGTAGGAGCGAGGAGAGGGACGGAAGCTATACTGTTACACTGGCAATACCAAAGTGCCTATAAGAACATCCAATAGTCAAAGGTATATGAAATACAAATCGTATAGAGAGAAATAGTCCTATAATTCCTATAATAACTACAACCTAAAACTTCTTACCTGGGAATATTGAAGACTCATGTTAAAAGGAACCACCAGCTTTCATATGTTCTCATGTTCTGAGCAAGGAACTTGAACGGTAACTTCCTTACATGGCACATATTGCATTTTTACTTTCTTCTCCAACACTTTGCTTTTGCATTATTTAAACCAAATTGAACATGTTTCATTATTTATTTGAGGCTAAATTGATTTTATTGATGTATTATATTGATGTATTATATTACTTTCTTCTCCAACACTTTGCTTTTGCATTATTTAAACCAAATTGAACATGTTTCATTATTTATTTGAGGCTAAATTGATTTTATTGATGTATTATATTAAGTTAAAATAAGTGTTCATTCAGTATTGTTGTAATTGTCATTATTACAAATAAATAAATAAAAATCGGCCGAGCAATCGGTAGAGGCTTTTTTTGGTCCTCCAATAATCAGTATCGGCATTGAAAAATCATAATCGGTTGACCTCTAGTCCAGACACACCCTTGCTTTCTGCCCTGCAACTCCATCAACCTCCGCCCCATCTCCCCGACCCAGCTCCAGTGGCCGGACGAGGAAGACCCCTGAGGATCCTTTGGACACTGACATTATGCAGCGGATGGATGAGTTACAGAAACAGCAGAAGTGTTCAGCAAAGGCCGTCTACGACGTCATGGTATCATGGACGGTGTCTATTCCTCCTGATCAATGTTTCCCGTTTGTCAGGAACATGACGATGTACTTTCACAGGTCCATCGTTCAGTACTGTGTGTCCACTCCGTCCGCTCTCGAGTGAGACAGAGCCCTCCGTCTCACCACAAAAACTGCCGTTGTGTGCTTTTTTCTTATTCACACGTTAGGGTGGTGGGTAATTTACTGGGGGGGTTATGGATTTTTTTATATTTACTTATTTTCTCATTAATTTACTGTTGTTTACTTTGTGTTTTTTCTCTTATTTCCCCTTTCACCTGTGTATTACATTGTATTTTTCATTGCACTATTTTCCTCTTGTGATATTTACTCGTACGATCCTAAATAAATATCTAAAAGGTCTGCAAATATCTTTGTCTGGTTATTTGTACTTTTGGCAGAAAATATTACTGTAATATTACTGAATCAGTAGTGCTTCGTACATGAGCTATGCAGGTAAGGTCAATGTCTCGAGGGTCTAGCCTTATTGTCTACAGCAGGACAGCCATTCTCACCCATGCACCCTAGCAGGAAGGTCTCCATTGAAAGGCCTCTACACATGACCATGTACAACCTTGTGTTATGCTGATGAGGCAAATGACTCGGGGGTCTAGCCTCATAGTCTACAGCTGGACAGCCATTCATTGAAAGGCCACTACACATAACACAAGGTTAGGTTTGTCAAACATATATGACAAACTAAAACAACGCAAGGACAACAAAAGGGGTGGCAGCATAGCCTAGTGGTTAGAGCGTTGGACTAGATAACCGAAAGGTTGCAAGTTCGAATCCCCGAGCTGACAAGGTACAAATCTGTCATTCTGCCTCTGAACAAGGCAGTTCCTAGGCAGTCATTGGAATAATGGTATGGGGCTGTTTGGCCTAGGCCCCTTAGTTCCAGTGAAGAGAAATCTTAATGCTACAGACAATTATTTTCTTCCATCTTTGGGGCAACAGTTTGGGGAAGGCCCTTTCCTGTGTCAGCATGACAATTCCCCTGTGCACAAAGCAAGTTCCCTACCGGTGTGGAAGAACATGACTGGCCTGCACAGAGCCCTAACCTCAACCCCATCGAATCCCATTGGGATGAATTGGAACGCTGACTGCGAGCCAGGCCTAATCGCCCAACATCAGTGCCCAACCTCACTAATGCTCTTGGGGCTGAATGGAAGCAAGTCCCCACAGCAATGTAGTGGAAAGCCTTCCCAGAAGAGTGGAGGCTGTTACAGCAGCAAAGGGGGAACCAACTCCATATGATTTTGAAATGAGATTTTCGACAAGCAGGTGTCCACATACTTTAAGTCATGTAGTGTATGTGCGCACGTTTTCCAAACCACACAACATTTTTACTTTTATTGTAGGGAGTGATAGCAGCATTCTGAAAAGACACTTGTCCAGCTGGGGTGAGGAAGTAGTCCTTGAGGTTGTTGCGCACGTCTAGAGCAACTCTGGTTGCTCTGTCTGCCGAGATGTTCCTTGGGTCCAGGAAGCTGGTGTCCCTTGTATCACCTGTCTCCACTCTCCTAGACGCAGGTCCACAGTGGGTGTGGAGTGGTCAACAAATGTGGGGTGGATGTACCGTGTTGATGACTCTGTGTTGTCAGTGTCTGAAGTGTCGGTAGTGCAAAGGTCTTTGTGGAGGGCCACACAGGCCTTCACAATGGTCTCAGCTTTCTCCGGGACAACATCAAGGGCTCGTCCCAGGATCCTCCATCTTGCAGCTCAGATCCCAAAGCAGTCCTCTGAAATTCTTCTGGCTCTTGAGTGGAGGTAGTTGTAGATCTTCTTGGTGTCACCAAGGTCAGAAGAACCTTTAAAGATAAGAAGGGTTTTCCATTTGTATTGAACAAGAACATGACGGCTTTCAAATGTGTATTGTAACAACTGTGTAAACTGTGTAGCCTATGCTTTGGACATAGGCCCTCATCCTCTTACTGGGATGCCAATGACTTTTATGTAAGGCATATATACTGAACAAAAATATAAACGCAACATGCAACAATTTCAACGATTTTACTGAGTTACAGTTCATATAAGGAAATCAGTCAATTTAAATAAATTCATTAGGCCCTAATCTATGGATTTCACATGACTGGGCAGGGGCACAGCCATAGGTGGGCCTGGGAGGACATAGGCCCACCCACTTGGGAGCCAGGCCCACCCACTGGGGAGCCAGGCCCCACAAAAGGGCTTTATTACAGACAGAAATACTCCTCAGTTTCATCAGCTGTCCAGGTGGCTGGTTTCAGACGATCCCCCAGATGAAGAAGCCGGATGTGGAGATAATGGGCTGGCGTGGTTACACGTGGTCTGCGGTTGTGAGGCTGGTTGGACGTACTGCCAAATTCTCAAAAATTACGTTGGAGAAATTAACATTCAATTCTTTGGCAACAGCTCTGGTGGACATTCCTGAAGTCAGCATGCCAATTGCACGCTCCCTTAAAACTTTAGACATCTGTCGCATTGTGTTGTGTGACAAAACTGCACATTTTCGAGAAGCCTTTTATTGTCCCAGCACAAGGTGCACCTGTGTAATGATCATGCTGTTTAATCAGCTTCTTGATATGCCACACTTGTCAGGTGGATGAATTATCTTGGCAAAGGAGAAATGCTCACTAATAGGGATGTAAACAAATTTGTGCTAAATAATTTGAGAGAAGTAAGCTTTTTGTGCAAATTAAACATTTCTGGGATCTTTTATTTCAGCTCATGAAACATGGGACCAACATTTTACAGGTTACATTTATATTTTTTGTTCAGTATAATTACAACATCTATATTGGTATAATTTTCACATCATAAGTATAGTCACATCTATTTAGCGTATCTTACCTGGATATGGTCATGTCAGGTTTACCCTCAGAGGAAATCCCTCGTCTCCCTTGAAGACATATGGGCTCGGTGTTTGGGTCCGCGGAAAGCACTCTGGCCTTGTTACTGGCAGCTGGCCTGCAATGAGTTGGGCGCCGAACTTGCTTCATGAGAAGATTCCTGCATCTCCCTCCCGACCAAATTCGATCATGGTGAAGCAGCACCTTGCATCGCAGACTGCCATCAGGTCCATTGAGAAAAAGCCCTTGTAGTTGTAGTACTTGCTCCCCGAGTTTGCCGGAGCTAGATCTGAATATGTTTTCCGTTGACAGTTCCTGCACAACACAGACAATTCCAACAATCCCCAAACTCTCTGGCAATTTCTTCCCATTTTGCCATGGAGGAATAAACAACAAAATCCTCCTTCAGGACATGCCAGATAGCCTGGCAAACTTCTGTGATGATGGCACAAACTGTTGAGATTCCTAGCTTATAACTCGCAGAGATACTTTGCTGTGTGCTGCCACTCGCACCGAATGCTGTGAGTTCTCTCGTGCGATTTATGTGAGGGGCAAGCAGCTGAAGCAAGTCGTCAAATCTGTCAAACCGACATCCAAAAGTATTGAAAATGTATTTCCTCGTCAAGGCTTCGCATAGGTTGGACAAGAGACATGTCTTCTCCGTCGTCCCCTCTTGTAATGTTCAGTGGATGAACTTGCCCTTTTCTCAGTCGTTTTCTCTTCTTCTCCTGAGTACTAAGAGGAGTTCTTGCTGTTCAAGTTCTCGAAATCACAAATTCATAGAGAGACATGTTTGCCTCTGTGTCTATAAAGTAGCACTGTAAAGCTTAGAACACCAGACATTTACATTTTAGTCATTTAGCAGACACTCTTATCCAGATCAACTTACAGTAGTGAATGCATACATTTCATACATTTTTTCCCCATACTGGGAATCGAACCCACAACCCTGGCATTGCAAACACCATGGTCTACCAACTGAGCCACAGGGGACATGTAGCTAGCTGTATTTGTAAACAAAAAAAAGGCATATAACACCAGATCCGGAAGGTCAAATGGCATCGCTAGCTACAGTCAGAGTGCCTCGGACCCTCTTGCTTGGTAAGCTACTCTGGCTCCCCAAGCCCTAGAGGATTTACACAACACAAGGCGGACTTCCTCTCTGGGTGGAACGCAACGACGATTCTGGACAGAAATGCACGCCCTTGTACATGCATGCACATCAATAGACAGAGTGGAGTCTTTAGGCAAACACACGCGCACACACTCAGGACAACCTAGCCTACACAAACGCACTATGCTAACATACACACAAACACACTATGCTAACATACTCACAAACGCACATTTCAACCATCATACTCACACACACTCAGCCCAACCCACTTACTAGTATACACCGGAACAGACTATTAGCTGAACTAACTGTTCCCACAGCATTCACTCAATGTTAATCTTTCTGACAGTGCAAACACAATTGAATACACTTTTAATTGACGTGCTGTATTTGCTTATGCAAATCCACACACATTCCTATTCAATAACTATTGGCACAAACTAGGAACGCCAAAGCCTGTATTTCTGTGAGTAAATAGCGACAGACCAAATAGCGATGCTGTGTTTTTCTGGAAGACAACGCAAATAATTGTATTGTCAGAGTAACCAACACATCCCCATGCTAACCGCAGCCATGGCAACAACCATCATCACTGCTCCGCCCGCCCAAACACTGTCCTAAACCCTTCAACCACAACTGGCACTGTCACCAACTGTCGCCTACACTGGCTATCGTCAATTACACTACCATATTAACACCACGGCCATCCCCCTCACCATGGCAACGATTATCATCACCGCAGCCATAGACGCTATTGTGACTGGCTGAATCATCACAGTCAGCCACACAGCAATAATGAAGCATTAGATCCAGGTCCATTTCCAGACCTGGAAGCACAATGAACATGCACACTGGCTCTGTGTAGAGACATGACAAAACTCTGTCAATCTAACACGGCCAAACCATCTGCCGCTCTAGTGTCACACACACACAATGACAGAGGAACAGAAACAGGAGCCCAGATGTGTGGAATCCCTAGAGTACATAGACACACTGCTGGTGTTACGCTTCCATTTGGCCCACAAACAATACGATAGTTAACCTAGCTTCAGAGAGAGAGAGAGCGAGAGAGAGAGAAGACAGACAGTTTAACTGCAGTCATGCATGGGATCAGGTATTATGTTGAGTTCCCAGTACTTACCCCTTTCATCTGCTGGGCTCCAGTGACCAGTTGCAGAGTCTTCTCCAGCTCCTTCTCAATGCGGCCCGCCCAATGCATCATTCTGAGGGAACAAACACACACAGCTGTAACTTTAATATACAAGCTTATCACAAATATTATGAGTTGGGGAAGGGCGTAAGAAAGTCAGTTCCCTTCCCTTGTTAAACCTCAAGTGATGTATATAATTGCATGTGATGTGTGTGTGTTCTGCCTGCAGCTATGGAACCCTGACCTGTTCACCGGTCGTGCTACCTGTCCCAGACCTGCTGGAACCCTGACCTATTCACCGGACGTGCTACCTGTCCCAGACCTGCTGTTTTCAACTCTCTAGAGACAGCAGGAGCGGTAGAGATACTCTCAAAGATCGGCTATGAAAAAGCCAACTGACACTTACTCTTGTGTTACTGACTTGTTGCACCCTCGACAACTACTATGATTATTATTATTTGACCATGCTGGTCATTTATGAACATTTGAACATCTTGGCCATGTGCTGTTATAATCTCCACCTGGCACAGCCAGAAGAGGACTGGCCACCTCTCATAGCCTGGTTCCTCTCTAGGTTTCTTCCTAGGTTTTGGCCTTTCTAGGGAGTTTTTCCTAGCCACCGTGCTTCTACACCTGCATTGCTTGCTGTTTGGGGTTTTAGGCTGGGTTTCTGTACAGCACTTTGAGATATCAGCTGATGTAAGAAGGGCTATATAAATACATTTGATTTGTGTGTGTGTGTGTGTGTGTGTGTGTGTGTGTGTGTGTGTGTGTGTGTGTGTGTGTGTGTGTGTGTGTGTGTGTGTGTGTGTGTGTGTGTGTGTGTGTGTGTGTGGTGGGGTGTATGTGTGTTTATCTGTCTGTTTGTCTGTATCTATCCGTCTTTCTGTCCATCCGTCACTCACTCCCCTCCTTCCTTCTATAGACACACTGTCTTTTTTTCATCTCCTAACGTCAGTTTTATTCATCAACATCCCGTCCAGCCGCCACTCATCCCTGGGGTTCTGGTTGGACGGAGCGTGAGCGTGTGTTCTTTTGGCTGGGCCTCGATCAGCAGCAGGGCTGTAATAAAAAAGCTTCACTTCTGACAGAAGTGCACAATAAGCAGGAGGCGCTCTCAGTGGACGGAGCCAAGTCTGGAATTAAGAGCTCAAACGTCTGGGGCTCATCAGTTTATATCTTCCATCAAGGCTGCAAATGACTTAATGGATCAAGATGTTCACAAGCTGCTGTTCGATCAGCAAGAGTTACCAACTTAGAGTGGAGTCCCTACCCACCCAGGCATCACTCAGATAGAAATAAGAAATAATTATACTAACATACATGGGAAAAGAATAGTAATGAATAACAATAATAACAATAATAACTAAGTCATGTACAACTGTTGAGGAAAAGTAACCAAATAAATTCTACAAAACATGAAACTGTACCCTTTTTTCTGTCCGTGTCTTTATGGTTGTGTTTTGACTAGACGGTAGCAGACGACTCTGAGCCACGCAGCCTTTCCTTTCAGACACACCAGACACTCACATCACCAGCACAACACTGTCATTTGTCTCTTAATAATACCACAAAAAACAAATGTCAGCGTTAAATGTCAGATTATTTGGAAAGAAAAGACAGATCTATTAACCAATACCAATCTGCCAAGAAGTGACAGAGAGACCTGGAACGACTGAGTATAGTTAACAGTACATCATATCTGTAACCAGGACCACTGACAGGAATCAGATAAGACATAGGCCTCTGTGAGTGTAGAGAAAGCATTTGTTCAAATGTTACCCACATAGAATAATGTGTCTTGACTGTGTTTATAAGGGGGATATAGAGAATAAGAGAGGAAAAGAGGATTGCCTCTAAAAAAGGATTGCACAAGGCAGGATTGCTCAAGAAAGCTCGCTGACTATGAAAAGGTCACCTAGCAATGAAGTGAACACAGGCTTAAAGTGAGACCACACTGGAGCAGAATGCACTGATGCTAACAGCTAGTGACAATACCTCTGTCCCCAAGCTAAGCACACTCCTTACACAACTTGACTAGTGTACAGTCACCTATACACAAATGCAAATACACACACACACACACACACTTGCACATGACAGACACAACCAAGTTGTATACATATGCATACTGCGTTAAAACACACAAACAAACACAACATTGGTGGTGAACTATCCTTTTGCACGGTAAATATTGCTGGATTGACCTACTGACTCTCAGGCTAAGGCTGATTTATCTCATGTTTAAGCTAAGCCAATGTTGACCTTAATATGGGCTGTTACTTCAAAGTTTTACATTTTTTTAATGTCACACGCAGAAGTACAGTGAAATTATTTTCTTGCGAGCTCTAAACCCAACAATGCAGTGATCAAAATCAATGTAGTAGCCTACTCAAAATAACTTACGGTATTATTAGTATTAAATCCAAAAGTGTATTTTAAATATCACTATTTGTATGAGCCTAGAATAATTAATTAGGTTACATAATATGTGCATGAATAGGTCCAAAAGTAGAATTCCATCAAATATCGTTCAGCGAGTTTGGGACATTCATTGGGTCTGTCATCCAAGACTATCTCAGGCCGACATGAAACGAGTTTATTATCAACCCAATAGCTCTTCATTCAAGCTCCATCGCAACGTTGAATCGATGGATCTCTAAACCCAAGTCATTTCTAGTGAGGTGAAGCATTGAAAAATTATCCATATTAGGACTATATTCATACGTTTATGAAAGTAAATGTTAGTGAAATTGCATATAATTTGATGCACAATATTGCAAGACATAATTTACCCCGAGATGATTTTGTAAAGTCCAGTCCACCTCCAATGATAAGTTATCACCATTATTTGTTTTTCATCAAATGGACAGTAGGCCTACTGTAATTGGCCAATAACCTGATGTTCAGCACACACACACACACACACACCAGCGACAACACCCATCCACCGGGGTGTCACACTTTTCTCTGGATTACCTTAATCCGATGTCACATTGTACATTTCTCTTCGCTGTTGTTCACTATATTCACCTCAAGGACTCTTTTCATTAGCACTACTTTAGTTCCAGTTTACATCGTCGTCGTCCCCCCCCCCCCCCCCCCCCCCCCCCCCCGAGTTACCTGGCACGTCTGTGTAAGAACTGCAGCGAATTGTGATTGACCTTGACAGTCTTAACAGTCTCTAAAAAAAATAACTTCGTTTCTTATCCAAACAACCAGCGGCCTTGTAAAATGTAAATACGGTTCGACTCGGTCTAGAAATTAAATGTAGTCTATGCGTAGAGTTCAGAAATTAGGCTATCACGTCTATAACAATATTATGACACATGCCTTATTAGCCTATTCATACAAGACAATAATGATTAGTAAATGTTTCAATTTATTTGGGCGGGATAGCCTAAAACGGTTACATCAAGAAAATCTTGACACACAGTTGTCTCTGTGAGAATCGCCGTCATAAATCCTGCAACAGTCCCACTACACAGCTCGCAGCTCCAAAAGGAGGGCTCGCTAGCCAGATAATAATTGCCCATATACACAGTCAGTAGCCTAATATGTCATAGGCTACTAATGTCCGACTAAGAGCGTTGTAGCCTAAAGCATGAGCTTGTGAATTATACATGTTTTTATTAGTCTATTAAAATGACGTCCTCCTGTGCGTAATTGTGTAGCCAGAGCGCAAAGCATTGATTCTTATTTTAAAAAGCGATGCATTGGAAGAGGAGGGAATAGATGTGGAATTATAGAGTAGTGAATTATAGAGTAGTGAATTATAGAGTAGAATAGATGCATCCGAGGAGGAAAGTTCCCAAATTCATCCTTATCAAATTCTTCAGTGATCAGATAGCACACATTCTATAGTTTCATATCAATTATTGATTTATAAACCAGATCTCAAATTAGAGAGAGAGAGGGGAGGGGAGGGTTATCCCTGAAGCAACAGTAAGGCTCCAGAATCAGACGACCTTTACTGACACAAGAGACGCAGAAAAAGTTCCAAGCATGTTTTAATCAGACGACCTTTACTGACACAAGAGACGCAGAAAAAGTTCCACGCATGTTTTAGGCTACACATTGATTGAATCCCAAAATGAAAAACAATATATAGGTTAATGCAATACATGTCAGAATAACATTTCAAATAGCGTTGGGTGTAACGGGCCCTATAATGCTTATTAATAAGATATAGGCCTATACGGCTGAGGCCAGATTTCCTTATGCATATCGTTGTGCCTATTCCAACTTGCATAGCCTGTTGCTGCCTACAATACAATACTGTCAATTAAGAAATGTTTTATTTACACAATTTGATGAAATATAATCAAGAAAAACTATCTAAATCTTGATGCACACGATGGTGAATAGCTAATACTGATAACACTGCAATGGAATGATTAGTCTAACTGTCAAACCCATTCTAATTAATATGACCTATACCTACACTTATTTTAGTAATATTTAGGTCATATGTTTTCAAGGTATTGGGGTCGAGGAGAGAGATATATTCGTAAAACTCAATTGAAGAGTTCGTTCTCCTTCACACCCACCTGGTGAAATGCGCGTGCAGTGCCATGGCGCAACGGGAGTGCAAGATTTGGACATCCTCGCGGGCACTTTCCCTCCGGTTATAGGCTGCCTCCGTTACGGAGGGGCATGGAATTTTGCTGCTTTAAATTTACTGAATCTTTTTTTTTTAAACGTTACCATGGCAATAAAATCAGTCGAATTGATTGATAGTTAGGCTACTTTGATTTAGTTTTTTTTAAGGGATTAGCATTGTGACTTGGTTAGGTCGAAGTAGCTCGGCTATCACCTATGCGCTTTCTGAATGCTTTTGTCAACATTGTAGCATGTTTGACTATCCGTTATGAACGCAGAAGAAAATAAAAAATACTAGGTGATTTGTATTGAGCAGAAATGTTATCTAATCCCAAACCATGATCAATAATTGGACTCCCATGCTATTACGGCGAGCACCTGTGCCTTGCCATTAGTAACCCATGCACCTATCCATGCAAACAACATCCCATAATCGACAATATTTGGAAGGGCAGAAGTAGTAGATTGGACTATGGCTAAACTGTCATTGCTACAATAACATTCGTGCACGCGGATATATCTGTAACGTAGCTCACGCATGATTCAGAGACAGAAACTGCGTTTCTGTTTCAACATCAGAGCCAGTTAGCATCGCGCGACTATCGCACCTTTTAGTAAACCGCACGGTTTGGGCAAACTGTCCCAGTTCTGAGCTCTCATCTCAGCAATAACCCCTGTTTCCATCTCCCTAAATGTAGGCTACTTACGTGTAGTGCTGGGGGAAGCGGAGGCTCCCCGTTGCCGGCGAAGAGACGCTAATGATGAGGATAGTTTGGATTGAGAACATACAGAAAATACCGTAGGACTGAGCGCAGATCGCCATTTTCCATAAAATATTCAAGAAACTGGGATAAATAGAATGGGACCGTGAGAATAATCTCTTACAGCCGAACTAAGAATAAACGCTGAGCTCCGGAAAGTGTGTCGGTTGATAGCGAGAACTCGCGCTGTGAAATCTCAATCTGAAATGTACAGAGGATTGGCAGGTCAAGACAGCGGATTCGAAGACTCACAGATGCATTGACGCTGCTGCCGCCGCTGCTGCTGCTGTGCCTATTTGCGCACTCCTCCCTCTCCCTGCCTTGCACATTTGCTCCGCTCACTCGCTCTCCAATGTAACAAAACCAACGGCGTGAACACAAGAGGACACATTCGCGCCAATATTCCAACACGACAGACGGGGGCGCGCGTCAGGCTCACTGTTCTGTTCACCATGCAGGATTATGAGCACAAAGGAACCAAGGCTTTGTTTTGGTAGTAACAGGCATGCTCTAGACGGGTAATACATTAACTTGAGAAATGTTCTTCTCTTTGTTGGAGTCAAAGTCTTTAGTAACAGTTGTTGTGAAGGACAGGAGTCATTGGAGACTGTACAAGCACCCTCAACAACCCCAAGTATTTATTCTCTGGTTCTCAAACTCTAAAGCACTGTTACTGCAGTGTTCCCTTGTGTCCTAACATATTTAACACAACATTATACTGCTGCATGATTACTGACCCAGTAAAAATACAAGGCCATAGAAACAGACATATCCAGGTGCTCCACATCCTGTTACCAGGCCAGCTCTGTATATCTGTTCTGTCTATCTGTCTGTCTGTCTCTGTTCTGTCAACCTGTCTCTGTTCTGTCAACCTGTCTCTGTTCTGTCAACCTGTCTGTCTGTCTGTCTGTCTGTCTGTCTGTCTGTCTGTCTGTCTGTCTGTCTGTCTGTCTGTCTGTCTGTCTGTCTGTCTGTCTGTCTGTCTGTCTGTTCTGTCTGTCTCTGTTCTGTCTGTCTCTGTTCTGTCTGTCTCTGTTCTGTCTGTCTGGCTGATTTGTAGCCCGGCTGATTTGTAGGGGTCCAGATTTTGCAGCTCTTTCAGAACATTGGCTATCTGGATTTGGGTGAAGGAGAAATGGGAGAGGCTTGGGCAAGTTGCTGTGGGGGGTGCAGGGCTGTTGACCGGGGTAGGGGTAGCCAGGTGGAAAGCATGGCCAGCCGTAGAAAAATGCTTATTGAAATGATCAATTGTCGTGGATTTATTAGTGGTGACAGTGTTTCCTAGCCTCAGTGCAGTGGGCAGCTGGGATGAGGTGCTCTTATTCTCCATGGACTTTACAGTGTCCTAGAACTTTTTGGAGTTTGTGCTACAGGATGCAAATGTCTGTTGAAAAAGCTAGCCTTTGCTTTCCTAACTGCCTGTGTATATTGGTTCCTAACTTCCCTGAAAAGTTGCATATCGCGGGGGCTATTTGATGCTAATGCAGTATGCCATAGGATGTTTTTGTGCTGTTAAAACTCATTTTTCAAACACTTCACAAATTACTTGTTAACCTGTTGGGGGTAGGGGGCAGTATTTACACGGCCGGATAAAAAACGTACCCGATTTAATCTGGTTATTACTACTGCCCAGAAACTAGAATATGCATATAATTATTGGCTTTGGATAGAAAACACCCTAAAGTTTCTAAAACTGTTTGAATGGTGTCTGTGAGTATAACAGAACTCATATGGCAGGCAAAAACCTGAGAAGATTCTGTACAGGAAGTGCCCTCTCTGACTATTCCTTGAGCTTCTTGTCTCTATTTATTGAAGACTGAGGATCTTTGCTGTAACGTGACACTTCCTACGGCTCCCATAGGCTCTCAGAACCCGGGAAAAAGCTGAATGATATCGAGGCAGCCCCTGGCTGAAACACATTATCGCCTTTGGCAAGTGGCCGATCAGAGGACAATGGGCTTAGGCGCGTGCACGAGTCGACCCCATGCTTTATTTTCTTTCGTCTTTTTACCTAAATGCAGATTCCCGGTCGGAATATTATCGCTTTTTTACGAGAAAAATGGCAAAAAAATTGATTTTAAACAGCGGTTGACATGCTTCGAAGTACAGTAATGGAATATTTAGAAATTTTCTGTCACGAAATGCGTCGTGCTCGTCACCCTTCTTTACCATTCGGATAGTGTCTTGAACGCACGAACAAAACGCCGCTATTTGGATATAACTATGGATTATTTTGAACCAAACCAACATTTGTTATTAAAGTAGAAGTCCTGGGAGTGCATTCTGACGAAGAACAGCAAAGGTAATAACATTTTTCTTATAGTAAATCTGACTTTGGTGAGTGCTAAACTTGCTGGGTGTCTAAATAGCTAGCCCTGTGATGCCGGACATATTGAGTGCATAGAGGAGTTCTGTATCTATAATTCTTAAAATAATTGTTATGCTTTTTGTGAACGTTTATCGTGAGTAATTTAGTACATTTTTTGTAAATTCAACGGAAGTTTGCGGGGGGTATGCTAGTTCTGAACATCACATGCTAATGTAAAAAGCTGGTTTTTGATATAAATATGAACTTGATTGAACAAAACATGCATGTATTGTATAACATACTGTCCTAGGGTTGTCATCTGATGAAGATCATCAAAGGTTAGTGCTGCATTTAGCTGTCTTCTGGGTTTATGTGACATTATATGCTAGCTTGAAAAATGGGTGTCTGATTATTTCTGGCTGGGTACTCTGCTGACATAATCTAATGTTTTGCTTTCGTTGTAAAGCCTTTTTGAAATCGGACAGTGTGGTTAGATTAATGAGAGTCTTGTCTTTAAAATGGTGTAAAAATAGTCATATGTTTGAGAAATTCAAGTAATAGCATTTCTAAGGTATTTGAATAACGCGCCACAGGATTCCACTGGCTGTTAAGTAGGTGGGACGATTTCGTCCCGCCGACCCTAGAGAGGTTAACAAACTATAGTTTTGGCAAGTCGGTTAGGACATCTACTTTGTGCATGACACAGGTAATTTTTCCAACAATTGTTTACAGACAGATTATTTCACTTATTATTCACTGTATCACAATTCCAGTGGGTCAGAAGTTTACACACAATCAGTTGACTGTGCCTTTAAACAGCTTGGAAAATTCCAGAAAATTATGTCATGGCTTTAGAAGCTTCTGATAGGCTAATTGACATCATTTGAGTCAATTGGAGGTGTACTTGTGGATGTATTTCAAGGCCTACCTTCAAACTCAGTGCCTCTTTGCTTGACATCATGGGAAAATCCAAAGAAATCAGCCAAGACCTCAGAAAAATAATTGTAGGCCTCCAGAAGTCTGGTTCAAGTATAAACACCATGGCACCACGCAGTCGTCATACCGCTCAGGAAAGAGATGCGTTCTGTCTCCTAGAGATGAACGTACTTTGGTGTGAAAAGTGCAAATCAATCCCAGAACAACAGCAAAGGACCTTGTGAAGATGCTGGAGGAAACAGGTACAAAAGTATCTCTATCCACAGTAAAATTAGTCCTATATCGACATAACCTGAAAGGCCACTCAGAAAGGAAGAAGCCACTGCTCCAAAACCACCATAAAAAAGCCAGACTACGGTTTGCAACTGCACATGGGGACAAAGATCATACTTTTTGGAGAAATGTCCTCTGGTCTAATGAAACAAAAATAGAACTGTTTGGCCATAATGTCCATCGATATGTTTGGAGGAAAAAGGGGGAGGCTTGCCAGCCGAAGAACACCATCCCAACCGTGAAGCACGGGGGTGGCAGCATCATGTTGTGGGGGTGCTTTGCTGCATTAGGGACAGGTGCACTTCACAAAATAGATGGCATCATGTGGAAGGAAAAGTACATGGATATATTAAAGCAACATCTCAAGACATCAGTCAGGAAGTTCAATCTTGGTCGCAAATGGGTCTTCCAAATGGACAATGACCCCAAGCATACTTCCAAAGTTGCGGTAAAATGGCTTAAGGACAACATAGTCAAGGTATTGGAGTGGCCATCACAAAGCCCTGACCTCAATCCTATAGATCATTTATGGGCAGGACTGAAAAAGCGTGTTTGAGCAAGGAGGCCTACGAGCCTGACTCAGTTACACCAGCTCTGTCAGGAGTAATCGGCCACAATTCACCCAACTTATTGTGGGAAGCTTGTGGAAGGCTACCCGAAACATTTGACCCAAGTTAAACAATTTAAAGGCAATGCTACCAAATGACCCACTGGGAATGTGATGAAATAAATAAAAGCTGAAATAAATCGTTCTCTCTACTATTATTCTGATATTTCACACTCTTAAAATAAAGTGGTGATCCGGGAAATTTTTACTAGGATTAAATGACAGGAATTGTGAAAAACTGAGTTTAAATGTATTTGGCTACGGTGTATGTAAACTTCCGACTTCAACTGTATATGTCTCTGACCCCAAGATGTCTGTCTGTCTGTCTGTCTGTCTGTCTGTCTGTCTGTCTGTCTGTCTGTCTGTCTGTCTGTCTGTCTGTCTGTCTGTCTGTCTGTCTGTCTGTCTGTCTGTCTGTCTGTCTGTCTAATTTGTAAGTCGCTCTGGATAAGAGCGTCTGCTAAATGACTTAAATGTAAAAATGTAAATGTCTGTCTGTCTGTCTGTCTGTCTGTCTGTCTGTCTGTCTGTCTGTCTGTCTGTCTGTCTGTCTGTCTGTCTGTCTGTCTAATTTGTAAATCGCTCTGGATAAGAGCGTCTGCTAAATGACTTAAATGTAAAAATGTAAAGCTGTCTGTCTGTCTGTCTGTCTGTCTGTCTGTCTGTCTGTCTGTCTGTCTGTCTGTCTGTCTGTCTGTCTGTCTGTCTGTCTGTCTGTCTGTCTGTCTGTCTGTCTGTCTGTCTGTCTGTCTGTCTGTCTGTCTGTGTCCGTCCGTCCGTCCGTCCATCTCCCAATCAAAGGAAAGGTTGAAGACATCCTGTCCCTGTGGCAGTCCCCAGGTGATCTGTATCTCTCTGCTCATCTCTGGATGTGGTGTGACCGGGTGTTTCCTCCTTCCTCTGTTGATCTTTGTTCAGTTGATCAGTGGGGGACATGCAAGTGCACTCTCCTTACAGAAGCAAACAGCCAGCGCTCCACAGGATTCCTGTGCTGTGCAGCAGCTCTGTCAGTCAATGACAGGTAGCCATGAAGACAACTCAGTCAGAGATAAAAAATCGCCCCTGAATGTAGGAGTAAGGACGTTTTGCTGTATTCTGCCATGCAATTATGTATCAGCTAAATATGGGTTTGTTTAGCAAGCCTTTAATGGACTATAGTTTATGTTAGATTGACCAGGAAGCTCGCTCACTCCCCCTTGTCTAGAGCTTTTGACTCCAACTAGTCTGATCAAGTCAGACAGTAACAGGGAGACATGCTGAGGACTGATTCATTATTCCCAATGGGACACCAGCCTTAATTGATACTCTGATGATGCATTCAAATCAGCACATTTCCCATCATAACATTAATTATACCAATATAAACAGCGATGAATGAGTCACTCACCTATACATAGAGTATTTCTGCTGACTCACAGCAGTCCTGATTTCTCCTTCCTTTCAAAGGTACGCAACGTGGTCCTAAAGCACCTGGCCCACGGGGCCTAAGGAGAGAAAGATTAACGCAACTGCCATTCACAACCACTAATTGTGAGTCATTGCAAAGTAGCCATCACACAGAATGCTTGAGCATGTGAATGGTTTAAAATATACAGCTTCACCATGACTACATCCTTACAGAGGATGAGGGAGAATGATGTCACAGGCAGATACCCAGTGGTGGGAAAAAAACTCAATTGTCATACTTGAGTAAAAGTTAAGATACTTTAATAGAAAATGACTCAAGTAAAAGTGAAAGTCACCCATTAAAATACTACTTGAGTAAAAGTCTAAAAGTATTTGGTTTTAAATGTTCTTAAGTACAGTGGTAGAGTTAAAAGTAAAAGTAAATGCTATACCTCAAATTCCTTATATTAAGCAAACCAGACTACACCATTTTCTTGTTTGTTTTATTTACAGACAGCCAAGGGCACACTCCAACACTCAGACATAATTTACAAAGAAAGTATTTGTGTTAAGTGAGTCCACCAGATCAGAGGCAGTAGGGATGACAACAGATTATAGATAGTTGAGTGAATTGGACGATATTGCTGCCCTGCCTGAGCATTCAAAATGTTACGAGTACTTTTGGGTGTCAGGGAAAATGTATGGGAGTAAAAAGTAGAAATTTTCATAAAGAATGTAGTGGAGTAAAAGTAAAAGTTGTCAAAAATATGAATAGCAATGTAAAGTACAGATAACCTATGTGGCAAAGAAGGGGGTCGAGTGATAAATGGCAGATATGTGAGGGCAGAACTAATAAACGGGCTCTGCCCGATCACTAAAATGGCCACCCCGATCAGAACTACAGATCACAAAATGGCCGACCGCCCAAACTACAATTCCCAGAAGCAAGGGGAACCCTCAGAAGGTGGAGCCGACCCACAGATAAAAGGTCAAGAAAAAACAGGAAGAGAGAGAGAGGGCGGGAAGGATCTATGAACCATAGAGAAAGAGACATTCTACATTGGCTGGATTTACCGTGTACGAGCTGGACTGTTTTGGACTTACCTGTTGGCGTTTAGACCTGGACCTACCGAGAACCAGATTTGTGTACCGAACCCTGCTATCCTTGACCTTACCTGCGGCCTGGGTGGACCAGGACAGCGAAACAAACACACAGGTACTGTCATGTTCGAAATAACTTTCATTCTGGACTGACTTTGGTGACAGTTTCCCACTTAATTTGTGACAAACGCTCCTAACTTTGAAGAGGTTTGCCACACGTGGTGGAGAGTGTGGGCACTGGATTAACCATACCGCTGGTTAGGTAGAAAAATAAAAAAAATTAAAAAAAGTTTAGTTAGCACTCCAAAGGGGAGTCAGGTTTTTTTTTTTTTTTTTGTGGCTTTGTTTGGTTAGGACAGTTTTTTTCAGGAAAATGAGTATGGAGGGAGCCATACAGGCCCTGTTACAAGTGGCGGCCGCCCAACAAGAGGCAACTAGAGCTCAACAAATAGCTCATCAGGATGCAATGCGAATGTATCAGGACACGTTACAGGTCCAGCACCACACCAACCAGCTGCTCAGAGAAGAGCAAAAGAGAAGTTAATTATCGGATCCGACAGCCAGGTCGACGGCCCCAGGAACAGATCTATCACATAAACCTGTTAAAAGCATGGAGAGAGAGAGAAACACTAATGGTCACGTACCCCACACACACTCAGGAGACAGGTGAAGTAAATATTTCACCTACTTTGTCCCCAGCACAAGTACAGGAAGTAAAGACCCTGATCCAGAAAAACAGAGATGTGTTTTCAGAAGTACCCGGCCGAACTGAGGTTACAGCTCATGATATCGTTTCCCTACCAGGGATAAAAGTGAGCATGAGGCCATATCGGGTACCCGAGGCTCGACAGGCAGCGATTAGAGCAGAGACGGAGAAAATGTTGACAGCTGGAGTGATCGAAGAGTCACATAGTGAGTGGTCTAGCCCAATTGTGATGGTCTCCAAGCCCGATGGGTCTTTGCGGTTCTGTAACGACTTTCGGAAGGTAAATGAAATCTCCAAGTTTGATGCCTAACCCATGCCCAGAGTAGACGAACTACTGGAGAAAATTGGTAAAGCTCGGTACATTACGACCCTGGACCTGACAAAAGGGTACTGGCAAATTCCTCTGACCCCCAGGGCCAAAGAAAAGACAGCCTTTGCAACCCCTGACGGTTTGTTTCAATACACCGTCATGCCATTCGGCCTACACGGGGCCCCAGCCACCTTTCAACGGCTCATGGACAAGGTCCTAAAACCGCACCAAACATACGCCGCAGCTTATTTAGATGACGTGGGGATCTACAGCCCAGATTGGGAATCCCACTTACCCCGGGTACAGGCGGTGTTAGACGCCCTTAGAAAGGCAGGGCTCACGGCGAACCCTGCCAAGTGTTATGTGGGGTTAGAGGAAACAGAGTATCTGGGATACACAGTGGGAAGAGGATTAATCAAACCCCAACGTAAGAAGGTGGAGGCAATTAGAGAATGGCCGAAACCAGTAAATAAGAAGCAGGTTCGAGCCTTCCTAGGGCTGACCAGGTACTACCGGAAGTTCATCCCAAGTTATGCCACAGTGGCCGCCCCACTCACCAACATGACTAGAGCCAGAGGGCCAAACATGGTCAAGTGGGATGAAAGGGCCACCAAAGCATTTAGGACATTACAGGAGGCCCTCTGCTGTAATCCAGTGCTGGTGGTACCAGACTTTGAGAGAGAGTTTGTGGTTCAGACGGATGGTTCAGAGGTCGGCTTGGGAACAGTGCTGTCCCAAGAAGTAGAAGGGGTGGAACACCCCATCCTGTTTTTAAGCAGGAAGCTGGAACCACGGGAAACCAACTACTCAGTTGTTGAGAAAGAGGCGCTGGCAGTAAAGTGGGCTCTGGAAAGCCTGAAATACTACCTGCTGGGGCGCCACTTCACCCTCATCAGTGACCATGCACCACTCACCTGGATGCATAGGGCTAAAGAGAAGAACGCTCAGGTGATGCGGTGGTTTTTGAGTCTCCAACCGTTTCACTTTGACTTGAAACACAGAGCAGGAAAGGAAATGGGAAATGTGGATGGGTTATCCCGCATGCACGCATATTTTGCTGCGGTAGCCCGACCTAGGGGGTCGGATCTAGGGGGGAGATGTGTGGCAAAGAAGGGGGTCGAGTGATAAATGGCAGATATGTGAGGGCAGAACTAATAAACGGTCTCTGCCCGATCACTAAAATGGCCACCCCGATCAGAACTACAGATCACAAAATGGTACTGTCATGTTCGAAAGAACTTTCATTCTGGGCTGACTTTGGTGACAGTTTCCCACTTAATTTGTGACAAACGCTCCTAACTTTGAAGAGGTTTGCCACACCTAGAAAATGACTTAAATAGTACTTCAAAGTATTTTCTTACACACCAGTGGAGATATCATAATGTACAGAGCATTTAAAATATATACACTACCGTTCAAAAGTTTGGGGTCACTTAGAAATGTCCTTGTTTTTGAAAGAAAAGCACATTTCTCGCTATTCCATGTGAGAAATTGACAAGAAACTGAAGATCTCGTACAATGCTGTGTACTACTCCCTTCACAGAACAGCACAAACTGGCTCTATCCAGAATAGAAAGAGGAATGGGAGGCCCCGGTGCACAACTGAGCAAGAGGACAAGTACATTAGAGTGTCTAGTTTGAGAAACAGACGCCTCACAAGTCCTCAACTGGCGGCTTCATTAAATAGCACCCGCAAAACACCAGTCTCAATGTCAACAGTGAAGAGGCGACTCCGGGATGCTGGCCTTCTAGGCAGAGTTGCAAAGAAAAAGCCATATCTCAGACTGGCCAATAAAAAGAAAAGATTAATATGGGCAAAAGAACACAGACACTGGGCAAAGGAAGATTGGAAAAAGGTGCTATGGAGAGACGAATCTACGTTTGAGGTGTTCGGATCACAAAGAAGAACATTTGTGAGATACAGAAAAAATGAAAAGATGCTGGAGTAGTGCTTGACGCCATCTGTCAGGCATGGTGGAGGCAATGTGATGGCCTGGGGGGTGCTTTTGTGGTGGTAAATTGGGAGATTTGTACAGTGTAAAAGGGATCTTGAAGAAGGAAAGCTATCACTCCATTTTGCAACGGCATGCCATACCCTGTGGACAGGGCTTAATTGGAGCCAATTTCCTCCTACAACAGGACAATGACCCAAAGCACAGCTCAAAACTATGCAAGAACTATTTAGCGAAGAAGCATTCAGCTGGGTTTCTGTCTATAATGGAGTGGCCAGCACAGTCACCGGATCTCAAACCTATTGAGCTGTTGTGGGAGCAGCTTGACCGTATAGTACATAAGAAGTGCCCATCAAGCCAATCCAACTTGTGGGAGGTGCTTCAGGAAGCATGGGGTGAAACCTCTTTAGATTACCTCAACAAATTGACAACTAGAATGCCAAAGGTCTGCAAGGCTGTAATTTCTGCAAATGTAGGATTCTTTGATGAAAGCAAAGTTTGAAGGACACAATGATTATTTCAATTAAAAATCATTATTTATAACCTTGTCAACGTCTTGACTGTATTTCCTATTCATTTTTGCAACTCAAGTATACCATGGCCTGACCAATGGTCGTATAAGAACCCAATTTCTCCTGCGCTATTGGTTCAGTGTGGAGCAAACTGAAGGGACAACAGCACAATGGTCTTGTGTTGACCAGTGGGGAGTTCTTTGCCTTTTCTGGCTCTTTTATCCCTTTGTAAGGTCACATTGGTGTACCAGATTCTAGGGTTAGTCACCCCAGGGCCTGGATCTCATTGTACAGACCGCTGAGATGCTTATAGCGAATCCACTCTTTATTAGTGATGATCGATCTGGGCTAAAGGATGAGATGGGTGAAAACACACAGATCAATGGCCTCAAGTCCCATTGATCCTCTAGAACCCTCAAACTCAGCTCTGGACCACAAAGCCAGTTCCACTGCGTTTTTTTCTTCTTCATTTTTACCCTATAATCAGGGACTGATTTAGACTTGGGACACCAGGTGGGTGCAATTCATTATCAGGTAGAACATAAAAGTAGCAGGCTCCGGACCTCGTAGGGTAAGAGTTGAATACCCCTGCTCTAGAGGCGAGGAGGCAGACATGGGCCGGGTCTCTGTACCCCTACCTGCTCCTTCTCATAGGACAGTTAGGCCCTCTTAAAGACATTCTCCGGAACTTTGGCGACTACTAAGTATTTTTTAAACCTCTCGCTTTGTGTTGGATGTGTTAATGTGTAGTTCATACATGCAGAATTACTGTCTTACCTTAATTAGCCTCAAAATCCCTTTTTTGAATGCAACTGTTTTGATGCACCCACAGAAGAGCGAGAGAGCAATGATGTAGTGTACATATCTGCACATATGTGCTTCATTCTATAGCTAGAGGACTCCTGACATCTCCAGGAGTGATAAGTATTATTTTTGTTTTCATCTATTAGACAGTTTTTTTTGCTAGCTAGGGCCATCTACTTTAAGTGCTGTCTGTCTTCCCAATAGCTTACCTGGTGTGTGAATTTGCAGATCATTTTTGACACATCAACCAGGTTTAAGGGGCAGGGCAATTTGTGACTGTTGTTTTGGTAATCAGTGCTGTATTGGAGAGGGAGTGGTTTCTCCTCTTCTAGGCAATCAGTAATTAGTACCGGGAGGTGTGTTCTTCACCTCTGCTAGGCAATTAGCAATTAGTGTTAGTACTTCAGTCTCCCCTGTTTTCTCAGCGGCAGCTGTAAGCGGCAGTCGTGTCTCGGGTCAGCAGCGGTCTCGTCGCCGAAACAAAGACGGTTCTGACGAGTTATTCGAGGAAAGAAAGAGAGGAAGCGCCACTCTCTCACTTGAATATCGGATCTAGTTAATTTCAGATGATCCTTTTTTGTTCTTTTGTAGCTTTGGCAACTAAACTCAGCAAAAAAAGAAACGTCCTCTCACTGTCGACTACGTTTATTTTCAGCAAACTTAACATGTGTAAATATTTGTCTGAACATAACAAAATTCAACAACTGAGACATAAACTGAACAAGTTCCACAGACATGTGACTAACAGAAATGGAATAATGTGTCCCTGAACAAAAGTAACAGTCAGTATCTGGTGAGGCCACCAGCTGCATTAAGTACTGCAGTGCATCTCCTCCTCATGGATTGAACCAGATTTGCCAGGTCTTGCTGTGAGATGTTACCCCACTCTTCCACTGGACATTTATGGGGGGAATTGCGCTAGCCATTTACATTTTAGTCATTTAGCAGACGCTCTTATCCAGAGCAACTTACAGTAGTGAATGCATACATTTCATGCAATTTTTGTACTGGCCCCCCGTGGGAATCGATCCCACAACCCTGGCATTGCACACACCATGCTGGCGTTGCAAACACCATGCTCTACCAACTGAGCCACAGGGAAGGCTGCCCTCACCCTCCGATCCAACAGGTCTCAGACGTGCACAATGGGATTGAGATCCGGGCTCTTCGCTGGCCATGGCAGAACAAAGACATTCGTGTCTTGCAGGAAATCACGCACAGAATGAGCAGTATGGCTGGTGGCATTGTCATGCTGGAGGGTCATGTCAGGATGAGCCTGCAGGAAGGGTACCACATGAGGGAGGAGGATGTCTTCCCTGTAACGCACAGCGTTGAGATTGCCTGCAGTGACAACAAGCTCAGTCCGATGTGACACACCGCCGCAGACCATGATGAACCCAACATCTCCAAATCGATCCCGCTCCAGAGTACATACCTTGGTGTAGCGCTCATTCCTTTGACGATAAATGCGAATCCGACCATCACCCCTGGTGAGACAAAACCGCGGCTCGTCAGTGAAGAGCACCTTTTGCCAGTCCTGTCTGGTCCAGCGACGGTGGGTTTGTGCCCATAGGCGACGTTGTTGCCGGTGATGTCTGGTGAGGACCTGCTTTACAACAGGCCTACAAGCCCTCAGTCCAGCCACTCTCAGCCTATTACGGACAGTCTGAGCACTGATGGAGGGATTATGCGTTCCTGGTGTAACTCGGGCAGTTGTTGTTGCCATCCTGTATCTGTACCGCAGGTGTGATGTTCGGATGTACCGATCCTGTGCAGGTGTTGTTACACGTGGTTTGCCACTGCGAGGACGATCAGCTGTCCGTCCTGTCTCCCTGTAGCTCTATTTTAGTTATCTCACAGTACGGACATTGCAATTTATTGCCTTGGCCACATCTGCAGTCCTCATGCCTCCTTGCAGCATGCCTAAGGCACGTTCACGCAGATGAGCAGGGACCCTGGGCATCTTTCTTTTAGTGTTTTTCAGAGTCAGTAGAAAGGCCTCTTTAGTGTCCTAAGTTTTCATAACTGTGACCTTAATTGCCTACCGTCTCTAAGCTGTTAGTGTCTTAACGACCGTTCCACAGGTGCACGTTCATTAATTGTTTATGGTTCATTGAACAAGCATGGGAAACAGTGTTTAAACCCTTTACAATGAGGATCTGTGAAGTTATTGGGATTTTTACGAATTATCTTTGAAAGACAGGGTCCTGAAAAAGGGATGTTTCTTTTTTTGCTGAGTTTTTGTGTATGTTTTCTATGCCAGTTTGCTCCTCTCCATGTCGGCTTTACAGACACTCCCAACCCCTTGGCTGCAGCCCTTCTAATTTAGTGTACCCTGCGTGCCCAGCCCATGTGCAATTCTTGGTCCCTGGCAGCGTTTGAACACCAAGTTCATCTCAGCCTATAATGCCCTTTAGTCCCTTGACCTTTTGGCCCTGACAGAGACATGGATCACCCCAGAGAACACTGCTTATCCAGCTGCTCTTTCTTCATCTGAATAAGTTTTCTCTAATAGTCCAAGAGCATCTGGTTGTCATGGTGGTGGCACAGGGCTACTAATTTCTCCTAAGTGGAGATTTTCTCTTTTCTCCCTCTCTCACCTGTCCATGTCCTCGTTTTTTTAATTCAATGCTGTCACTGTCACTTGTCCACTCAAGATTAACATTGTTGTCAACTATTGCCCACCAGGTGCCCTTATAGAGTTCCTCAATGAGCTTGACACCTTATAAGCTAATTTCCTGACAATAGCGCACCACTCTTCGTACTTGGGACTTCAACCTTCCGATATCTGCCTTCAATTAATTTATTTCCAACTCTCTCTTTCCCGTGCTTGCTTCTTTTGACCTAATCTTTTCCCAGTCCCCTCCCACTCAATATGCTTGACCTCATCTTTACTAGAGGCTGTTTGCCTACTAATGTCACTGCAACCACTCTCCAGGTTTCTGCATCCTACCTGGCAGGCCACTCCTACCAGGTGTCATGGAGAGGATCTGTGTCTGCACCACGTACTCTCACGACTGATGTCCCCCAGGGCTCGGTTCAAGGCCCTCTCCTCTTCTCTCTATACACCAGGTCACTCGGCTCTGCCATATCCTCACATGGTCTCTCCTATCATTGCTATGCGGATGACGCTGAACTACTTTTCTTCTTCCCTGCTTCGGACACCAAGATGGCGACACGCATCTCTGCATGCCTGGCAAATATCTCAGCTTTGATGTCAGCACACCACCTCAAGCTCAACCTCGACAAGATGGTGCTGCTCTTCCTCCCAGGGAAGGCCTTCCCACTCAAAGACCTCTCCATCACGGTTGACAACTCCACACTGTCCCTCTTCCTGAGTGCAAATAACCTTGGCATGACCCTGGATAACACCCTTTCATTCTCTGCAAACATCAAAGCAGTGACTCGCTCCTGCAGGTTCATGCTCTGCAACATCCGTAGAGTACGGCCCTACCTCACACAGGAAGTGTCACAGGTCCTAATCCAGGAATTTGTAAACCTTCCCAAATTCTTCCATATCACCCCGCTCCTCCACACACTCCCAGTCGAAGATCACATCCAATATAAGACCATGGTACTTGCCTACGGAACTGCCACTCCCTACCTTCAGGCTATGCTCAAACCCTACACCCCAACCCAAGCACTCTATTCTGCCACCTCTGGTCTCTTGGCCCTCCCATCTTGCTCTGCCCACTCCAAGCTCTTCTTTCTCCTGGCACCCCAATGGTGGAAGCAGCTTCCCCCTGAGGCTAGGACAGCTGAGTCCCTGCCCATCTTCTGAAAACATCTGAAACTCTACCTCTTCAAAGACTACCCCCCCCCCAACTCTCCCTTCATGAACTAACCATCACACTTGACTTCTTCCCTGATTAGTTCTGACTTTGCTGATCACTACTTTATTGAGGAAGAACATACTTATTTAACCAGGCAAGTTAGTTAAGAACAAATTCTTATTTACCTATGACGGCCTACTCCTATTAATTGTGCACCAACCAACCACAGCCAGATGTAATATAGCCTGGATTCAAACCAGGTACTATAGTGACACCTCTTACACTGAGATGCAGTGCCTTAGACCGCCGCGCCACCTGGGAGCCTGAGTGATATGTGGTTGTCCCACCTAGCTAGCTTAAGATGAATGCACTAACTGTAGGTCGCTCTGGATAAGAGTGTCCGGTAAATGACTAAAATGTAAAAATGTGCGACGTAGTACGCAGTTTTCTGGGACCACTTTTGGCTACGTTCAGAACTACTGGTTAAAAAGTATATAAAAGTACCAGAGAATCCCTTTAAAAAGATTGACCTGCCAATAGGTTATTGATCTGGGGAGTGGAGCGGATGGGAAGGAAACCGGGCCTTGCTATTCTGTGTCTCCTCCATACTTTCAGTCCTTCCAGCTCTTTAAAGGGAATGCTCCCCCACACAGAGGCCAAGTAGGAACAAATTCATCACACCTTGTTTCCCCTGTCTCCAGGCCCAAGGGAAGTCACCCACCCAGCCAGCAAGCCATACACACACCCACAAACACACACACACACAGCCAGCCTTATCTCTCTCCTCCTTATCCATCTCTCCCTTCCTCCATTCCTCCCCCCTACGCCTCCTGCTGTGACCTGTGCAGGATAGGAATAAGTTATATATGTGGCGATAAAACAGATCTCGTCAGAATGCTGTAGATATTATTCTCTTGTTTTCTACAGACCAATGTATAAACCGTTGCTTATCTGATCCTGTAAATAATCCTGGGTTGCATAATCCCTGGTCGTCCTGCAGACAGACGACGTGGAGAGATACAGTATGTAGGAAGTAATATGGAGGTACAGAGTAATTCCAACAGTAGAAAAGGGTAATTAGGCCTTCATCTGGCAGCACATGCAGCTGCGCAGGAGACCTATTCAACCCCTGTTCTCTGTTTGTTCACAAACTGTGCCGTCCAACAGACCCTTTACATTTATACCTCTACCTCAAAACACACGTACTTTAGATCCCACTCCTACACTTGTTTATTGTCCATCTTTACTGTAATTTACACACAGAGGCCAGTCTTGTGTTTACCTCTTCTTTACTGTAAATGACAAACAGAGCCCAGTAGTGTTGGGTTTGCAGGGCATGCTGGGATTTTCATGCTCAAATGTCAGAGCATTTAATTTCAGCCTGATGATGAGTCACTACCCCCACTCCTAGGTTGAGCACAACGGAACCGCGCTCGTAGAGCGATTAATGACCCGGCTTCCTGCATGCACACGCCACACACGAACAATCACACACTATGCCAAAAACACACGAGGACAAAAACACAGAAAGACACAAACACAAGGCAGAGATTGAAACATAACGTGAACGTGTGAAAACAGAGTCGCAGCGTTGGCATGCTCTGCTAGGGGCCTAATGAACCCTGGGTAATGGCCTCGTTGGTCTTCAGGAAATCCTCCCTTATGCATGCATCAAAGTTGGGAAGAGGGATAGAGAGGGGGAGCGAGGGGAGGACAGCAGCAGTAAAATAATGTAGTAATAGAGAGGGAGATGAGGGGGGAGTGATAGAGGAAAACCTTGAGGTTCCATCTTTTGTTTATAGGTTTGAAGACAGGGACATCTAAAACGTCTCTAGACCTAATGCATAACAGTCTATTACTGGAGTTTTTTCATCTCAGTTTTCTCCTCAAAACTTTTTCTCATTCATAACTCCCTCAAGTCCCATTCATAATCTTCCCTCCTGCTGCTGCCCCCCCCCCCCCCCCCATCCTCTCGCTCTCTCTCTCTCTCTCTCAATTCAATTCAAAGGCCTTTATTGGCATGGGAAACATACACAGTGTACAAAACATTAAGAACAATTTCCTGGCCACCTGAGTGGTGCAGTGGTCTAAGGCACTAGCTGTGCCACTAGAGATCCTGGTTCAAGTCCAGGCTCTGTTGCAGCCGGCCGCAACTGGGAGACCTAGGGGGCGGGGCACAATTGGCCAGCATTGTCCCGGTTAGGGGAGGGTTTGGCTGTCAGGGATGTTCTTGTCCCATTGTGCACTAGTGACTCCTGTGGCGCGCTGGGCGCAATGCACGCTGACACGGTCGCGTGTTTCCTCCAACACATTGGTTAAGCGGGCAGTGCGGCTTGGCTGGGTTGGGTTTTGGAGGACGCACGGCTCTCGACCATCGCCTCTCCCGAGTCCGTACGGGAGTTGCAGCGATGAGACAAGACTGTAACTACCAGTTGGATACCACGAAAGTGGGGAGAAAAAGGGGTAAAAAATGATATATTAAAGAAAAAGACCACCTTCCTAATATTGAGATCCCCCCCCAGCATCCCTCAGAACAGCGTTCCACAGGGATGCTGGCCCATGTTGACTGCAATGCTTCCCACAGTTGTGACTGGATGTCCTTTGGGTGGTGGACCATTCTTGTTACTCAGGGGAAACTGTTGAGAGTGAAAAACCCAGCAGCGTTGCACTTCTTGACACAAACCATTGCGCCTGGCACCTACTACCACAGCCCGTTCAAAGGCACTTCGACCACCCTCTGAATAGCACACATACACAATCAATCCATGTCTCAATTGTTTCAAGAATTAAAAATCCTTCTTTAACCTGTCTCCTCCCTTTATCTACATTGATTGAAGTGGATTTAACAAGTGACCTCAATAAAGGATCATATCTTTCAACTGGATTCTCCTGGTCAGATATATCATCGAAAGAGCATAATGTTTTGCACACTCAGTGTATGTTTGCATTGCCAAAGCAAGTGACGTAGACAAAAATATAAAAGGGGGTAAAAACAAGGGAAATTAACATTTAACATTACACTCACAAAAGTTTTAAAAGAATGTAAACATTTCAAATGTCATATTATGTCTATATACAGTGTTGTAATAATGTGCAAATAGTTGAAGTACGAAAGGGAAAATAAATAAACAAAAATATGAGTTCTATTTATAATGGTGTTTGTTCTCCACTGGTTACCCTTTTCTTGTGGCAACAGGTCACAAATCTTGCTGCTGTGGTGGCACACTGTGATATTTCACTTAATAGATATGGGAGTTTATCAAGATTGGATTTGTTTTCAAATTCTTGGTGGGTCTGTGTATTCTGAGGGAAATATGTGTCTCTAAAATGGTCCTACATTTGGCAGGAGTTGACGAAGTGCAGCTCGGTTTCCACCTCATTTTGTGGTCTCTCTCTCACTCTCACTCTCACACTCTCACTCTCACTCTCACACTCTCACTCTCACTCTCAACACAAAGCCTTGAAGCCAATCACAAACGATCCTTTCCCATGCAGGCACTCACTTCCCTGTTATCGTGCGTGCATGAGCCATCTGATCAGTCTGCACGTTGCATATCTATAAATGTGGGCTTTATTATAACTTAGACAGTGTTCTTCTGACCCTGCGTGTATTTCCTGAATGATAGGGTAAAGGCAAACCGGAGTTACAGTGGGAAAACATACAAACGCTTAATAATATATCCTACTGATCCGTCGTACATTTTCAATAAAAATGACATTTTCTATTTGTCTTTTATGATTGATATTGAGATGTTGACTAGAATTCCTCAGTACTATACCTACCGATCAATGGGCTAGAGAAATGCGGCCGTGCTCATGCTGCGCTGTGCTCCACAGGTGAAGGAAAGCAAATAAAGAGTTTTTCACATTTGTGTTTTTTTCATCAGAAATGATTACTTATAGGTGCCTTCATGTGTGTGTAAAATTGTTTAGCTGGAATGGAATGCGTATATTTGACTGTGATATGTGGTTGTCTCTCACCTAGCTATCTCACGATGAATACACTTACTGTAAATTGCTCTGGATAAGTGCATCTGCTTAATGACTAAAAGGTCAAATGTAAATGTTTTACGTACAGATCTCATATTACTATATTGGATCTTTTTTTGTATATAAAAAAAATATGGATGTCACAAATGTGTCATTTGACTGTATAAAACCTAGCAGTACTACTTATTTCTCTAAGAGTGAGGCGGATATACAGTACCAGTCAAAGGTTTTAACACACCTACTCATTCAAGGGTTTTTCTTTATTTTTTTACTATTTTCTACGTTGTATAATAATAGTCAAGACATCAAAACTATGAAATAACACATATGGATTCATGTACAGTAGTAACCAAAAAAGTGTTAAACAAATCAAAATATATTTTATATTTGAGATTCTTCAAAGTAGCCACCCTTTGCCTTGATGACAGCTTTGCACACTCTTGGCATTATTGGTGTTTGAGGCGAATTCCAATTTAAGGCCAGCTGAACGCCAAGAGGCCAGAGCCTTTTGATTGGCTGGATTGAGGGAGAGTGTGGACCTGTCTGTGCCTCCTCTTTCGACGCTATCTGTACGCAGAGTGAAAAGCGTGTCAGGATCAGAGGCTCTTACCCGCCCTTCCATCACATTAAAGAGCATCTTAATTAGCATTAAAAACCAGTGATAAGGGCTTAATGAAGGAATTAATAGATAAGACAAAGTCTGGAGCTTATTATTCAACACAGTCAGATTCAGACAGACACACAAACACGCACAGACATACACACACTGACATCATAGTACATTCAGAAGTCAGGTGGGAAAAGCCTGATTAGAGGCAAGTGTACACATATACAAAAATGACTTGGAATGTGTGACGCTCGTCGTAATGAGTAGACCAGGGTGCAGCGTGGAAAGTGCTCATATTTATATGTATTTTAACTCAGAACACTCAAACAAAATAACAAACCATGGAACCGCGAACGTCACGTTCTGCAGGCTTACTGAGCTGACAAAAACAAGATCCCTCACAGAAGGAGGGGAAAAAGGGCTGCCTAAGTATGATTCCCAATCAGAGACAACGATAGACAGCTGCCTCTGATTGGAAACCATACTCGGCCAATCAAAGGAAAAAACACAGCATAGAAATATAACCCATAGAATGCCCACCCCATGTCAGACTCTGACCTAACCAAACAGAGAAAAACGTCTCTCTCAGGTCAGGGCGTAACACAATGAGCTCATGCTGAATAAAAGGCAGGTATAAACTGGAGGCTTGTACCCTTCTTTAGACTCTGTAGAGCTCTGTTCAAAGCTTTAAACTCTCAAATCATCGTCTAATGATTTGCTGGTGGACATGGTAGCTATGTGTTATCCCACAGAAAAGTGATCTGCCAACAGGCTTTCATGAGAGTGTCTCTCTGACACAGTGAAAATAACACCCGGCATGCATCGCTCTCTTTCCCTCTGCAACCTAATCTCATAGTTTCACTTCGGGATTTGACGTAATTGGAAGAACAACGATTTTTGACCCATTAATCAGGTGTGGTTACATGGTTCATTCCGTGTGGTTACAGGGTTAAAACAGGAACAACTCAAAGGTTTAGGTAAGGTATTAATTCACACACACACACCGACAACACACACACACACACACCGACAACACACACACACACCGACAACACACACACCGACAACACACACACCGACAACACACACACACACACACCGACAACACACACACACACAACACACACACACCGACAACACACACACACACACCGACAACACACACACACACACACACACACACACACACACCGACTACACGCACACACACCGACAACACACACACACACACCCCGACAACACACACACACACACCGACAACACACACACACCGACAACACACACACACACACACACACACTGACAACACACACACACACCGACAACACACACACACACAACACACACACACCGACAACACACACACACACACCGGCAACACACACACACACACACACACACACCGACAACACACACACACACACAACACACACACACCGACAACACACACACACACCGACAACACACACACACACACCGACAACACACACACACACACACACCGACAACACACACACACACCGACAACACACACACCGACAACACACACACCGACAACACACACACACACCGACAACACACACACACACACACACCGACAACACACACACACACACCGACAACACACACACACACACACACCGACAACACACACACACACACACACACACACTGACAACACACACACACACTCACCGACAACACACACACACACCGACAACACACACACACACAACACACACACCGACAACACACACACACACACACCGACAACACACACACACACACCGACAACACACACACACACACACACCGACAACACACACACACACCGACAACACACACACACACACACCGACAACACACACACACACAACACACACACACACACCGACAACACACACACACACCGACAACACACACACACACACACACCGACAACACACACACACACCGACAACACACACACACACACCGGCAACACACACACACACACACCGACAACAAACACACACACACAACACACACACACACACCGACAACACACACACACACCAACAACACACACACACACACACCGACAACACACACACACCGACAACACACACACACTCACCGACAACACACACACACCGACAACACACACACACTCACCGACAACACACACACACACCGACAACACACACACACACAACACACACACCGACAACACACGCACACACCGACTACACACACACACACCGACAACACACACACACACACCGACAACACACACACACACACCGACCACACACACACACACACACCGACAACACACACACACACACACCGACAACACACACACACACCGACAACACACACACACACACACCGACAACACACACACACACCGACAACACACACACACACACACTGGCAACACACACACACCGACAACACACACACACACAACACACACACACACACCGACAACACACACACACACCGACAACACACACACACACACACACACCGACAACACACACACACACAACACACACACACACACCGACAACACACACACACACACCGACAACACACACACACACACACACACACACACACACCGACAACACACACACACACACCGACAAAACACACACACACAAACACCAGCAACACACACACACACACACCGACAACACACACACACACACCGACAACACACACACACACCGACAACACACACACACACACACCGACAACACACACACACACACACACACCGACAACACACACTGACAACACACACAAACACACACACACACACCGACAACACACACACACATACACCGACAACACACACACACACACCGACAACACACACACCGACAACACACACACACACACACACCGACAACACACACACACACCGACAACACACACACACACACAACACACACACACAACGACAACACACACACACACCGACAACACACAAAAACACACACACCGACAACACACAAAAACACACACACCGACAACACACACACACACCGACAACACACACACACACACACACCGACAACACACACACACACACACACCGACAACACACACACACACACACACACACTGACAACACACACACACACTCACCGACAACACACACACACACCGACAACACACACACACACAACACACACACCGACAACACACACACACACACACCGACAACACACACACACACACCGACAACACACACACACACACCGACAACACACACACACACACACACACACACCGACAACACACACACACACCGACAACACACACACCGACAACACACACACCGACAACACACACACACACCGACAACACACACACACACACACACCGACAACACACACACACACACCGACAACACACACACACACACACACCGACAACACACACACACACACACACACACTGACAACACACACACACACTCACCGACAACACACACACACACCGACAACACACACACACACACAACACACACACCGACAACACACACACACACACACCGACAACACACACACACACACACACCGACAACACACACACACACACACCGACAACACACACACACACAACACACACACACACACCGACAACACACACACACACCGACAACACACACACACACACACACCGACAACACACACACACACACACACCGACAACACACACACACACACCGGCAACACACACACACACACACCGACAACACACACACACACACAACACACACACACACACCGACAACACACACACACACCGACAACACACACACACACCAACAACACACACACACACACACCGACAACACACACACACCGACAACACACACACACTCACCGACAACACACACACACACCGACAACACACACACACACAACACACACACCGACAACACACGCACACACCGACAACACACACACACACACACACACACACACCGACTACACACACACACACCGACAACACACACACACACACCGACCACACACACACACACACACCGACAACACACACACACACACACCGACAACACACACACACACCGACAACACACACACACACACACTGGCAACACACACACACACACACCGACAACACACACACACACAACACACACACACACACACCGACAACACACACACACACCGACAACACACACACACACACACACACCGACAACACACACACACACACCGACATCACACACACACACAACACACACACACACACCGACAACACACACACACACACCGACAACACACACACACACACACACACACACACACACCGACAACACACACACACACACCGACAAAACACACACACACAAACACCAGCAACACACACACACACACACACACCGACAACACACACACACACACCGACAACACACACACACACCGACAACACACACACACACACACCGACAACACACACACACACACACACACCGACAACACACACTGACAACACACACAAACACACACACACACACCGACAACACACACACACATACACCGACAACACACACACACACACCGACAACACACACACCGACAACACACACACACACACACACCGACAACACACACACACACCGACAACACACACACACAACACACACACACAACGACAACACACACACACACCGACAACACACAAAAACACACACACCGACAACACACACACACACACCGACAACACACACACACACCGACAACACACACACACACACACACCGACAACACACACACACACACACACCGACAACACACACACACACACACACACACACTGACAACACACACACACACTCACCGACAACACACACACACACCGACAACACACACACACACACCGACCACACACACACACACACACCGACAACACACACACACACACACCGACAACACACACACACACACACCGACAACACACACACACACACACCGACAACACACACACACACACACTGGCAACACACACACACACACACCGACAACACACACACACACAACACACACACACACACACCGACAACACACACACACACCGACAACACACACACACACACACACACCGACAACACACACACACACACCGACATCACACACACACACAACACACACACACACACCGACAACACACACACACACACCGACAACACACACACACACACACACACACACACACACCGACAACACACACACACACACCGACAAAACACACACACACAAACACCAGCAACACACACACACACACACACACCGACAACACACACACACACCGACAACACACACACACACCGACAACACACACACACACACACCGACAACACACACACACACACACACACCGACAACACACACTGACAACACACACAAACACACACACACACACCGACAACACACACACACATACACCGACAACACACACACACACACCGACAACACACACACCGACAACACACACACACACACACACCGACAACACACACACACACCGACAACACACACACACAACACACACACACAACGACAACACACACACACACCGACAACACACAAAAACACACACACCGACAACACACACACACACACCGACAACACACACACACACCGACAACACACACACACACACACACCGACAACACACACACACACACACACCGACAACACACACACACACACACACACACACTGACAACACACACACACACTCACCGACAACACACACACACACCGACAACACACACACACACAACACACACACCGACAACACACACACACACACACCGACAACACACACACACACACACACCGACAACACACACACACACACACCGACAACACACACACACACAACACACACACACACACCGACAACACACACACACACCGACAACACACACACACACACACACCGACAACACACACACACACACACACCGACAACACACACACACACACCGGCAACACACACACACACACACCGACAACACACACACACACACAACACACACACACACACCGACAACACACACACACACACAACACACACACACACACCGACAACACACACACACACCAACAACACACACACACACACCGACAACACACACACACCGACAACACACACACACCGACAACACACACACACTCACCGACAACACACACACACACCGACAACACACACACACACAACACACACACACACACACACACACACACACACCGACTACACACACACACACCGACAACACACACACACACACCGACAACACACACACACACGCCGACCACACATATCAACGTTCTCAGGAACTTTTCAAACGTCCGAAATCGATGTGTGTTTCTCGTGACCAGCCTGCCCTCTCTCTCTCACACTCTCTCACACACCTGTCTCTCACTGAAATGAAAACGAGGGGTCTGTTTCAGACTGGCTGTATGCTCTCACACACAGTCTCTCCTGAGTTGATCTCTCTCTCTCTCTCTCTCTCTCTCTCTCTCGCTGTCTCTCTCTCTCGCTGTCTCTCTCTCTCTCTCTCTCTCTCTCATCACCGGTTTGAGCTTTTTTCAAAGGAATGTGTAGGACAGACAGAGGGGGGCAGATGTTTTCCTTTCCTCCCAGAGGAGCCTGTCACACATGGGGAGAGGGACTGTGCTGGTCACATTAAACACACCATGTGCATTGTGTTGAGGGCGTGTGTTCAGTGATTTCCAAATGTTTATTTTTTTCCTTCGTATATAAATCGACAACAAAATTGTATTTTATTAAAGTGTAGGAGCCCACATTTCGATAAAGAATCCCCCATTTTACCAGGAGGTGCGCATTCATCATTTGGTCTTTACTGTGTGTCAGTCTGGATGTTTCAGCTCTCTGACTATGATACCATAGTTCCAACTGTAATAACAATAGATCTTTCTGTTGATGGTGATTAATTATCTGTCAAACAGCCAGCAGTATGACAGGGTCTGCTGGACAAATGGAGCCATAAAATATAACGCAACCCAAGTGGAGATTGTGTGAGGCCACAATGCCTACCCCTTGACTGATTGCACATTTTGTTGTGTTACAGCCTGAACTCAAAATTGATTAAAAAGATTTGTTTTCTCACCCAAGACCCCATAATGACAAAGTGAAATTTGTTGTGTTACAGCCTGAACTCAAAATTGATTAAAAAAAAGATTTGTTTTCTCACCTAAGACCCCATAAGTGAAAACATGTTGACATTTTTTTGGTGCAAATTTATTGAAAATGAAATACAGAAATATCTTATTTGCATAAGTGTTCACACCCCTGAATACATGTTGGAAGCACCTTTGGCAGCGATTACAGCTGTGAGTATTTCTGGGTAAGTCTCTGAAAGCTTTCCACACCTGGATTGTGCAACATTTGCCCATTATTCTTCACTGTCTTCTTAGTAAGCAACTCCAGTGTAGATTTGGCTTTGAGTTTTAGGTTATTGTCCTGCTGGAAGATGAATTCATCTCCCAGTGTCTGTTGGAAAGCAGACTGAACCAGGTTTTCCTCTAGGATTTTGCCTGTACTTACCTCTATTCCGTTTCTTTTGTATCCTGAAAAACTCCCCAGTCCTTAACAATTACATCAGTGGAGGCTGCTGAGGGGTGGATGACTCATAATAATGGCCGGAATGGAGTGAATCAAACGGCCATTATTATGAGCCTTCCTCCCCTCAGCAGCCTCCACTGGATTATAAGCATACCCATAACATGATGCGGCCACTATGCTTGAAAATATGGAGAGTGGTACTCAGTGATGTGTTACATTGGATTTGCCCCAAACATAACACTTTGTACTCAGGACAAAAAGTGAATTGCTTTTCCACATTCTTTGCAGCATTACTTTAGTGCCTTGTTGCAAACAGGATGCATGTTTTGAAATATTTTTATTCTGTACAGGCTTCCTTCTTTTCACTCTGTCATTTAGGTTAGTATTGTGGAGTAACTACAAGGTTGTTCATCCATCCTCAGTTTTTTCCCATCACAGCCATTAAACTCTGTAACTTTAAAGTCACCAATGAAATCATGGTGAAACCCCTGAGTGGTTTCCTTGCTCTCCGGCAACTGAGAGAGGAAAGACGCCTGTATCTTTGTAGTGACCTCGGTGTATTAATACACCATCCAAAATGTAATTAATAACTTTGCCATTCTCAATGGGATATTCAATGTCTGCTTTTTTATAATTATTTTAAAAATATATACCAATAGGTACCCTTCTATTCCGAAACATTGGAAAACTTCTCTGGTCTTTGTGGTTGAATCTGTGTTTGAAATTCACTGCTCGACTGAGGGACCTTACTGACAATTGTATGTGTGGGGTAAAAGAGATGAGGTAGTCATTCAAAAATCTCGTTAGACACTATTATTGCACACATAGGGAGTCCATGCCCATTTTTACTCCTGAGCTTATTTAGGCTTACCATAACAAAAGGGTTGAATACTTATTGACTCAAGACATTTCAGCTCTTCGTTTTTTAATTAATAAAAAAAAAAATGGTAAACATAATTTCACTTTGACATTATGGAATATTGTGTGTAGGCCAGTGACCAAAACATCTACATTTAATCCTTTTTAAATCCAGGCTGTAACACATCAAAATGTGGAAAAAGTCAAAGGGTGTGAATACCTTCTGAAGGCACTGTATATCGCCTGTGGTCCGTCTGTGATGTAATCACAGGTCTGGTTGTCTCTCACTCCCCATAGACAGCTATGTGTGGACTGCAGGGCTGAGTTAGGCAGTATGTATCAACAGTTTACAGTGCTTATCTCAATTAAGCTAATGGGACTATAATGAAGACATCTCCACCAGCACACATGTACTGCTCCCTGTTTATCTACTGAAAACATCAGGCCTTTTAATTTTTGGAAAAACATCAAATTCTGATTGCCCCCACTATTACACAGCCCACTATTTCAGAGATATCAAGCCTCAGCCAACCAAATGTCTTGTTAATCTTAACTGACCAATCATAGCCTGGTGTACTGTATATTACTTAACTGGTTGGGAGGCGGGACATCATTGCATAGATGCAGACTGGAGATTAAGACCTGAATCAAAAGTGGATTAACATGTGTGTGTGTGTGTGTGTGTGTGTGTGTGTGTGTGGGTTGGGTGGGGGGTTATGTGTGTGTGTGTGTGTGTGTGTGTGTGTGTGTATACTACTATGTGATGTCAGACATTAATGCATTATGTATGCATACTAGTAACCATATACTGCTGTAAAATCATCCAATCTAAAATCCTATGTCCTCCAGTGTTGTACACACACAAACACATACACACATTAACACGTTTACCCACTTAATAAGACATGTTTATTATGCCTGCTGTAACTCATAGTCTAACAGCCCCTCTGAAGTGACATTAAAGCATCCAGGTGAAGATGAATCAACAGGTTCTGACAGACGGTGGTGTCAGAGATGATCGTTTCAAGACACACTTCCCATAACGATGAGAAGAAGGTGATTGTTGGGTAGCATCAGTCAGTCAGTGTGTTATCCCTGAGAAAGCCTCCTCCTGAGAGTGTGAATCCTTCTCACTTAGTTGAATTAGTGTGCCGACTCCGTATCCAAGACCAGCACTCCTAATCATCTCCCGCTGATCAGCACAGAGATATCGTCAGGAAAACCTTCCCCGCAACAACCAGAAACAATCCTGCCACCGAAATTGAGCAATAGAGCATAAACAAAGAATCCCACCCAAGATGCCTTGGATAATATTCACCTCAACTCCATTCGCTTGTGGGTGAAATGTGATTGGAAGCGGAGAGCTTATCACAAAGCCCCCTGTCTGAACCTAAAGCTGTGCCCAGGGCAACAATGAACGGACTCCCACAGGTTATATTGGGAGAACAGGAGCAAAACTCAAAAGGAACCATGAGTCATGAGAGAATTTATTAAATTCAAATAAACATCCTGCAATTAAAAAATATTGTTGTACCTTGGGGAGAGTACACGGGCAAAAATATAATCCGAATGTTACTGAAAGTGTTTAGACTAACATTGGGTAGATCATCATAGCAGAGTCGTTTATCACATGCCTCTTAGCTTTTCCTTTCTGGCACCTCTCTGGATATCCCACTAGTGCAACCAGCAGAACCCGCCAGGCTTTTAGTCTGTGCCCACTCACAGCAGCTGAAAGTGTTTTTCCTGTGGTACCTGCTGCTGTGTTTGGGTTGTTGCTAAGCTTCCTTTATCGCATGCACTGACAGTAGATCATTCTAGATAATAGCAAGAACAGTCCTAATGTCAAATAGTGGCTGATGAATGGGCAGGATGTGGCTGCTGGGTGCAGATGTAGCTAAGATCGTATTGCTCAGGAGTGAGGGCCCCATCTTAGGCAGCATGGGAGAAAGGAAAGCATGAAATCATGATGAGAACTAAACTGGCTTGTCTTGTTCAGTGGGGTTGGGCAGAGATTTCTTTTCATATTAAGTATTCTGCTACAACAATAAAATGGATCCATGAATGATAGGATGAATTAGAATGATATCTTGTGTGTTGTATCTTCCTGCCTGTTAATGTTGTAAATATTCTGTTTCAGTACAATGTGGTGAGATTGCGGAGCACTATCACAAACCCGGGCATTCACACAAACACACTGACACCCTCCCATGTATAAAACAAGAGGAAAATGAAGACGCATACAGACATTATCCCGCTGTTTTGTCCTTGACTCATCCTGGGGGGGAGGGGAGGTTTCGCCCTTGTTTGTTACCCTATGGACGACACACAACGATTGGCTGTGGCAACAGCGGAATGTAAATCAGTAAATAAGGAGGTAATGGGCTTTGAGTCCACTGTCATCTCCAGTCTAGTGTTCGCTATCACCCAGGATATTAGCAGATACATCTGAATGGCTTCCATCTGAAGGCAGTGCCACAATAGCTATTGATCACATACCCCCGGCCAGTGGGGGGAGAGGCGCAGGGTTTATTAATTAGGGATTGGCAGCCAATTCCCTCCTCTTATTCAGAGACGGACAGCGACCTGAATCCTGATGAGGTGTACCCTCTATGGTCTACTCGCCTGCCAACACTATCCAGGCCTGCAACAATACACGCACAGCCACAACGCAACCAAACACAACGAGTATTCAGCCCATGATGAGTCCTCTGTTCATAAACCTGCAGCGAAATCTGTCACTCTATAAAGTGGAAGTCGGCTAACTAAGCCCACCTTTTGTTGTTCACTTTTTTTGCACTCTGATCATGATGTCTGATGTCTGGCCTATGTCCTTTATCTAGCTATTTATCGATGACTCAGGGACTTTTCTGAAGGGATGTGACTCCCTACAACGGCACCTTTACCTCCCTCTTTTCTCTCCATCTTTCTCTTCCTCCCCAGCAGCCTCCCTCTCCCTGTCCCCACACATCCCCTGTCTGCTCTAATGAGCATATGAATGACTTTATTGCCTTTCTCCAACAGCACTGCTCCTTCTCCCCAAACTTGACTCTATTAGGATACAGGGCCCTTCCATTGATTGGGTTACTAGAGAATAAAATTGGCTCTTAACTGTACCTCAGTGCTGAGCGGAGCCTAATCCAGCCACTCTGGGCTGCCAGGCTCTCCCCCGCTCTCCGATACGGATCTGATCCCCAACGCAATTTCATGCCTGCTTTGCCCCTCTTCTCCTGCAACAAAGCATCAATTACCCTAATAAAACAAATTCTGCCCCCTTCAAACTCCAAACTCCAAACCCCCCCCCCCCCCCTCCACTCACACATCTCCACACAACTTCTCAACATCCAACACATTCTAAACTGAACTTTTGGCACAACCCCATTTCTTACACATACACTGAGTGTACAAAACATTAGGAACACCTTCTCTTTCCATGACATAAACTGACCAGGGGAATCCAGGTGAAAGCTATTGATGTCACCTGTTAAATCCACCTCAATCAGTGTAGATGAAGGGGAGGAGACAGATTAAAGAAGGATTTTTAAGCCTTGAGACAATTGAGACATGGATTGTGTTTGTGTGCCGTTCTTAGGGTGAATGTGCGAGACAAAAGATGTAAGTGCCTTTGAACGGGATATTGTAGTAGGTGCCGGGCGCACTGGTTTGAGTGTGAAAAGAACTGCAAAGCTGCTGGGTTTTTCATGCTCAACAGTTTGCCGTGTGAATCGAGAATGGTCCACCACCCAAAAGACATCCAGCCAACTTGACACAACTGTGGGAAGCATTGGAGTCAACATGGACCAGCATCCCTGAACGCTTTTGACTACTTGTAGAGTCCATGCCCGACAAATTGAAACTGTTCTGAGGGCAAAAGGGGATCCAATTCAATATTAGGAAGTGGTTCCTAATGTTTCGTATTACTCCTATTTGCATATTAGCCTTTATAACATAATGTGCCTTTCCTAAAATGTCAACAAAATCACTTCTAATCTCATGTGTCATATCAAATCTGAGCAATATCACAACCCTCACCTTCCCTCATCTATACAGATATCTTTCTAAAAGCCTTTCTTGGCAAATGCTCACAATAAGATACAGTATCAATCCAATCACACACATATTGAATCATCACACACTCTCTCTCTCTGTCTCTGTCTCTCACACACGCGCACACACACACACACACACACACACACACACACACACACACTTATGCACTCTTCCCCACACTCACACAGAAAGACCTTTTTAGCCAAGGGGGAATTTCCATTTCATAAAGATTACAGGGAACCATTAAGTTTCAATTTCAGGATTGCTAATACCATCTTGTGCTGGCTGGGTGGCTCTCCATCCCTCTGACCTTTGACCCCTAGCTCTGCCAGGCTAATCCCAGGTTAATGACTGGGCCAGATCACACCTCAAGATTACAGAACACTCCACTGAAACACAAACGCATGCCAGACACATGCACACACACACACACACACTCCACCTTGGTCTCAGATTGTACTTCTCTCTGCTCCTTCTTCTCCACTCCACACAAAGTTCCTTCCCTAATGAGTCTAAGGGGAGAGTTGGAGCATATGGATAATACACAGCGTTCTTATCACGGCACTACAAAAAGGAGCAACACTGCCAGACAGAGGACCTTTCCTGTGACCTACAATGAGCCTCAGCGAGCCTCAGCAAGGAGGAAGAGAGGTGGGGCGCTGAGGAAGAGAGGTGGGGCGCTGAGGAAGAGAGGTGGGGCGCTGAGGAAGAGAGGTGGGGCGCTGAGGAAGAGAGGTGGGGCGCTGAGGAAGAGAGGTGGGGCGCTGAGGAAGAGAGGTGGGGCGCTGAGGAAGAGAGGTGGGGCGCTGAGGAAGAGAGGTGGGGCGCTGAGGAAGAGAGATGGGGCACTGAGGAAGAGAGGTGGGGCACTGAGGAAGAGAGGTGGGGCACTGAGGAAGAGAGATGGGGCACTAAGGAAGAGAGGTGGGACACTGAGGGAGGGACTGACCCGCTATTATTAACAATTTTCACTCAATAATAAATATAACCTTTGAGAATGGTAATTATGGGGGCCAGTGGTTAGTGAGGGGTTCATGGATGCAAGTAATGGAGAGTAAGGTCTTTTTAATACAATTCCCGTAGAGTAATTAATTTAGCCGCATGCTGACGTATTTTAAGGAATGTATGTATGACCATTTCTTTCTCCTTAATTGGATGGTAATGAATCTTTGAGAGGCTAGTTGAGTGGTTGATATGTCCTGATTTAGCCAAAGGCAACAGTCATTTTCTATGTTAGCAATGTACTGTGTGTATCACGTTTCAGGTAAGACCCAGATGCAGACAACGTCGACGAAACAGCAGTTTAATAAGCGAACGGGGGCAGGCTTTATTTAACTAGGCAAGTCAGTTAAGAAAAAAAGTATTATTTTCAATGACAACCCACTGTTCCTAGGCTAACTGTCTTGTTCAGGGGCAGAACAACAGATTTTTTTACCTCGTCAGCTCAGGGATTTGATCTTGCAACCTTCTGGTTACTAGTCCAACGCTCTAACCACGAGGCTACCTGCCACCCCAGTAATCCAGATAGGTGGGGCAAAGGTACAGGACAGGAAGCAGGCTCAGGGTCAGGGCAGGCAGAATGGTCAACACCGGGAAAACTAGGAAACAGGAACAATCGAGAGACGAGCAGAGGGAAAACGCTGGTAGGCTTGATGAAACAAAACGAACTGGCAACAGACAAACAGAGAACACAGGTATAAATACACATGGGATAATGGGGAAGATGGGCGACACCTGGAGGGTGGTGGAGACAATCACAAAGACAGGTGAAACAGATCAGGGTGTGAGAGTGTGTGTGTGTGTGTGTGCGTGTGCGTGTGTGCGTGTGTGTGTTTGCGCTCTTCTATCTTGTGATATGCTTAATCTGTTCACTCTCTCTTGAGAATTAATTACTGAGATATAACAAGTTAAATAATCAATTCCTTACGTATTTAGATTGGGATTCAATCAAAAGAGATAGCGCTTAGAAATTAACAAGAATTTATTTTCAAAAGAGTCATTTAGTTGACATTCACTTTCATAATGACTTATTGAGTGCCTTCTCTCATCAGTTAATTAGAATTTGAATAGCAAAAGTCCCAACCTGTTTAGTAATGACCTAGTAATTGACAGGTCTTCAAGAAACAGTCATGTCCTTTTTGTTGAAGTCTGCAAGGATGCTCGGCATCCTTACTATGATTGTGTGATGTTGAAATAGTTAGGATTTGCGCTGTGTGTTAGCGTGTGAATTGTTAAACCCAAGTGTATGTTTACTGTATGTGTGTGTGTGTGTGTGTGCGTGTGCGTGTGCGTGTGCGTGTGCACGTTTACCTTTGTGCAGGGTTGGCTTTATTTCCTCCCAGTCAAGCAGGCAGATGTCTAGAGGCAGGTGGACAGCATCTCTTGTGTAAAGTCAGAGGCACACACACACATACACACACACACGCACATTCTGCCAGTGTTGGTAAAGCTATTCTGAAAATATAGTTTACCAAGCTACCAATTACTTCATGCTGGAAGGAGTCAAACTACGCTAAAAATACCTTTGAGAAAAATACAGTTTACTTAACTAAAGTAACTTTGTAAAAGTAGTTCACTACATCCAAACATCTTCGTGATAAATTATCATCTCCCTGTAATGCGAAACCCCTGAAGTCAAACAAGACTATTTCAACACACAGATCGCATGTACAGCAGTGAGGTCTAAGGAGGGCCAACAGATCATGCACCTCCGTTGATTGAAGACAAGTTGTTCCCTATAGGAAGAGATAAACAGGAAGCGTTTCCATAGTAGTTAAGCACCATGGTCTTATCAGCATGCACTCTGCATTATCTGCCCGAAATCCCAAGAACACTTGCTGGAAACGCCTCGAGATTTCAAAAGTTAATTACAGCTTCAAATTAAGTGCATGACAAGTGCCAACACGAGACCAGCAAAACGGTCTTTAATCCGTCCCTGCCCCCTGCTCCCCTCCTCTCAGCACCTCAAATGGCTGCACCACAGCCACTGTTTACCAAATAAAAAAATCCCAACTGTAGCAGGCAATCAACAAGCACATGGATTACACAATTTCGCCCCCCTCGCTCGTTTGTTTGTGTATTGAAAGGGGGAGGGGGGGGGGGGCTCATGATTGAATTGAACAGAGGCCCTTTTGCAGCCAGTTTAAGGGAGAAATGTGATTGCCGTTTTAATTAGCAAACATAGCGTGCTCTTTCATTGGCACTAAGGATTACAATTATGAACACAATGCAGCAGCATCCATGTGGTGATTTGGTAATTTGTACTTGAGTGGAAGCTGTTCAGCTGGGCCTTTAAAAATGCTATTCAGGAGCAGTGTAAAGATGGCTGAGGTATGAATGAGGTGCTCTCTGGACTGTGTGAAGAGATGGCTGTTGTGTATCTGTAGGCTTTAAAGGTTGCTGTGATGTTCATGGAGATGGTTTTGCAAAGATGTATCATGTTTTTATTTGTTTAGCTATTCATGTTGGTTAACTTCTCTGGCCTAGGTGGGACGTGACCGTCCCACACTATTCAACAGCCAGTGAAATAGCTTGGCGCGAAATACAAAACAGCAAAAATATCATAATTTCAATTTCTCAAACATACGACTATTTTATACCATTTTAAAGATACACTTCTCCTTAATGTAACCACATTGTCCGATTTCAAAAAGGCTTTACAGCGAAAGCAAAACATTAGATTATGTTAGGAGAGTACATAGACAAAAATAACCACACAGCCATTTTACAAGCAAGGAGATATGTCACAAAAACCCAAAACACAGCTAAATGAAGCACTAACCTTTGATGATCTTCATCAGATGACACTCCTAGGACATCATGTTACACAATACATGTATGTTTTGTTCGATAAAGTTCATATTTATATCCAAAACAGCATTTTACATTGGCGCGTGATGTTCAGAAAATGTATTCCCACCAAAACCCCGGTGAATGAGCACATCAATTTACAAAAATACTCATCACAAACATTGACAAAATACATAACAATTATTTTAAGAATTATAGATACAGTACTCATTTATGCAACCGCTGTGTCAGATTTTAAAATATCTTTTCGGCGAAAGCACATTTTTCAATATTCTGAGTACATAGCTCGCCATCAAAGCAAGCTATACAGACACCCGCCAAGTTCTGGGGTCACCTAAACTCAGAATTAGTATTATAAATATTCTCTTACCTTTGCTGATCTTCATCAGAATGCACTCCCAGGACTGCTACTTCCACAAGAAATGTTGTTTTTGTTCGAAATAATCCATATTTATGTCCAAATACCTCAGTTTTGTTCGTGCGGTCAGGTCACTATCCAAAGACATAATGTGCGAGCACAAAAAGTCTAAATGTTCCATTACCGTTCTTAGAAGCATGTCAAACGTGGTTTATGACCAATCTTTATGGTATTTTTAACGTAAAAATGCGATAATATTCCAACCGGACAATAGCGTATTCATTCCAGAAGAAAAAGAAGGAAAGGCGCGCTCGCGGGATCGCGCATCACCAATCCCTTTGTCCCCAGGCAGTCCACTCATTGACTGAGCTCCTATTCTCTGCCTGGTAACAGGACAACGATGAAAAAACTTTCTGAAGGCTTTTGACAGCCAATGGAAGCCTTAGGAAGTGCAACGTGACCCCACAGACACTGTAGTTTCGATAGGGATTAGAAAGAAGAACTACAATTCTCAGATCTCCCACTTCCTGGTTGAATTTTTCTCAGGTTTTTGCCTGCCATATGAGTTCTGTTATACTCACAGACACCATTCAAACTGTTTTAGAAACTTCAGAGTGTTTTCTATCCAAATCTACTAATAATATGCATATTCTAGTAGTAACCAGTTTAATTTGGGTATGTTTTTCATCCGGCCGTGAAAATACTGCCACCTACACTTTAAGAAGTTAAACCATGACACCATGACACCATGTCGTCCACCATTCTCCTTCACACCCAACATTCCAAGTTTGATTTTCAAATGATTATTTTAGAAAAAGAAGGAGCAGGATTGTAACAAACAGGAGTCAGAATATCTTTGTTTATCATCGTGAATATCTTTGTTTGTCTTTGTCGTCAATGGTGAGAGGCCATCATAGGAAGGGACATGCCAGGAATGGCTCTGTTCAAAATCATAATGACGTCCAAAACCATCACCTCCTTCCTGTCCTGTTTAGCTGTGCCAGAAGTCTGCCTTTCATCAGTACGCAGTCTGCTGGCTTGTTAGACCATGTGTCTATCTGTCTCTGAGTCAGGCGAGAAAGGCTTGAATATCAACAGAGGTGAACCAAATTAGCTCAGTCACACCACAGTTTCCTTCCTGAGCTATAGCCTTTGGAGGGGTTGGTTGGGCAGTTGAGCACTCACATCGCAGATGAAACCCACAGCAAGGATTCATGTTAACAAGCTTTCTCCACCTTTATCTTATCAGGCCCAAAGCTGACAATGAGCTCCCACCATAATTGAAAAGGCCAGCCATCCGTACTCTCTCTCTTTCTAACCCCTGCACCCCCTCCTCTCTAACTCTCTCTCTCTCTCTCTCTCTCTCTCTCTCTCTCTCTTTCTAACCCCTGCACCCCCTCCTCTCTCTCTCTCTCTCTCGCACACTCTCTCTCGCTCTTCTCCTGCTTATCTTCAACGAAGAGAGGGAGTATGCTGTGATGACTTAAGAATAGAACTGGGTGGATAGTGGCCACTTACACTGCCTCTTAACAAGGTTCTTTATCTCATTATAATTCTATTGACTTGCTAGGATACGTTGAGAGTGCAATTAGTCAAGTAAACACAACATAGCCAGATTGTGTTAGATACTGCAGTAGTGCTTCAGCTCAAATTGACATTGTCAATATTCAGATAATACTGCTACAGCAGATGTACGGTACTGAACATTACAGTGTAAAATGTTCCTTTTAGTCACCTTCACCCTCATTTCCTTGTGTACTAAACAGATACCTCTGTTATTTTTAGCTCTAGCCAGGGCAATTAAACACGATTTTAAGAATCTCTTTGTTTGAACAAAATAGCATAGCATAAATATATACAGTGCACTCGGAAAGTATTCAGACCCCTTGACTTTTTTCCACATTTTGTTATGTTACGGCCTTATTCAAAAAAAAAAACGTTTTTTTTTTTTTTTAAATGTCCTCATCAATCTGTACACAATACCTCAAAACGACAAAGCAAATAAACACGATTTTAAGAATCTCTTCGGTTGAACAAAATGGCGTAGCATAAACAGCATTCATTACTGTTCATTTCAGATGACTCATCACCACCATTCAACAGATGAGTCACGAGTCGATTATAATATGAATTGTTATAAACATCATAATTGTTTTCGAGGAAGTTGCGCTTGAGCACACACACACACAGAGGAAGGAGAAGAAGAAGCTTGCGCACCCAAACACACACACACACACACACGCACACACACACACACACACACACACACACAGATGTAGAGGACAAATGGTTTGTGTCAGCACACTGAGAGAACATCACCATGCGGCTTATTTTGGACCGGCACACCACTGTGAGGAGCAAGCTAATGCATGCCACCCACCAAACACACACAGGCATGCACACACACCAACACACACACACCATATACAATGAAACGTAACACTTCAGAGACAGAGGTTGATAGATAGAGGCAGCCAGAGGGTCAACAGAATTTAGCTACAGATAATGATAAGATTAAAGTCCGGCTGGAATTGCCACCAGAAGACAGTTCTCATCTCAAAGAAACACACTGCCCGACACATAGTAAACAAGTACACACACAAATATGCACCCAATAATGTTGTCTCCCGCACAGCCCCACAGCCAGCTGCACACGCTCTCTCCAATTCTCTCTCTGTCTCTCTCCAACACACACTCATACAGCACAAGGCCCTGGTGACCACGTGGGTTTAATGGCATTACTGATGAGGTCAAAGAGAGAGGGGAGCCCGGTTAATTGGGAGCTGCTGAGCAAATCTCAGGTTGAATTATGATTACAAATTCTCTGAATGTTAACAGGGAAAATATGATAAATATAGCTTCCAGCTGGGCTGAATGTGGAGCTGTGCAAAGGCAGGGGGAATCTTATCCCCAGGAGAAAATAATGTGCTTATGATACCAGATAGAGGACAGGACAATTATCACATCTCCAAATCCAACAGGAGTTATAGGCACAGATAAGAGCCACTACAGCTTGGCTTGAGTAAGCTGCTATGGCTTCCTCAGTTCTGACTCAGAGAATGTGTCCTGCTTATGCAACATGGTATCATAGGAAAACATCATCCTGTCACGTTTTAGCATATTAATGCTTATGTCAATTGGCCACGCTCCCAGCAGGCTTAGCGGTTCCAATGAGAAAAGATGAGTATCAACCATTTGATGCTTATGTCAATACATCATAGCCAATGGGAAAAGATGAGTGTCACAGACAGACAGACAGACAGACAGACAGACAGACAGACAGACATCTCTCTCTCTCTCTCTCTCTCTCTCTCTCTCTCTCTCTCTATTCTCTTATCCCCGCTTTCCACCTCTCTCTTTTATCTCTCTCCCTCCCTCCGTCTCTCTCCTTTCTCTTTGCCTCGCTCTGTCTCTTTCTCTCTACCTCCTCTACATCCCCCTTGGTCACACTTTATTTGGAGACCCCGGATGGTCCATCTGTAGATGCTGTACAGATGGTCATACTATCAACAAACTAACTGTTGATAAGCAACTACTTGCTAAGGTTAGGGTTAGGTTTAGAATAATGGTGAGGGTAAGGGCTACGTTTAGGGTATGGGTTAGTGTTAAGGTTAAGGTTAGGGCTAGGGTAAGGGTTAGGTTTAGGGATAGGATAAGGGTTAAGGGTTAAGGTTAGGGTGTCATATGCGTCGTAATGATCGGACCAAACTGCAGCGGGAATGTGAATCATCTTCTTGATTTATTAAAGAAAAGAACACTGAACAAAAGAACGCCGAAAACCAGTCCTGAACAGTACAATGACTATACATGGAACAACCACCCACAAACACAAGAGAAAATAAACCCACTTAAATATGGCCTCCAATTAGAAGCAACGACAACCAGCTGCTTCTAATTGGAGGTCGTTCCCAAAACTAACATAGAAATAGACAAACTGGAAAACCCACATAGAATTAGAAAACATAGAACATAAACCAAAAACCCCGAAACACACTAAACAAACACCCCTGCCACGTCCTGACCAAACTACAATAACAAATAACCCCTTTTACTGGTCAGGACGTGACATAGGGTTAGTAAATAGTTAGTTGAAATGTTACTGATAGTCTGTAGATCGGGGATGGGTAACCCTTTTAAAGGCCTTCGGATCAATTATTTTTTTATTTTTGTAGGAACTCAGTCGGGATCTCAACTTACTGTTGCAAGTTAGAATAGTATAGTACACAGTGTGTGTAACGGTTGTCGTCGGGAATAGAGGACCAAAACGCAGCAGGAATGTGGATGCTCATCTTGTATTTATTTTTAAATAAAGAGAACACCAAAATAACAAAACGAAGAACTCACGAACAACAAAACAGTCTTGTCATGCTCACACAGGCAAAACAAGAAACAATCTCCCACAACACCAAACCAAACAATTACCCATATATAGGACTCTCAGTCAGAGGCAACGAGAAAGCACCTGCTTCCAATTGAGAGTCCAACCCCCATCAACCTAAACATAGAAATACAACAAACCAGAAAGAACATAGAAATACAAAACATAGAACATAGACCAAAACCCAGAAATAATAAATCAAACACCCTACTACATACACCACCACCCCGAAACACATAAACAAAATACCCTCTGCCACGTCCTGACCAAACTACAATAGCAAATACTCCCTAAACTGGTCAGGACGTGACAGTGTGCAATATCAACATTTGGTTGTGCATTAGCAGTTTTTCTCTTGTTATGTCAGTCACTGATAGTCAGTCAATTAGCCCATGTCAGCTAAAAGCTAGTTAGCGGCCAGCTATCTAAACTTGTTATCATGGTTGAATTACCGGCCGGGGGGCCACCATTGATTTTGTTAGTCAGTCTCACTAAGATATCATATTAAAAACTGCAAACATTTCTCTCCACCCTATGGCAAATGTGTAGAATTGCAAGAAATTAACTCAAAGACTTCAGAAATTGTATCCCCTCATGATGAGTTTAGATTGCTTTGTGGCCCCCACCCCCATCAAAGTTGCCCATCCCTGCACTGGATGGTTGAAAGTCATTTTGTTGGATGAAAGCAAAAAGTAAATTCACACTGTGAGAAGTATAATCTTTTACCCCACTTTTACAATCTAGTTCAGGGGGATAAACTGATGGCTTTACCTGGGTCACAGATATGAGGACAGCTGGACAACAATACAGAGGATACCTGGGAGAGAGAGATAGAAAGAGAGACAGAGAGAGAGAGAGAACCATTACTTTTAGAGGAATCTTTATTTTAATTTGCAACAACAGAATATTCCAGTTCTCAGAGTGAAGTCCAGCCATGATGTAGAAGAGTTACTTTCCCTCAGCCCTCTGGCAGTAATCTCTCATGGACAGACTATGAGCATCTGACAAAATTACGCTCTAGGTAAACCGAGATTACTCTGCCAGTAAACATATGATGAACCTGTAGATAGTCTTTAGAGCATTTACAGATGGACTACCCAAATCAAGTGTTACCCTCTTTTTCTCTCTCCTTCCCTCTCTCTCTCTTCTATCTCGCTCCCCACCCTCCTCACTCTCCCCCTCCTTCCTTTAACCCCCCTCTCCTCTCCTCTTATCGATTCAATTCAATTCAAGAGGCTTTATTGGCATGGAGAACATATGTTAACATTGCCAAAGCAAGTGAAGTAGATTATAAACAAAAGTGAAATAAACAATAAAAATGGACAGTAAATATTACAGTCACACAAGTTCCAAAAGAATAAAGACATTTCAAATGTCATCTTATGTATATTTACAGTGTTGTAACGATGTGCAAATGGTTAAAGTACAAAACATAAAAAATATATAAACATAAATATGGGTTGTATTTATAATGGCGTTTGTTCTTCCCTGTTTGCCCTTTTCTTGTGGCAACAGGTCACAAATCTTGCTGCTGTGATGGCACACTGTGGTATTTCACCCAGTAGATATGGGAGTTTATCAAAATTGGTGGATTATTTGTGGATCTGTGTAATCTGAGGGAAATATGTGTCTCTAATATGGTCCTACATTTGGCAGGTTAGGAAGTGCAGCTCAGTTTCCACCTCATTTTGTGGGCAGAGTGCACATATCCTGTCTTCTCTTGAGAGCCAGGTCTGCCTACGGTGGCCTTTCTCAATAGCAAGGCTATGCTCACTGAGTCTGTAAAAGCTTTCCTTAAGTTTGGGTCAGTCACAGTGGTCAAGTATTCTGCCACTGTATACTCTCTGTTTAGGGCCAAATAGCTTTCTAGTTTGCTCTGTTATTTTGTGAATTCTTTCCAATGTGTCAAGCAATTATCTTTTTGTTTTCTCATGATTTGGTTGGGTCTAATTGTGTTGCTGTCCTGGGGCTCTGTGGGGTCTGTTTGTGAACAGAGCCCCAAGACCAGCTTGCTTAGGGGACTCTTCTCCAGGTTAATCTCTCTGTAGGTGATGGCTTCGTTATGGAAGGTTTGGGAATCGCTTCCTTTTAGGTGGTTGTAGAATTTAATGGCTCTTTTCCGGATGTTGATCATTAGCAGGTATCAGCCTTTCTCTCGCCCTTCTCTCCCTCTTCTCTTTCTCTCCCTCTTCTCTCTCTCCCTCCTTCCCCCTCCATTCTCTCTCCTTCCTTTCCCCCCCTCCCCCTCTTCCCATCTCACTCTCCCGCCTCTTTCTCTCTCCTCTCTCCCACCTCCACAGACAGGATATTGACGCATAAGTCAACACATTACATTCAAGGCAAAAAAGTTGGTGATGCAGCTGCAATGGCTAAATTGGTGAACACCTCAGACAGACAGACAGGCAGGCATGCAGGCAGGCAAAAAGACAGGTAGACAGACACACAGACAGAAAGATTGACAGACAGGCAGACAGGCAGACACAGACAGGTTTAATTTTAAAGTCAATAAAAAATGACCAATATCTCTTCAGAATTCATTCTAATAAGGCTCTTAGCTTCTAGGACTGCAATACCATTGTGTCCAATTGAGGTGAAAAATGCTTTAGGGTCAATTGACTTCAAAGTTTCAACCTTTTTAACCCTTTGAAACTGCCCATAAGACCCCAAATTAAGTAACTTCCTGTAATTGCAGGGAGCTGAAATTCTCTGTAGAGCTTCCTGGGAACACTGCCCTGAGTTTCAAGTCTTTACATTAAGAATTGAGCTTTCTACAGAGGATGAAAGACAGTGTTTTTGTGTAGCTACAGGGAGAGAATGAAGCACCATGTTGAGGATGAATTAAGCCATTTCCCGTTGCCACAGTAAGCTGAACCTCAACATAGGTCATGATGGGTTGTGTCGAAGGACGGTTAGCTAGCTCAATTGCAGTCCACGAGTGCGTCTTGGTTATGTGAGAGTAATGGTTTTTGAACGATCCCATACCTGAATTTTGTTTCTAGCCTCAACTGTTCAAAAGCACATTAACATTAGGTCAGGCTTCATGTGTGACCTACCTTTCTGCTATGTAGTGGGGGATGGGGCGAATTATACAGAAAAAATATATAAATGCAACATGCAACATTTTCAAAGATTTTACTGAGTTACAGTTCATATGAGGAAATCAGTCAATTGAAATAAATTCATTAGTCCTTAATAATATGGATTTCATACTACTGGGAATACAGATATGCATCTGTTGGTCACAGATACCTGGGCCTCACAACGGGCATCAGGATCTCGTCACAGTATTTTTGTGCCTTCAAATTGCCATCGATAAAATACAATTGTGTTCGTTGTCTGTAGCTTTATACCTGCCTGCCTATACATAACCCCAGCGCCACCATGAGGTACTCAGGGGTCATGGGGTCCTCAGGGACGCAGGGGTCCTTCGTGGGCAAATTTTGTCCTCAAACTTTGTCTTCAAAGTCTGCCATTCTCTGGATTTATGGTTCGTTCAAGACAACTGGGAATTTTGAAGAAAACAAGGTTGAATCATGACGTCAGTGATCTTTAGGTCGCAGCTCTAGAAAGAGGCCCAAGTCCCCCACTTGGAATTCTGAGTTGGATGACCATTCAAAATGTACTTTCCCAGTCAGAGCTCATTCCCAGTTCCCAGTTGTCTTGAACTCACTGAAGTTTGAGATTTCCCAGTTCAGAATTTCCAGTGTTTTGAACACAGCAGAAGTCATGCTGGATTGACCTTTTAAGTTTGGAAAAGAGACACTTAAACCCAGACTTGGACCACACACCCACTCCACTGAATAGCAGGCTAGTGATTGCTTGCAATGCTTGCAGTTAGCCACTGATTCCTTCCAAACCACTCATTGTTGAATTAGAGATTTCCAACTTGTGTAATGTTTGAATCCAATGGCACTGATACGTTTTTATCTATAATTTCTCTTCATAATTTCTCTTCATATGACGAGGATTGAAAAGGATTTACCAGTAGATTTTCGACTTGATTCATGGTGATGACTACTAGCTTGCTAGCTAAGATTTTGAAAGTATGATGTTGACAGTCCAATCAAAGCAACGGTATATGCAGTGCATTCGTAAAGTATTCAGACCCCTTTACTTTTTCCACATTTTGTCACGTTACAGCCTTATTCTAAAATTGATCAAGTCAAGTCCTCAATCTTCACACAATACCCCACAATGACAAAGCGAAAACAGGTTTGTAGAAATTTTAGCAAATGTATAAAAAATAAAAAAACAGAAATACCTTATTTACATAAATATTCAGACCATTTGCAATGAGACTTATAATTGAGCTCAGGTGCTTCCTGTTTCCATTGATCATCCTTGAGATGTTTCTACAACTTGATTGGAGTCCACCTGTGGTAAATTACATTGATTGGACATGATTTGGAAAGGCACACACCTGTCTATAAAAGGTCCCACATTTGACAGTGCATGTCAGAGCAAAAACCAAGCCATGAGGTTGAAGAAATTGTCCGTAGAGCTCTGAGCCAGGATTGTGTCGAGGGACAGATCTGAGGAAGGGTACCAAAACATTTCTGCAGCATTGAAGGTCCCCAGGAACACATTGGCCTCCATCATTCTTAAATGGAGGAAGTTTGGAACCACCATGACTCTTCCTAGAGCAATCAGGGGAGAAGGGCCTTGGTCAGGGAGGTGACCAAGAACCATATGGTCATTCTGACAAACCTCCAGAATTCCTCTATGGAGATGAGAGAACCTTCCAGAAGGACAACCATCTCTGCAGCACTCCACCAATCAGCCCTTTATGGTAGAGTGGCCAGACAGAAGCCACTCCTCAGTAAAAGGCACATAACAGCCCGCTTGGAGTTTGCCAAAAGGCACCTAAAGGACTCTGACTCTCATAATCTTGTTTCTCTCTCATGAGAAACAAGATTATCTGGTCTGATGACACCAAGATTGAACTCTATGGCTTGGATGCCAAGCATCATGTCTGGAGAAAACCTGTTACCATCCCTACAGTGAAGCATGGTGGTGGCAGCATCATGCCGTGGGGATGTTTTTCAGAGGCAGGGACTGGGAGACAAGTCTGAATCGAGGGAAAGATGAACGAAGCAAAGTACAGAGAGATCCTTGATGAAAATCTGCTCCAGAGCGCTCAGGACCTCAGACTGGGGTGAAGGTTCACCTTCCAACAGGACAACGACCCTAAGCCCACAGCCAGGACAACACAGGAGTGGCTTTGGGACAAGTCTCTGAATGTCCTTGAGTGGCCCAGCCAGAGCCCGGACTTTAACCCGATCGAACATCTCTGGAGAGACCTGAAAATAACTTTGCAGCGACGCTCCCTATTCAACCTGACAGCGCTTGAGAGGATCTACAGAGAAGAATTGGAGAAACTCCCCAAATGCACGTGTTCCAAGCTTGTAGCATCATACCCAAGAAGACTCGAGACTGTAATCGCTTCCAAAGGTGCTTCAACAAAGTACTGAGGAAAGGCTCTGAATACTTATGTAAATGTCTTATTTAGGTTTTTAATTTTTTATGGGGGACGACACCAATTCCGTAGAGGTGGAACAAAAATCATGTTAAACACTATTCATGCACACAGAGTGAGTCCATGCAATGTATTATGCGGCTTGTTAAGCAAATATTTACTCCTGAACTTATTTAGGCTTGCGATAACAAAGGAGTTGAATGTTTATTGACTGAAGACATTTCAACTTTTCATTTTTTATGAATTTCTTAAAATTCTATAAACATAATTTCACTGACATTATGGGGTATTGTGTATAAGCCAGTGTGAATATGACAGGTATTGTGTATAAACCATTTTTAATTCAGGCTGTAACACAACAGAATGTGGAATAAGTCCAGGGGGTTGTGAAAACTTATTTGTGGTTTTCACAAGCCCCTGGTGATTTTACAGTATTTTATGACCAAAAACAACAACAAAAAAATCCCTGTTGCCTCCCCCTGATGTAAACTAACCTAGGTGGCATAAAACAAATGCCTAAGCGGGGTCCCCACATTCAGTTTTCAGGGGTTGTTGGCGAGAATTCATTGGCGAGTGGATAATCTCCCTTTACCATCCATCCTACTGGTGAACGTGCAATCCCTGGAGAATAACCTGGAAGCTCCGTTCGAGACTATCCTACCAGCAGGACATTAAAAACTGTAATATATTATGTTTCACCGAGTCATGGCTGAACGAGGACATGGATAATATACAGTTTTGTGCATCGGCAAGACAGAACAGCAACCTCCGGTAAGAGGTTAATATTAAGGAAATCTTGAGGTTGAGTACCTCACGATAAGCTGTAGACCACACTATTTACCAAGAGAGTTTCATCTATATTTTTCGTAGTGGTCTATTTACCGCCACAAACCGATGCAGGCACTAAGATCGCACTCAATGAGCTGTATAAGGCAATAAAAAAAATCAAGGGAACGCTCACCCAGAAGCGGCACTCCTAGTGGCTGGGGACTTTAATGCAGGAAAACTTAAATCCATTTTACCTAATTTCTACCAGCATGTCATGTGCAACCAGAGAAAAAAAAACTCTAGACCACCTTTACTACACACACAGTGACATGTTCAAAGCCTCCATTTGGCAAATCTGGCCATAATTCTATCCTCCCGATTCCTGCTTACAAGCATAAATTCAAGCAGGAAGTACCAGTGACTCGCTCAATATGGAAGTGGTCTGATGAAGCGGGTTCTAAGCTACAGAACTGTTTTGCTAGCCTGGAATATGTTCCGGGATTCATTCGATGGCATTGAGGAGTATACCACCTCAGTCACTGGCTTGATCAATAAGTGTATCGACAACGTCATCCCCACAGTGACCGTACGTACATATCCCAACCAGAAGCCATGGATTACAGGCTGCATCTGCACAGAGATAAAGGCTAGAAGGAGCGGAGCAGGACACTAATCCATACGCTTATAAGAAATCCCGCTATGCCCTCCGATGAACCATCAAACAGGGAAAGCATCAATACAGGACTAAGATTGAATCCTACTACACAGGCTCTGACGCTCGTCTAATGTGGCAGGGCTTGCAAACTATAACGGATTACAAAGACAAACCCAGCCCCAAGCTGCCCAGTGACAAGAGCCTACCAGACAAGCTAAATGCCTTCTATGCTTACTTCGAGGCAAGCAACACTGAACCATGCATGAGAGCACCAGCTGTTCCGGACGACTGTGTGGTCACGCTCTCCGTAGCCAATGTGAGAAAGACCTTTAAACAGGTCAACATTCACAAGGCCACAGGGTCAGATGGATTACCAGGACATCTACTCAGAGCAAGCACTGACCAACTGGCAAGTGTCTTCACTGACATTTTCAACCTCTCCCTGACCGAATCTGTAATACCTACATGTTTCAATGGGTGCAGTAAGAACGTCACCTCTGTAGCTATTACCTATTACCTGTCTATGTCATTTCCAGTCACAACTTGTAGACTTGTTTACGTGCTGCTGTGCGGTTTGTTGCTAACCTTACTTTGCTACCTGCCAACTTTACGGTTTATATTTACATTTTTTTCCCTCGCTCACCTTTTTTCATTCAATTTTTTTTCGCCCCAGACGCTTTATCTGGACGTGGTTCGTCAGGACCTCCACCAGCCAAAGCTAAGTAGTAACATTAACATGATGCTAATTGCAGTTGCTGAACTCATAATATACAAGAGAACGATCGCCTTATGGCGAGGATAGCTGTGCTGCAAGCCCAGCTTCAGACGCAATCGTTAGGCAAGGGTAATTTAAGTGTAGGAAAGGATGAAACAGCGTCTGTGCCACCAGTAAGTACAGATAGTAGTACAAATCCCCTCGCACAGTCCCCGCAGACGGACAATTTTCTCATTGCTTCTGGAAGGAAATGCTGTAGGAATGCTCAACCGGTGTCGCTCATTCAGCCGACAGAAACTTTCAACCGTTCTCCTCATTAAGCAGTGAGTCAGAGTCAGAGGCCGAGCCTTCTCTGGTCTCTACTCCTCCCGTTACGGGGTCTGAGACGCCGAAGCCTCCCACCATTAGCTCTGACAAATTGAAAACCCTAGTCATTGGCGACTCCATTACCCGCAGTGTTAGACTTAAAACGAATCATCCAGCGATCATACACTGTTTACCAGGGGGCAGGGCTACTGACGTTAAGGCTAATCTGAAGATGGTGCTGGTTAAAGCTACAACTGGCGAGTGTAGAGAGTATAGGGATATTGTTATCCACGTTGGCACCAACAATGTTAGGATGAAACAGTCAGAGGTCACCAAGCACAACATAGCTTCAGCATGTAAATCAGCTAGAAAGATGTGTTGGCATCGAGTAATTGTCTCTGGCCCCCTTACAGTTAGGGGGAGTGATGAGCTCTACAGCTCTACAGTCTCACAACTCAATCGCTGGTTGAAAACTGTTTTCTGCCCCTCCCAAAAGAAAGAATTTGTAGATAATTGGCCCTCTTTCTGGGACTCACCGACAAACAGGACCAAGCCTGGCCTGTTGAGGAGTGACGGACTCCATCCTAGCTGGAGGGGTGCTCTCATCTTATCTACAAACATAGACAGGGCTCTAACTCCCCTAGCTCCACAATGAGATAGGGTGCAGGCCAGGCAGCAGGCTGTTAGCCAGCCTGCCAGCTTAGTGGAGTCTGCCACTAGCACAGTCATTGTAGTCAGCTCAGCTATCCCCATTGAGACCGTGTCTGTGCCTCGACCTAGGTTGGGCAAAACTAAACATGGCGGTGTTCGCCTTAGCAATCTCACTGGAATAAAGACCTCCTCCATACCTACCATTATTGAAAGAGATTGTGATACCTCACATCTCAAAATAGGGCTACTTAATGTTAGATCCCTCACTTCCAAGGCAGTTATAGTCAATTAACTAATCACTGATCATAATCTTGATGTGATTGGCCTGACTGATACATGGTTTAAGCATGATGAATTTACTGTGTTAAAAGAGGCCTCACTTCCTGGTTACACTAGTGACCATATCCCCCGTGCATCCCGCAAAGGTGGAGGTGTTGCTAACATTTACGATAGCAAATTTCAATAAAACTAATTTAAAATTCATTTTCGTCTTTTGAGCTTCTAGTCATGAAATCTATGCAGCCTACTCAATCACTTTTTATAGCTACTGTTTACAGGCCTCCTGGGCCATATACAGCGTTCCTCACTGACTTCTCTGAATTCCTATTGGACCTTGTAGTCATAGCAGATAATAATCACATTTTTGGTGATTATTATTGGAAAAGTCCACAGACCCACTCCAAAAAGCTTTCGGAGCCATCATCGACTCAGTGGGTTTTGTCCAACATGTCTCCGGACCTACTCACTGCCACAGTCATACTCTGGACCTAGTTTTGTCCCATGGAATAAATGTTGTGGATCTTAATGTTTTTCCTCATAATCCTGGACTATCGGACCACCATTTTATTGCGTTTACAATCGCAACAAATAATCTGCTCAGACCCCAACCAAGGATAATCAAAAGTCGTGCTATAAATTCTCAGACAACCCAAAGATTCCTTGATGCCCTTGCAGACTCCATCTGCCAACCCAAGGACATCAGAGGACAAAAAAATCTGTTAACCACCTAACTGAGGAACTCAATTTAACCTTGCACAATACCCTAGATGCAGTCGCACCCCTAAAAACTAAAAACATTTGTCATAAGAAACTAGCTCCCTGGTATACAGAAAATACCTGAGCTCTGAAGCAAGCTTCCAGAAAAACGGAATGGAAATGGCATCACACCAAACTGGAAGTCTTCCGACTAGCTTGGAAAGACAGTACTGTGCAGTATCGAAGAGCCCTCACTGTTGCTCGATCATCCTATTTTTCCAACTTAATTGAGGAAAATAAGAACAATCCAAAATGTATTTTTGATACTGTCGCAAAACTAACTAAAAAGCAGCATTCCCTAAGAGAGGATGGCTTTCACTTCAGCAGTAATAAATTCATTAACTTCTTTGAGGAAAAGATCATGATCATTAGAAAGCAAATTACGGACACCTCTTTAAATCTGCGTATTCCTCCAAAGCTCAGTTGTCCTGAGTCTGCACAACTCTGCCAGGACCTAGGATTAAGGGAGACACTCAAGTGTTTTAGTACTATATCTCTTGACACAATGATGACAATAATCATTGCCTCTATACGTTCAAGCTGCATACTGGACCCTATTCCAACTAAACTACTGAAAGAGCTGCTTCCTGTGCTTGGCCCTCCTATGTTGAACATAATAAATGGCTCTCTATCCACCGGATGTGTACCAAACTCACTAAAAGTGGCAGTAATAAAGCCTCTCTTGAAAAAGCCAAACCTTGACCCAGAAAATATAAAAAACTATCGGTCTATATCGAATCTCCCATTCCTCTCAAAGGTTTTAGAAAAAGCTGTTGCGCAGCAACTCACTGCCTTCCTGAAGACAAACAATGTATACGAAATGCTTCAGTCTGGTTTTAGACCCCATCATAGCACTAAGACTGCTCTTGTGAAAGTGGTAAATTACCTTTTAATGGCGTCAGACCGAGGCTCTGCATCTGTCCTCGTGCTCCTAGACCTTAGTGCTGCTTTTGATACCATCGATCACCACATTCTTTTGGAGAGATTGGAAACCCAAATTGGTCTACACGGACAAGTTGTGGCCTGGTTTAGATCTTATCTGTCGGAAAGATATCAGTTTCTCTGTGGATGGTTTGTCCTCTGACAAATCAACTGTACATTTCGGTGTTCCTCAAGGTTCTGTTTTAGGACCACTATTGTTTTCACTATATATTTTACCTCTTGGGGACGTCATTCGAAAACATAATGTTAACTTTCACTGCTATGTGGATGACACACACCTGTACATTTCGATGAAACATGGTGAAGCCCCAAAATTGCCCTCGCTGGAAGCCTGTGTTTCAGACATAAGGAAGTGGATGGCTGCAAACTTTCTACTTTTAAACTCAGACAAAACAGAGATGCTTGTTCTAGGTCCCAAGAAACAAAGAGATCTTCTGTTGAATCTGACAATTAATCTTGATGGTTGTAAAGTCGTCTCAAATAAAACTGTGAAGGACCTCGGCGTTACTCTGGACCCTGATCTCTCTTTTGATGAACATATCAAGACTGTTTCAAGGACAGCTTTTTTCCATCTAAGTAACATTGCAAAAATCAGAAATTTTCTGTCCAAAAATGATGCTGAAAAATGAATCCATGCTTTTGTAACTTCTAGGTTAGACTACTGCAATGCTCTACTTTCCGGCTACCCGGATAAAACACTAAATAAACTTCAGTTAGTGCTAAATAAGGCTGCTAGAATCCTGAGGAGAACCAAAATATTTGATCATATTATTCCAGTGCTAGCCTCCCTACACTGGCTTCCTGTTAAGGCAAGGGCTGATTTCAAGGTTTTACTGCTAACCTACAAAGCATTACATGGGCTTGCTCCTACCTATCTTTCCGATTTGGTCCTGCTGTACATACCTACACGTACGCTATGGTCACAAGACGCAGGCCTCTGAATTGTCCCTAGAATTTCTAAGCAAACAGCTGGAGGCAGGGCTTTCTCCTATAGAGCTCAATTTTTATGGAATGGTCTGCCTACCCATGTGAGAGACGCAGACTCGGTCTGAACCTTTAAGTCTTTATTGACAAGATCCTCCCATGTAGTTATGGGCTGATTCCTCACCGTTCTCATGATCATTGCAACTCCACGAGGTAAGATCTTGCATGGAGCCCCAGGCCGAGGGAGATTGACAGTTCTTTTGTGTTTCTTCCATTTACGAATAATCGCACCAACTGTTGTCACCTTCTCACCAAGCTGCTTGGTGATGGTCTTGTAGCCCATTCCAGCCTTGTGTAGGTCTACAATCTTGTCCCTGACATCCTTGGAGAGCTCTTTGGTCTTGGCCATGGTGGAGAGTTTGGAATCTGATTGATTGATTGCTTCTGTGGACAGGTGTCTTTTATACAGGTAACAAACTGAGATTAGGAGCACTCCCTTTAAGAGTGTGCTCCTAATCTCAGCTCGTTACCTGTATAAAAGACACCTGAGAGTCAGAAATCTTTCTGATTGAGAGGGGGTCAAATACTTATTTCCCTCATTAAAATGCAAATCAATTTATAACATTTTCGACATGCATTTTTCAGGATTTTTTGTTGTTGTTATTCTGTCTCTCACTGTTCAAATAAACCTACCATTAAAATTATAGACTGATCATTTCTTTGTCAGTGGGCAAACGTACAAAATCAGCAAGGGATCAAATACTTTTTTCCCTCACAGTAGCTTGCTTTTGGTCACAGGTCCAGGAATGGCTGAAGAATTATAATATTTACCTGGCACTAAACCTACAGATAGCACTACTGGGTGATCTGAAAAGTCAAATTTGCAATCTGTAGAAACAATGAGAATAGATTGGTTCAGAAGTTTTGTGAAACATCACAGCACCGTTGAAAAATATATGGCAAATAGAAATGTATGTATGTGTATGTATGTATATGTATGTATATAAAGCTGATCTACCCCCCACAAAAAAAGAATAAATAAATAAAAGGATAACAACCTCTCCTTCAAGGTGAGCAAGCCAGAAGAGCTGATCGTGGACTACAGGAAAAGGGTGGCCGAGCATACCCCCATTCACATCGACGAGCTGTAGTGGAGCATGTCGAGAGCCTGATTGTTTGCATCACCGCTTGGTATGCCAACTGCTCAGCATCCGACTGCAAGGCATTACAGAAGGTAATGAGTACGGCCCAGTACATCACTGGAGCCAAGCTTCCTGCCATCCAGGACCTCTATACCAGGTGGTGTCAGAGGAAGGCCAGGAAGACTCCAGCCACCTTAGTCATAGACTGTTCTCTCTGCTACCGCACGGCAAGTGGTACAGGAGCATCAACTCTAGGTCCAAAAGGCTCCTTAATAGCTTCTACCCCCAAGCAAATAAGACTGCTAAACAGTTAATCAAATGGTTACCCGGACTATTTGCATTGACCCCTTTTTTTACGCTGATGCTACTCGCTACTCTGTTCTATATCTATGCATAGTCAAAATTTGGTCTGATATACTTGGATGTGTAGTGTCAGCATTTGTTGCTAGCATGTCATCCCTAACTTTGCTTATCTTGCCAATGAAAAAGTAATTAAAGTAGTTTGCAATATCAGTGGGCTTTGTGATGAATGAGCCATCTGATTCTATGAATGAAAAAATTTCATTTAAGGTTGCCGAAAGCTTTTTACTATCATTCTTTATATAATTTATCTTGGTTACATAGTGTAGTTTATTTTTATTTTGTTTAGTCACATAATTTCTTAATTTGCAGTATTTCTGTCAATCAGTTCGGGCTGCCAGACTTACTTGCCATACCTTTGCCTCATCCCTCTCAACCATACAATTTTTCAATTCCTAGGAACTTTGGTTTTCCTAGATATGGCTATTATATTGTGATCACTACATCCTATGGATTTGGATACTGCTTTAAAGCAAAGATCTGCAGCATTAGTAAAGATGTGATCAATACATGTTGATAATTTCATTCCTGTGCTGTTTGTAACTACCCTGGTAGGTTGACTGACAACCTGATCCAGGTTGCAGGCACTCGTTACAGTTTGAGGTTTTTTCCTGAGCGGGCAGCTTGATGATAGCCAGTCAATATTTAAATCACCCAGAAAATATACTTCTCTGTTGATAACACATACATTATCAAGCATTTCACACATATTATCCAGATACTGACTGTTAGCACTTGGTGGTCTGTAGCAGCTTCCCACAAGAATGGGATTTAGGTGAGGCAGTTGAACCTGTAGCCATATTACTTCAACAGTATTTAACATTAGATTGTATCTAAGCTTCACAGGAATGTGGTTCTGAATATAGACCGCAACACCGCCTCCGTTGGCATTTCTGTCTTTCGGTAGATGTTATAACCATGTATTGCTACCACTGTATCATCAAAGGTATTATCTAAGTGAGTTTCAGAGATAGTCAGAATATGAATCTGTTACAAGCAAGTTATTGACTTCATGGACCTTGTTTCTTAGGCTACATATGTTAATATGGGCTACGTTTTAGCACCTTTCTGGGTTGCTTGATTGTTTTTAATGCTTTACTGGGAAGCTTATCAGAGGTAGACTTACTCATGTTATTTACATTGGAGCTGATAGTGCAGGGTGAGCTGCATAAAGTGGTCTTCCTACTATTGCACACCGCCTCTGTGCTAACAGTGTAACTCTGGTTTATAGACTCATGATTACTGCTTACAATAACTGTAGGATAAACAGATGTATTCGGTGCAATTAGGTGTACATAAATTAAATTACTTACATTATTTTTGCCAATGCCCCTAAGATCATGTACATTCGATGCAGAATTATGACGACTCGTTGTCACAATGGTCTTGGATCATTTACCAGTCATTGTTTCAACGCAGCCTTGAAATGTGTGGATGGAGTCCAAGAGCCAAGATGATTTGGATGGATTCCATCATTCTATCCAAATCTTCTGTTTCCAGAAGGTGTCAAAGTTATCAATAAAAGTGAGTCCAGCAGAGCTACTGTAGTATTTTAGCCAGATGTGTAATGCCAGCAGTCTGCTTAATCTTTCACACCTGCGGCCCAGCGATGGTACTGGACCTGAAATTATTGGCCGTTTTTTGGAGTCTTTTAATGTTAAAATCAGTTATTAAAATCAATTTTCAAATGTTCCGAGCTAGCCCTTCTGATGTCGTTTGAACCCACATGGACTACGACAGTGTCAGCTCCCGGCATCTGTGGTAGAACAGTCAGAAGCAGCCTTGTTATGTCCTGTCCCCAAGGTTTTTACCTTGGGGACCGAGATGTTTCTCACCATAGAGCTACCTATGCTGACAGCTGGTGATGTTGAATGGGCTGGTCTCTCAGGGAGCCTCACGGTCTGGTGAGGCTGGGAGCGCCGAGGATCTGAACCCGAGGTAGAAGCCACCGGAGAGGGAGACAGAGCCGAGGATGAAAATGAAGATGCAGGTACCTCCGGATCCGATCTTGATTGGGAAGCCACCAAGAACGAAGGCGCCGGAACCTCTGGATCCAGGGCGGCAAAGCTTTTTCTGGTCTGTGTCAGTTCCGGGCTCAACACCTCCATGGAGACCCCCGGAGGATGCCTTCTTCAACTTCCACGGCGAGTGACAAACCTCCATGGCTGGTTGGTTGAGTCGAGATCAGCTCAGTTCTCCAGGGAAGGGGGAGACCCCTTCGGGGATGGAACTCTGCCTAGCACCGGCCAGTCGGTTGTGGAGAGCCGACATGGCGGCAAAACTTCCACCAGACCAGAGCGGCGTCCGGCTACTGGGGTGGAAGAAAAATAAAAAGTAGCTGGGCGTGGGTTCCCCAGTAGCTTATGTAGGTTTGCTACATGCTTGCTAAGAGTAGCTAGTTCATTCCTGTAGTCCTCCACAAGCAAGCAGTTGCTACATTGAAAGTTAGCGCGGTCCACATTGTCCCGGAACAAAGCAAAGTAAACACAGCTCCTGCCATGCTGGAAATGTTCAACAGCGGCCTCCATTAGAGACCACCGAGCCAGCTAGGCTAGCTGCTAACCCCCTATTCGGATTCTGACAGGATCCCGGGACAGATAGCAGCGCTCACAGGAATTTAGCTCAACAGAGCCGCACGATTCGAAATAAAACCAAAATAAACCGAGGTCTTTAGTTCAGGTTTCAGCATTCGACAGGTTTCAGTTTCGGCGTTCAAAAACAACAAACATACGTCGCGCTCTGATGTTCCTGTCCTGTTTTATGTCCGTTATTCATTAAATGTTCTCCCTGTACCTGCTTCCTGTCTCCAGCGTCTATCCTCACAATATCAACATAATTGGGGATCCTAGGTCCGGTTTTGAAGGGTTAAAAAGGTTTAATCTTCCCAATTTGTACATATTTGTGACCGGGGGACTGTCATGACAAGGCGCATGAAGTCAATCAACCATTGGACACAATGGTCTTGTAGATCTAAAAGCTAAGAGGCTTGTTGGAATGAATTCTGAAGAGGATATTGGTCAATTTGATTTTATTATTTTATTGTTATTTTTTCCTTTTAGGGGCTAGATCATCTTTAATATTGCAGTTAGACTGTGGCTTCTATCAATGTAATTGTCTGCATCATTTCCAATCACCGATATATATTTTTCTCAGTATGTACAGTATATACCCCAGCTAGCAATGAGGAATTGGCCCAGAAGTGGCCCACTTCCGGGGGGCCAGAACTGTTTTGAATCGGCCCGGAATTGGCATCTTACCAGAATCCCCCCAGAAGCTATAGGACAAGGACATCCCGGCCAGTCAAACCCTTCCCTAACTCGGACGACGCTGGGCCAATTGTGCGTCGCCTAATGGGTCTCCCGATCGCGGCCGGCACGGGTCTCAAACCAGCATCTGTAGAAATGCAGTTTCTAGACCACTGCACCACTTTGGAGGTTCCATCCATAAAGATTTAATGCTTATCAATTGCCTTGCACAAAGAATCAAAATACTCAAATACTACTCAGGACTCAAAGAATTTCATTTAAATGTTAATTGTATTTTTTGATCACAGAAACAATGAGAAAAATACAGAAAAAACAAATAAATAATGAAATGTTAATTATATAAAGCAGCCCGTGTAATTATCTGCCAGAGAGTAGCCCCAATCGGCCAGAGTCCCAAGTAATACATTTGGGCCAGATAACTCTCATTGGAATCGGGCCGAGCCCCAAGTGATACATTTGGGCCAGATAACTCACAACAGAATCGGCCCGAGCGCAGTCCCCGCATCCTAGCCATATGTAATACTGCCGAAGGCAGCCCAGACTCGAGCCACATGAGGTCGGCCGAGTGTGACTCTCAGCCGAGAGCCCCGACTCTCAGCCGGAATCGGGCCAGATCCACTGTGCTAGCTGGGACAGCATATCATATTTTCTGTTATTATTTTCCCCTAACCCTATCACCCCTCCCCTAATTGGAATAAACTAATGGACAGCAACACTTAGGCTTCTACTTCTAGCTTATACAGACACAGTATATTTCACAATCCAATTGACTCATTCAATTGGCTCATTTTGCTTACAACTGGCTCATTCATCCCCCCTTCTTTCCCCTGTAACTATTCCCCAGGTCGTTGCTGTAAATGAGAATGTGTTCTCAGTCAACCTACCTAGTAAAATAACGGTAAAATAAAAAAATAAAAAATAGAAAATTGTTATCTTTGTTTTTAGTCCCATCAGTCAGCTACCCTCAACCCCTCCCACCTATACCTGAAGACCATCCAGTTTTGATTTCTAGCTGCCATACAATTTTCAACTGTGCTGTGATGTTTTACAAAAGTTCCGAACCTACAGTACATACATTTTACGGACGCAGTAGGCCAGCATCCCGGAATCGCCTCTTCACTGGTGTTTTGCGGGTACTATTTAATGAAGCTGCCAGTTGAGGACTTGTGAGGCGTCTGTTTCTCAAACTAGACACTCTAATGTACTTGTCCTCTTGCTCAGTTGTGCACCGGGGCCTCCCACTCCTCTTTCTATTCTGGTTAGAGCCAATTTACGCTGTTCTGTGAAGGGAGTACACAGCATTGTACGAGATCTTCAGTTTCTTGGCAATTTCTCACATGGAATAGTCTTAATTTCTCAGAACAAGAATAGACTGAAGAGTTTCAGAAGAAAGTCCTTTGTTTCTGGCCCTTTTGAGCCTGTAATCGATCCCACAAATGCTGATGCTCCAGACTAGTCTACAGAAGGCCAGTTTTATTTCTTCTTTAATCATGACAACAGTTTTCAGCTGTGCTAACATAATTGCAAAAGGGTTTTCTAATGATCGATTAGCCTTTTAAAATGATAAACTTGGATTAGCTAACACATGAGTCATTGGAACACATGAGTGATGGTTGCTGATAATGGGCCTCTGTACGCCTATGTAGATATTCCATAAACAATCTGCCATTTCCAGCTAGTATAGTCATTTACAACATTAACAATGTCTACACTGTATTTCTGATCAATTTGATGTTATTTTAATGGACAAATTTTTTTTGCTTTTCTTTCAAAAACAAGGATATTCTAAGTGACCCCAAACCTTTGAACGGTAGTGTAATTTACAAAGATTATACTGTCTAATGCTTTAATATTTAATCATTTCTGCCCTCCAAATTCATATTAATTATATAAATAGGTGTCATGCCCTGACCTGAGAGAGACGTTTTTCTTTCTGTTTAGTTAGGTCAGGGTGTGATATGGGGTGGGCATTCTATGTATTGTATTTCTTTGTTTTGGCCGAGTATGGTTCCTAATCAGAGGCAGCTGTCTATCGTTGTCTCTGATTAGGAATCATACTTAGGCAGCCTTTTCCCACCTGTGTTTGTGGGTAGTTGTTTTCTGTTTAGTTTTCTGTACCTGACAGAACTGTTGGCTTGTTTTCGTTTTGTTATTTTGTTCAAGTGTTTCATAGTGGAATAAAATCATGAGCACTTACCACGCTGCGCTTTGGTCCCCTTCTCATTACGACAGCCGTTACAATAGGCCTGTTTAATTTTGTCTCGCTTGCGGTTCCAAATAAAATGGAATATTTTTTGCTCACAATTAGTTATGTAGAGGCAGGGCCATAAGCAAATTGATGAACTGGAATATGACTAAAGATTTCATCAGTGTGATTTTTCCACAAGTAGACAGGTATTTTCCTTTCCATGGTAACAAGATGTTGATTGACTTAAAACTTTAAGCTGTCTTTGTCTGTCCGTCAGCCCACCCGACCGCATGCCGGTCTGCGTCTGTCCGTCTATGCGTCTGCACTGTCTGTCTGCGTCAATATCCTGTCTGTGGAGGTGGAAGAGAGGAGAAGAGAGAGAGGAGAGAGAGGGAGAGAGAGATGAGAATAGGGAGGGGGAAAGAAAGAGGGAGAGAGAGAAGGGGAAGAGTAGAGGAGGGGGAGAGAGAAAGGAAGAGAGAAAGGGAGAGGATGAAGGAGGGAGGAGGGAGAGGGAGAAAGAGAGAGATGCGAGGAGAGGAGGAGGGATGGGAGAGAGAAAGGGAGAGAAGGAGGGAGAGAGAAAGGGGAGAGGGTGAAAAAAGGGGGAGGGAGAGAGAACAGAATGGGGGGATAAAGAGAAGGTAAAGAGAAAGAGAGAGGGGGGCAAAGAGAAGGAAAGAGGAGGAAGGGAGAGAGACAGAGATGAGCAGAGGGTTGATTGAGATGAGAGAGAGAGAGGATGTCCTGTCTGTGAGACTAATCGTTTTCCATTGACTGTGATGTATTGACAACAAGTGTCAATTGGTTGGCATTCAACTTTTCCCATTGAATGCAATGTATTGACATAATCTTCAACAGGTGACACTAATCTTTTCCCATTAAATGCAATGGATTGACATAAGTGTCAACCCTGTGGCAATCATCCTTTCTCATTGAATGCAATGTATTGACATAATCATCAACTGGTTGACACTTATCTTTTCCCATTGATTGTGATGTATTGACATATGAATTAACCTGGTGACACTCATCTTTTACCATTGATTGCAATGTATTAGCATAAGCGTAAATTGGTTGACACTCATTTTTTCCCCCTGAATGCAATTTATTGACAAATGGGTCATTTGTTTGATGCTTTTCCTTTCCCATTGACTGCAATGTATTGACATAAGCTTCAACCCTGTGACACTCATCTTTTCCCATTGACACTGCAAAGCCTGCTGGGAGCATGACCAGTTGACATAAGCGACAATTGGTTGAAGTTTAACCTTTTGTAAAAACATGACAATATGACGTTTTGATGCTCATAATGTTCTGGGTTATAAAGGTAAAAAAGTGTGCTAAGGAATGAGTATAGACACACACACACACACAATACTGATGAGCGGAACAGATACAATAGACATTTAAATGAAACATATTGAAATGAAAGATCTTCTCCTTATATCAGCTGAATCCACTGACAGCTTCTGCAATTTAGCAAAGTCATCCATATGATATTTTTCAACCTCCCTCTTTTCCTCCTGTGTGGAGCTCTCTCTGCTGTGGTCAACGACATCAGAAATACATCCAGAGGAAATGTGTGCAGAGCGCCCCAGTAGAGGCCTTATCAGTGAGAGGTGTTTGTGTGACAGCACTCGCTGGCCGGCACAAGGTTCCTCCAGGTCACTCTTTCTGGGACAAACAGAGAGAAAAAGACAAAAAGAGAGAATGAAAAAAACAGGGGACAGGAGGACAGGGAATAGAGAATGTAAATAGAGTGTTGGGTGTGATCACACAGCGAGCTACTTCTGTGATTTTCCCGGGGTTTTCTTTTCTGCTACTAATCCATAGACTGACAGAGGCCTGCCACACAAACCACACAAACCAATCATACTTTCAACCACTCAACAGATCCATGTATTTATGTGCTGGAAAGAACCTATGGAATCCCCTCAGAACACTGCTCCTCTCATTTTTCTCTGCCATTACACACACACACACACACACACACATAAATGTGAAAATTTGGAAAATAACCCCCCTCCTTTCCTTCCACTCTGAGATAGCAGGACATGTATAATTGCATTGTGCAACAGTGCGCACCTTAGAGGAAATAATTATCTACACAAAAAGAGCAATTACTAACCTGGCAGAGAGTTGTAGCAGATTTGAATGTGTCTGCCTGTAATATCTGCTCATACACTCCTCTTTGTTTATTTGTTTGACTGATGGTCGCTTTTGAAGGATACACAACCATAGGGGAGAGTGGGGTAAGTTAAGCCTTTTTTTACATTCGGCATCACTCTGTCAAGGGAAATATAGATATTTACATTTATTTCAGGATGTTGTGTATCCCTGTAAATAATCAGAATTCAGGTAAACATTACAGTTTTGAAAACACAGCTTGTCCAAAAAAAGTGAAGTAAGTTGAGCCGTGAGACAGGGTAAGTTAAGCCTCCTACATACGTCTGTACTGAATTAAATATTACCTTTTTAAAACCATGTGTATCTTTATTTCCTAAACACAACTCAACACAATCACAATCGCTTTTTTTGCATTTGAATCATTTTAAGAATCTTTTAACAGAGGCTTAACACGTAACACTTTGTACTTTTTAAAACACTTTTAACATTGGCCAGGCCGTGTTGTTACCTCATATCCCAGCGGTAATGCTCAGCTTGCCATTGTCTCAACCATTGGCTCAACTTACCCCAAGGCAAACATTTTGACTACAGTATATCAGCCCACACAGCTACAAGGATGCACTTTCATGTTAGGTTTAGGATCTCAAGCTTATAAAGACCCCAACTAATGTATAGAACAATCATAAACGACCTACTTTGGTTTAGATACAAGCATCATGGAACCTTGAAGACAATAAATTCATTTGACATGGTGAAAATAATTTTTGGGGGATTTAACTTGCTTACCACTTTTTCCATGCGGATTCATTCTTCACAATGATTAATTTTGTGTATGGTTTCCTAGAAACAAGGGTGGCTCAACTTACCCCTTTTGCTCAACTTACCCCACTCTCCCCTACTTACAAATATCAACCTTTATTATGTCCATATGTAATGGGGTGGTTCAGTGAACCACATTTATGTGTTGAGTAACCTTAACTGATACCTGGGGTCTAACACCATCTTAGAACCTGGTGAACACAGTCTTTCAACCTTTGAACCTGGTAAATCAGGGTCAATTCCAATCAGTCAGTAACAAACACTTAAAGACATACGACATACTGGCATAAGTCTACAGCAACAGAGTAACTGATGCAAACATTCATGATGAAAGGGATTGAATTAAAAACTATTGTATGAAATAGTGTTAGAGCACAATATTGGAGTGAATGTATGGTGTTCCTAACCTTACACAAAAGCTTTATTATAATTCACAAATGACAGACGTCTGCTTCCTTTCAGTAGCTAATCTGCATTTTCGATTAGGTGATGTCATTTCAGTTCATTGAAGAGTTTGTGAATAAACGCTCTCCGGGGTAATTCATTTTCATCTGAAACGTCATGAAAAAAATTATAATTTGAACGATATGGACGCGAGAGTCAATGGTTTTGTCATTTGCATTACAAACCGTGGGTTCTGTGTCACAAGAAAATGAAAAGATGCATTAAGGTGCGCCAGGGAGTAAACTGTATCCAAGTCTTTGCCGATTCCGGGATATTGCTCTGTCAGAGAATGAATCACAATCTGCTCCATCCCTCCCTTTGAGAATATAGCCATCTATCAAAGCCTTCACTCATCCTGATCTCTCTCATATCACTCACTATTCGCGCACACCACTGTGCTACTCTCTTTTAGAACTTCAAAAATGTGAATTTGCTTGATTGTGTGGGGAAATTATTGAAGATCATAATTTTCCATATTCTTTGTGGGTATTTACAGGGCACTGTCCAACCTATCCATAGTCTGACTAAGCAACAATGAGGAGGATGACAACTTCTTAGAACTGTCAATGTTGCCTCTGCCTCATATACAAGGAGTTCTATGAATGTAGTTTTTCCCCTCTCTGTATCACTCTCAGTTCCACATAGTACATAGGCTAAAGGGGAATGGGAACAATACAGGCGGCATGGAAGGAGCCACTAAACCAGCGAAACCACACCAGATAGACTCAGCATTCAACGTTTGTCCAGGTCCCCAGTACGTCGGGAGATGCCTTCAATACAGCCCACTAGAGGCAACTTTAGCATGTATTACCATCTAGTAGGCTCGAGGCTTGCTAGGGCGTTTTGGCTCCGAGGATCGCGGGTTCAATCCCAGTGCTAGGCACTCATTAAAAATGTTTTCTGTTTTAACCTTATCCCTTACCTTAGTCAGACTTAATGCCTAAACTCAACCGTCAATCTTTTTATGCTTAACCGTCAAGTTTTGTCTGTTTTAACAACCTTAACCCTTACCTACTTTCACTTCACCCATAGACGTTTATCCCCCCCTGGACAAACGCTGAATTCTGAAGTGACACTGTGAAATCCTGTTGACTAAACAGGCATCCATTGCCTGCAGCAATGCCAACAACTGGTGCGTGCGTGGCACTGTCCATGTGGCCTTGGTGCTGAACCGTCGTCCGATCTTGCGGCGCTGTCCATGGTGCTGGATTGTTGTGCAGTGCGCGCATGTGTTCCTAGTGCTGAATTGTGGTCCGACCTTCATATATATCACTGTGCACTGCTGTCAAAGGCGCTGAAATGATTATTGAATTTGGAGAACGTACAGGTTAGTGATAGCAACACATTGGCTACGCGGAACAGCAGGCTAAGTCATGTTTCAAGACCTTGATGATTCATGGCCTGTGAAATGAAGATTAACATTTTTTATGATCTCATATTAACAGACTTGGAGTACAGTCATCCAACAAAAACACAACAGCTGACCACCTCTCTGTATGTCACTGTCTGTAATGCTCTGGGTTAAGCAGGGTCAATTATGCAATATGTTAGCATTGGATCATGAAATAGTCATGGATACATTGCACATGTTAAGTTTACATGTAACTCTCATCAATATTATTATTTAATGATGTGAACTGGTACGTCACTAAATTATTTTGAGTGCAGTGGCAGTCAGTGCCGTTTAAGATCAGGGAGGACGATCATTTTTTTATGAGCTTGGCCTTATTTCTATTACAGCATATTGGATGACTCTCATTCATATTCCATTCACTCAGCTTAATGTCACATTGATAGGTTTAGGCTACTACATGATACTCAAACTTTCCCTGTATCCATCATGAGGTTGCTACAACCTAGCCTATGAATGAACGTTTACAACGTAGGTGCACAGGTCGAGAGAAAAATATGAGTATTCAAGGTGAAGGACAGTGACACATTCAAAACTGCCTTGAACGCTCCTGCCTGCATCTAGCTGAACTAGGGTGTAATCATAAGTCCAACAGTAGCAAACGAGAGTTTCTGTTGGACAAATTCAGGTATGTTTATCCCCATTTCGTTAGATTTGTTTCCGTTCAATAATTTTTTTAAACAGAATCGGTGGAATGAATCACACCCAAACATAGTTCACCTTCACAGCAGCTCATTGTAGAATTCTTTCTCTCATCTACGCCCTCTCCTCCTCTTACCTTTTCCCTTCGCTTGTGGACTTCAGTGCACAACACATCAGCTGACTGTGACCATGCAAAAAAAACTTTCCAAACCAAATCTTTATATCATAACCTCTAACCGCTACACACAGCCTACATTGCTGTCACCATATTAGCTAACATCACAGTCAACATAGCTACTATGACTAACACGTTAGTAAACCTGCTACAATCGTGCAGTACAGTGTACAGTCAGCAAGCAGTTTAGTAGTTACACCGGCAAGCCCCCGGTGGCAATAAATAAAAAAAACATTCGCTAGCTAAGTGAAAGTGAAAGAGCAAAAAAATACAATGAAATATAACTAGCTCTATCTCTCTCTTGCTTCTTCGTAATTTGGACAGAAATGAATTTGTTCAAAACTGTTCAACTATTGTCTTTCTCTCTCTTTGAGTCAACTACTCACCACATGTTATGCACTGCAGTGCTAGCTAGCTGTAGCTTATGCTTTCAGTACTAGATTCATTCTCTGATTCTTTGATTGGGTGAACAACATGTCAGTTCATGCTGCAAGAGCTCTGATAGGTTGGAGGACGTCCTCCGGAAGGTTTGATAATTACTGTGTAAGTCTATGGAAGGGGACTGGAACCATGAGCCTCCTAGGTTTTATATTGAAGTCCCAGAAGAGGATGGAAACTAGCTGTCCTCCTGCTACTCCATAGAGCTACCCTACAGAGTGCTGTTGAGACTACTGTAGGCCTTCATTTCAGAACAGTGTGTTTTAATAAATTATTTGGTGACATGAATATATTTAGTAAAGTCTTACTTAAAAAGGATACATTTTTTTGTCTCACTATTTTTTTTTAAATGAAATTCACTGAGGAGGATGGTCCTCCCCTTCCTCAGAGGAGGAGCCTCCACTGGTTAAGTACCACGTACGTCCATCGCATTAAAAGTTTGACCTTTTAACAATGAAAAACTTTGACTGGTTTTTAGGTACTTTTTTCCATCTGAGCTGTGTTCATTTCCAGACATCATTAACCAAAATATGATTTTATCCAAATTAGATATTCCAAAATCTGATTTGTTGATTAAATACTTCTTAATCTCTAACTATTGCTGAGTACATGTGTGCACTGTCTGAGTGCCAATGCTATACGCCTGAGTTATTGTGTTTGTGTGTATGCCTCCATGCCTGCTCCTTCCTAACTGGGTTTGCAGAGGTAAATTGAGTGTATGACTGCATATAATTTACTCTGAGAACAGACCCATTTCCCTCTGCCTGCCTGCTTGTCAAACTAATTCAATGCAACAGTAGCAGCACAAAATCCATACCAGTACATTTCACCTCAAGAAGGAAACTGGTTGCCTGGTAACCCAACACAACCACAGTTGGTTACCCCAACACACCTTAACCACATAACTAACCCAAACATGGCTGTGGAGTCTAAGTCAAAATAACAACCAGGCTGGATAACACATAGCCAATGTGGCTAATGCCTGGGCTAGCCATCTCATTTGGCCGGTATTGGCAGGACGACACACTGGCTGTCACTGTGATGAATTCTGCTTATTTGATGTGAATCTCCAGCAGGGTCAGAGTTCACCGTTAGATCAGCCACAGCAGTTAGACCTCAATACTCTGATATGATCCATGCACCATTTCCAAAAGTAACAACCTGGCTTTAATACATAACAATCCCTTCACACACCATTAAACTGGCCTCAGTGTTCATGTCATTATCGATTCTCAAAGGCTACATGGGCTGTGAACGTTCCAGATGCCCTTCAGAGATAACAGTCCACATCACTCTTATTATGGGCTGTGATGCTTAGAGAAGGCTTTCCTCTGTACAATGGTAAATCAATCATAATCATATTCATCTCATCCTACGTTTACACTAACCAAAACGGATTTTTAGTAATGACATACTTGTCATGTGACAACCTTCACAGCTATTTGCTTAGGTTTAGTTTCAGTTGAGTTTATTCATGCTGTACATAATGGCAGCTAAGCACTGAATTGCTGTGCACAGTACTACCGTAATGTTTTAGCTAATACTGAGATGTAATTACACTATCCTTTAGATGGGACATCAGCCAAAGATTCTGTTGAAAAAACATTGGAGATCTAAGTAGTGAGGCTTCGTGTTCCAATTCGTCCTTCCCAGATCTGGTTCGGCGGTATTTCACTATGGCATTAAACGAGCTGTATATTTCAGCTTGGCCTTAAGAGCAGTATCAAGGTGCACATCAGGAGAGGGGAAGTGACAGAAATGCTGTGATCCTCATTAATATTCACTGAAGAGACTAAGGTTTAGCAAAACATTATCACCGCTGATGAACTGCAGGTCACAGCAAGACCGGGGATTTTCCATGCGTTTTGATCCTGTGTTTGATTTTACAAGCATGTTAACTCTAGATATGGTGTCTCGCCGAGGCAGTAATTATTGGTAATGAGTCTAATTGTGCGGAGTGAGGCTAATGGTTGTGTCTGACTCTACCATATCCTAACAACACTCCCCTGAACCAGTACCATAGTATTATGGTGGTGTAGCAGATGGCTAAGTTACCATCGTTACTGCCTTCCTGAGACATGAAGTAGTGCTTCCCCTGATCGCTAACACATTGGCTTGTAGAGTATGTTCTGGCGTGGTGTGGGTTCGAATCCCAGGTCCGCGGGGGCTGGGTTGGACCGCATTATACATACCCCTAAGCCATGAGAGTTCCCTGTAGGGTTATCTGATTCAAGGCCACTATAACAGGATTGCCCTCTGATAAGAGGGCTGTTGTCTCAGACCATATCAGTACCTTTGAGACATCAACAAACATCTTGGGGTCAGAGACATATACAGTTGAAGTCGGAAGTTTACACACACCTTAGCCAAATACATTTAAACTCAGGCTTTCACAATTCCTGACATTTAATCCTAGTAAAAATTCCCTGTCTTAGGTCAGTTAGAATCACCACTTTATTTGAAGAATGTGAAATGTCAGAATAATAGTAGAGAGAATGATTTACTTCAGCTTTTTATTTCTTTCATCACATTCCCAGTGGGTCAGAAGTTTACATACACCTAATTAGTATTTGGTAGCATTGCCTTTAAATTGTTTAACTTGGGTCAAACGTTTCGGGTAGCCTTCCACAAGCTTCCCACAATAAGTTGGGTGAATTTTGGCCCATTCCTCCTGACAGAGCTCTTGTAACTGAGTCAGGTTTGTAGGCCTCCTTGCTCGCATACGCAAAATGATTTGTGTCACGCACAAAGTAGATGTCCTAACCGACTTGCCAAAACTATAGTTTGTTAACAAGAAATGTGTGGAGTGGTTGAAAAACGAGTTTTAATGACTCCAACCTAAGTGTATGTAAACTTCCGACTTCAACTGTAGATGTGTTATTATATGGCTCTACATGGGGTGTGTCAAGTTCAAAGGATGAAACACTTGATAGATGTGCTTGGTCAGAGATTCCAGAATTGGGCCTGGTCGGTAATCGACCAATAAACAGCATAAAGGGAGACGCTCCAGCCTCTAACTAATGTTTTTCTCCTGTTCCACTAACCAGAGTGACGCTCTGTTTGCCCTCATCACGCCTCAGCTCAAGTCCTGCCTGCCCATCGACATTATGGACAATTTCCCTTATAGATGTCCCACATTACTCTTGTGGGCAATGAGCCAACTAATAGTCAATGAAGGCATGTCATACAGATAATGGCCTCTCAGGGTATCACCAATAGACTATTAGATAATACTAATATTACCTGCAACCACAAGACAAATGTCTGCAGATAGCTTCCAAAAGCTGGCGTTTGAGTCACAGCTAGGGCCAAAAGGAATTGTAGTTCAGTCAGTCAATACACTTCTAAGTCAATGGTGTGTGTGTGTGTGTGTGTGTGTGTGTGTGTGTGTGTGTGTGTGTGTGTGTGTGTGTGTGTGTGTGTGTGTGTGTGTAAGTGATGTAGCAAATTGTCCATTTGCGGTATATCCGATGGGCTCAGGGATATCATTAGTCACAGCGTGCTCCCTCTCATTAAATGGCCCAGTCGCCATGGCAGCCTCACAAAGGCCAGCCCCTCCCCCCAGCGCATGGAGAGTGACAGGCCAATTAGAGCAGGGCGCAGTGACATGCAGTCTGCCGTGATTACAGCTCTAAGGAGAGGAGAGCCACGCAGAGGAAAACCATGCACCAGCATGCCTCTCTACAGATCCCTCTGTCTCCCTCCAAACAAGCACAGTGACTGTCGGTGTGCCGGCCAGACCCTGGAGGCTGGAGGTTATGTCTGCTGAGAGAGTAAGCCGGGCACCCTCATCCTTCTATTAACACTCCCCACCTGTCTGCTGCCATCAGGAGAGTTTAAGTAGGTTGTAATTAACTATAATACCCAAAACACGCTGTGAAGCAGATCCTGTAGGTAAGTGGGTAACTGTCAAATTTTAGGAGAATTGTGGCTTTTGGCGATAGAGGCACCAAATTTCACACACAGATAGGGAAAGTCCTTAGAAGTGTTTTAGCTATAGAGGCATGGCAGATTGTTTATATTACCCCCCTGGCGGCCATTTTATTTTTTATTTTTAAGGACTTCAGGAGATGTTCCCAGTGGTTCTGTTTCACCTGTGAGGTGGCCATTTTGTTGTGTCCATGGAGACAGACGAGGAGAGTGAAAAGACCCCTCGAATCAGACCAATGAGGAGATGACCACAGAGAATATTTCACATAGTCATTCCTACTCATGCAGATTTTTCCTCTCACACACTGGACACTATAAAAACCTAAAACAGACACACCTAAGCGCTGACACGCTCACACACACATAGACAGCAGAGCAGAGGGCAGCTCCTCCGTGGCTATTCTGAAGCAGGAGAGGAGAGTTAAACGGCACTTTAAGTTTTTTTTTGTGGGCCACAAAAGAGAAACGAGGAGAAAAGAAAAGAACATTCTGTCTGGGTAGATGGAGCCATTGGTCTTTCTCTGCGTACATCTTTGTGTTTCTGGGTAAACGGTTCAGTGCTTTTTGATAATAAAAAACACAGAAAAAAATATATCATTTTCTCCAGGCAATGCTCTGCTCACAGTGACCCCAACACAAACAAGGATGCCGAACAAAAAGCTGGGAATTCAAAATCTATCTTACATTTGCACTGAGTGTTCCTTAAGAAGAAAGCTGCATCCATTTGCCAATTCTTCTCTGTTACTTATAAGTAAAGAGGGGTATTATTTTCCCTTTACCCTGAGGACATGGGGGAGGGAGGGAGGGGAGATATGGAATGCAGTAACTGAGTAATGAGTTAATAGCTGGTAAATTATCTGTGCGGAGGGAGAGGGAGAAAAGAAACGGAAGTAAAGCTATAAGCAGTGTATTTATTTTCTGATAGTTATCTTTAGTCACACAACATTAACCTCAAAGAATAGGGGGGGGGGGGGGGGGCGTAAAAGTTATACACATAAACATTGCACACACTTGCAAATAGAAACACACTTAACCACACACACAAGCACAAACACATCAACATAAAATAATCTGATACCAGACACAATGGCACCTGTGCTGCTTGTTGTAATTTCTGTCACGACTTGAGGAAAAACATCTTTCTCTCTTTCTCCCCCTCTGTTTGCATCTCTCTCTCTCTCTCTCTCTCTTTACCTCTGTATCTCTTTCGCTCTACCTCTGTAGCTCTCTCTCTGTATCTCTCTCTCTTTCGCCGCCTCTCTCTCTGGGCTCTATTTTAACAAACCTAACGCAATTGTAAATATTAGAGCTGGCGGTAGAGTTATAGGTTCAGGGGTGTGTCAGATTCTTTTTCCTATTTTCACAACAGAAATTGTGGGAGCAGTAGCTGGCAGTGGCGCGAAAGGGCTGGGTTTGGAAGAATAAACAAGTTGGGGGTGTGTCGACTGTTGGCCCCCCCATTGGCCAATCAGAACCTGCTCCATGGTTAAATATGTGGTTGCTTCAAGTTGTGTATTTACGGTCCTTTATGTATTGCGTTGTCATCAACTCCAATTCGAATGTTAGTCCGTTATAGTCTAGTTCGTTAAATAGCCTGCCCCATATTTGCTAAATACTGTATATTGAACATTGTTCTAATTGAAAGAGAGAGGAGAAAGATTGGGTTGAAGGGTAAGGGGTGAAGTTGTGACTGTATCAAAGCCACAAGAGCAGCAGAGAAAAGCTGTTAGCGGGAGCGCACTGTGCCTTAATCGATTGTGAACCGTGCTGCAGAGCACAGCCAATCACAAGGGATCCCAGAGACTTCTCTGGGTTAAAGCACTTACACGCTGTCTGCCGCCCGATCAGGGAAAGGAGAGAAGGAGAAGAGTGAAAGAGACAGAGGCAGAAAAAACAAAGAGATGGAGAGAAAGAGGGCGTTGGAGAAGATTTAGGCTCAGCTATTCTATTTGAGTGACCTTGACTTGAGAGAGAGCTGGTTTGGGTTCCAAGCTCAGATTGTGTGTGTGTGTGTGTGTGTGTGTGTGTGTGTGTGTGTGTGTGTGTGTGTGTGTGTGTGTGTGTGTGTGTGTGTGTGTGTGTGTGTGTGTGTGTGTGGGGTGGGTGTGGGTGTGGGGGGGGGTTGTGCAGTCGACATCAGAATAGTCCAACTCAGAGATTACCTCTGAGAAACCTCATGTCACACTGTCTAAAACAGAAACGCCTCATGAAAGTTCATTACATTGAATTCTAAACATGAAATAAGATAAAGGAGAGATCTGAAACCTACTGAGGCTATTTCTGGGTTGACAACCAATAGGCTATTAATGACAAGCAGCCAGCCTAAGAGCCAGACAGACAGCACTCAAACACACAGCTGCAGAGCAGCGCCTTCAGAAACAAGACACTATCTTCTTCTGACACATTCCATTTACATTTCTCTGTCTCTTCCTCTATATCCTGCTCCTTTCTAGTTGTAAAACCCAACATGGAGGTGGTACTTCCTGACGGAGTAAAGTTGTGACACTGATGGGAGAAATCCCATTAGTCTTGCTCGACTGGGTTCACCTTTTAGAACCATCCCAGTGTTGTTATGAGCGGGAAAGAAAAGATGGGATGCCAGATTAACACATCAGGCTCTGTGTTGATATTAGGAGAGAAGGCAAAGAGAGAGAGAGCGCTCCATAGGGAGATAGAAGAGGGTTTGAATATCCCCCAATGGCAATGTGATATTCCTGTCATCTTAGAGAGGGTGTAGATTTCAACAAGTAATACCATGTATTGGTATACTGTCACGCACTTAAACAAACATGATTCCTAGTGAATGTAAAAAGCAATAGAGCCACAATAGGCATATACCATCAATCATGGAGCACACTCAGACAAGTTGGTTGATGCCAACTTGACGATAACACAGGGTAAACACTACCTCTTTGGTGGAGTATGCAGGGTATTTTTCCCATGGAATGCCATGCTACGCTGCACCTTCCACAAGGATCTGAAGTGCCATAAAAAAGGGCCTAATCACAGCTTCAAGTGTGAGTGTGGTTCTGGTCAAGGGTATGCGGTCAATAAGCAGAACTGCCCATTTAAAATGGTTGTCGGTTGTCTAGGAAACAGGTGCAGAAATCAAGTATCTGTATGGTGGCTGGGTAGAGCAGCCTGGGAGGGAGCCCTTTAGAACAACAGCAAGGAGACAGAATGTCACATAGTCAAACACAGGAGCCCCCAACATAACAGTCTCTAGCAGAACCACTGCAGCACTGATAACAAAATCAGACCATTATAGAGATGTTTATGCTCCACATAAGAGACAGCAGTGGGCTCAAATTGTAGAACGCAGTTCCTACATTTAAATGTATCTATATTTTTCAAACAAAACTACACTACATTTTATCTCTGTGATCCTGAATATGACAAATCAGAGCAAGATTCCTGAATGTAGGTACATTATTTACCTTCAGAGGTGAATGTATCAAACCAGTTGCCGTGATAAAAGTGTTTTGTTGTTGTGCACTCTCCTCAAACAACAGCATGGTATTTTTGTTGTTGTAATCGCTAGGGTTAGGGACACCGATCCCATAGAGGTTAAAAATGTTTGATTTTAAAAGTACATTGAAAACTAGATCTCTATTGAAATTATGAGAATAACAGTTCCAGGCTATAACCTCTTTCTACTAATTCATCAGGTATATACTTCACAACATATAGTACGAGTAACATATGGCTGATGTTTGCTTTTGGGTATTAACATCTGTTTTTGCTAGGGGGCCATCAACAATTGTTTTTTAAATTGGAGTCTCAACTTACTGTTGAGAGTTAGAATAGTAGAATTCATGGGTTGCATGTTTCTTCACAATATTGTTTTTTATACGTTCGTGTCGGACTGATGCCCGACTGAGCATTCTGCTCAATGCATCGTCAATGAGCGCTGATGAAGATTTCATCAAAAGTGCATTACAGTGGCTTGAAAATACTATGACATTCAAAAGGAGGCAAATAATTAGTATGAAAACCTTTTGTCATCATTTTGATGTTGCCAGATTGACTTTAGATGCAGTATAACGTTAGCTAGCTAGCTAAGATTGAGGGGAGGCCACCGTATTTTAGCTAGCTAACGTTAGCATTGCTAGCTACTGTATTTCTGATGAACTTTGCTAGCTAATGACAACATTGCCATCCCGTCCAAATCTCGCTTAGGGCCCCCAAAAAGCTAGGATGAGCACCAATACTAATGCTTCGACATTGCTCGTCCTAATATTTCTATGTTTCTTAATTCCATTCTTTTACCTTTAAATTTGTGTGTATTGTTAGATATTAATGCACTGTTGGAGCTAGGAACACAAGCATTTCACTACACCCACAATAACATCTGCTAAATATGTGTATGCGACCAATAACATTTGATTTGATTTGGAAGAAGAGGAAGAATACTTTATTGTACATCTTCTTAGAAGTACAAAGAAGTTTTCGGAAGTGCTTTGATCGGTCACATAAGAAGCCTTTCTGGAGGCTTTCCATTTGGACTGGCATCCATTTTGACCCTTTTGACATGATGACAAAGCCAACATTTCACGGTATTTGCTGCACAATCCACAATAAAAAATAGACTCAAAAACTATATCTGAGCTCTAAATATATGAACTCTAAATAAAATGTGTAACAATCTTAATCCATGCGATAACATGTTGATATATTGTGGGTATATGAAAGACAGAGGCGGCTAATAAATCACACAGCCATGACTGGCAACCAAAATGGCTGGGAAAAAAGTAAGTATGGACCTCGCCCAGGCAGCACTACTGAGAGAGACTGTCCACCTGCAGGAAACATCAGCACCCAGTTCCACCTGTTGGGTTACATTAACTACTACTGCCCCCTGGTGTGAAAATAGGAGTGGACCGAGATGTGTACCTGCTGGGATGGTGCACCTCGAGTAAGAATATGGAGAGAGAATAAACTTTTCACAGTCATAAGCATCATGTAAATGAAATAGAATGATAATCTCAGTCATCACTGATGAATTGACAGCGCTATATATTTTTATGTTGGGTTAGGGTTACACATAAATACTGTAGCACCAATTCTCTGTCATTAAATTGGAGCTTGAAGCTTCAATTGAATACTAATGAAAGAACAGTTACAACAGAGCAATATTTTCATCCATCAATCACAACTTTCTGCCAGGGCTTTTGAGAGATGTTTTTTGGTTTTATACTGACACTCACTTTCCTTCTTTAGACATATTGGCTTCAATGGGGAGACACACGTTCACGATAACGTTTTCAAAACGATAACGTTTATATCTAAAACATGAATGTTTTATCACCCCCTAACTCTTTCATGGGAAAAAAGATATGGCTGCTCACCCAGGAGGAACTTACATTATATTTACTGTACAGCTGAACTAACAGTTCTTCTATCTGGAAAAGGCTGACATTCCCCTGAGTTTCATGTCCCTGTAGTGACAGGGAGACATGTCAGCACTTCCAGAAATTACCATGCTGCCTACTCCATCCTTCCCATCCTCTCCCAACCCCACTCTCACTCGCACAGGTCAGCTATCATGAGGACGACAGTGAAACATCCATACCCAAGCCATTGCTAAGACGATGGCAACGTCCCAGAACAATGTGTACCTTTCCGCCGACAACCTGGTCCTCAACCTTCAAGATGACTCTTTTAACAATCTATCACTGGGAAAGAAGTCGGCTTTTGAGAAGCCTTTAGCATTCCACCTGTCTGAGGCTACATCTACTGCTAAGACCAGGATGTGTTAGCTAGGATTTCTAGTAAAACTAATTGCATCCTTGTAGGCTAATGTCTCCCCCTCCGTCTCTCTCACACACACAGACGTACATGAATTGGGTCTTATATTCTCAAGGCAGCAACAGTAGATGAATTGAGTGCTGGTGCTGTGCGAGAGATGCAGATACACTGGGTCCGATTAGATCCTTGTAACTTTACAGAGTGGCGTGTGGCGTGGACGTCTTGCCGTAGAGCTGGTGTTGCTGAACTGTGAAGGGGAGATAGCCCACGGGCATGACTTGGACGGGGACGTTTCAAATCCAATTGTGTCGCCATGATCCTGTCCCAGCCTGGCCTCGCTATCAGAGCAGATAACGTTCTCAAGTAAAGGTTACAATGTAACCGTGACATTTCTGTTGAGACTGAACAATAAGCGTTCCTGGGATTCCTGGACTAATACTCAATGTATATAAGGATATGTGTTCATGTGTGTATTGTGTGTGTGCAAGTGTGTGTGTTTTTAATTAAATGAAATGGTACATTTTGTACAATGTAAAATGTGTGTGTCAATGGTTACTGTACTCCATAAAAGTCATAATTACTATACAAGACCATGAAAACCTAAACAGCTTTGCTCTCTGCTACTACAAAAAAAACTATTTGTGCTCTAAAAAGGGATTTTTCTCTCAGAGTCATGTTTGGAGGGTCTTCAAGTTAATTAAAAGCACAAGGCAAGCTGAATCTCCAAGAAGGAAATCAGAAATATGATAAGACAGACAATATTTGACTGAATTGTGTATAAAAGAGGATGAGTATAGAATTATGCAAATAGATATTTTTCTAATATCTCTCTCATCTTCTCTCTTCCTCTCTGTCCCTGGTTGGAGCTGAATCCGCTTGTGGGTTGAGATCAATGAGTTCTTTAAAAGACAGAGCATACGTATTATAGGAAGCAGTAGGGATGTTACAGAGCTGTTTACATGTTAGAATCACATTTCGCAGCGATTACAGCTGTGAGTCCTTCTGGGTAAGCCTCTAAGAGCTTTGCACACCGGGATTGTACAATATTTTCCCATTATTCTTTTCAACATTCTTCAAACTCTGTCAAATTGGTTGTTGAACATTGCTAGACAACCATTTTCAAGTCTTGCCATAGACTGTAACTCGGCCACTCAGGAACATCCACTGTTTTCTTGGTTAGCAACTCCAGGGTAGATTGTCCTGCTGAAAGACGAATTCATCTGTCTGGTGGAAAGCAGTCTGAACCAGGTTTTCCTCTCTGTGCTTAGCTCCATTCCGTTTCTTATTTATCCTGAAAAACGTCCCAGTCCTTAACAATTACAAGATTACCCATAACATGATGCAGCCACCACTATGCTTGAAAATATGGGGAGTGGTACTCAGTAATGTGTTGTATTAGATTTGCCCCGAACATAACACTTTGCATTCAGGACAAAAAGTTAATTGCTTTGCCACATTTTTTGCATTGTTACTTTAGTGCTTAATTTAGTGCTTTGTTTCAAACAGGATGCATGTTTTGGAATATTTTTTATTCTATACAGGCTTCCTTCTTTTCACTCTGTCAATTAGGTTAGTATTGTAGAGTAACTACAATGTTGTTAATCCATCCTCAGCCATTAAACTCTGTAACTGTTTTAAAGTCACCATTGGCCTCATGGTGAAATCCCTGAGCGGTTTCCTTCCTCTCCAGCAACTGAGTTAGGAAGGACGCCTGTATCTTTGTAGTGACTGGGTGTATTGATACACCATCCAAAGTGTAATTAATAACTTCACCATGCTCAAAGGGATTTCAGTGTCTGCTTTAAAATGTTTACCCATCTACCAATAGGCTCCGTACTTTGCAAGGCATTGGAAAACCTCCCTGCTCTTTGTGGTTGAATCTGTGTTTGAAATTAAATTGACTGCTCGACTGAGGGACCTTAAAGATAATTGTATGTGTGGGGTACAGAGATAAGGTAATCATTCAAAAATTATGTGACTTGTTAAGCACATTTTTACTCCTGAACTTATTTAGGCTTGCCATAATTTCCTCTTTTTTTTTTCTTCTTAATTAGTAAAAATGTCTAAAAAGAAAATTCCACGTTGACATTATGGGGTAATGTGTGTAAGCCAGTGACACAAAAAAAATATATATATATTATTTATTCAGTCTGTAGCGCAACAAACTGTTGAAAAAGTCAAGGGGTGTGAATATTTTCTGAATATAGGATGAAAATGTAAGGTTCTGCATTTCTTTTCTTGTGTTCTTTTTCTTTGTGTTCCGGAACGTAGCCATGTCTTTCATTTTTGTTCATTGATTTCACCTGTGTATGTTTCTCACCTGGTCTCATCAGCTCCCTATTTAGTTCAATTCTTTCTTTTTGTATGGTTGTGAGGTATTGTTTGACCTTTGCCTGCGACCACGATTCCGACCTTCTGTGAAGGCGAAATAAACATCTGCAGCGCTCTGGGCGGGAATCTACACCTTGATCTCCCTGAGTATTCATTACAGAAACATATATACTATAGTTTCTATGTGGAATTTAACACAATTTCAACGTATACATAGTTTTGGTGATTATGTTGAAATTAGATTGATGTAACAACCGATTAGTCATCTTACGTCAATGTATTTAAGTTTTACCCTGATGACTTTTTGCAAATCCAAATGTGTTCTCCACGTAGATTCTACATCACAATAGGTTGACAAATTATGTGGAAACAACATTTATTCAACCAGTGTGTGCAAATTGCCATCTAAATGCTCCCAAAATTTGTCAGGTTGATATTAATGTTCAGAGACTGTTTTGAAAAAGAAACACAAAACACTTGGCAATGTCAGTCATCTTACAATCGTTTACATACGTGGCATTTTCAGGCCTATGTGACTAGAGACTGAGGGTAAGATATCCACCACTCTATATTCTTCCAACTTTGTAGTAAATTACAAGCCGTTATTATTATTATTCTTCACTGGCTCCCATCTAAAATCCAATCAGCATTTCCTTATGGTGAGGTGACCAGCATGTCAGTCCTTTACATTGTGCCATCACCGAGAGCCTCCTCTCTTAACAAAAGCATTTCTCTTCTGAGATCCACTTCATTACCCAGACTAATATGGAGAAAAATGTTTATTCAAATGAGCTTAGATCAAAATGCAGCAGAAAAATGATCTGCTTACAAAAATAAATTACATTTAAATTAATTACAAAATAAATGACTCTTTGGCTGAACGGCCAACGGGTTAAATGAAGGCTTAAACTGGAGTTATTTTTTTATTCATTTATTTACTTATATATGTATTTATTCACGCCATCCATTACTCACCTAGTGTCATCAGTTTGTGTCCATGGAAACCGTGTAATTACGTTTTATGGAGAGCAACATTCTAATGAGACCTTTTGTGAGCGATTGATTGGTGGTGGCTAAGAAGAGATGGCACATTGTGATCACTTGATTGGCCACTGCTAAGAGGAAAGAGTTTCTATTAGCAATTGATTGGCTGTTGTTATTTTCCACCTGAAGAAGTACCAGCCACACACTGTAATTGTGTGATTTTAGTTGAAGCCACCTGTGTGTGTGTGTGTGTGTGTGTGTGTGTGTGTGTGTGTGTGTGTGTGTGTGTGTTTCTACAGATTGACATGGACTATTGACTATGAAACAGCTGGTGCCAATCCCTATCACCTCCTCCCTCCCCGAACTAATTGATAAAGACACCCCAGAACTAGACACAAAAGGAAATTGACACTTACCTTCAAGGCGCCGTTCGACCGTGAACCTCTCCACGGATGGACATCTGACTCTTCGCAGCTCCTCGACCGCTGTCCCTCTCTGCTGATTGCCTGTGGGAAAACTACTCTGTTACATTGCTCTCTATAGCACTACTAAAGGAAAGTGCTTATTCTAATGTGTGAATGTGATTCCAAGTTGTAGATCAGTACATGCTTTAATTGTATGTTTGTGGTCCTCCGCGTCTACAGAGGACACGGCCGACGCAGCTGTGAAAAGCTGTCTACACTACAGCGTGGACTCCCGTCAGGGAGTCAAATCAAGTCAACTCAAATGTTACTTGTGCGGAATGCAACTGGTGTAGACTTAACCTTGACATGCTTGCAAGCCCTTCCCAACTATGCAGAGTTTAAAAATAAAATGGTAACACGAGAAATAAAATACACAAGAATGGAGCTACAGTATATACAGGAAGTACCAGTACCAGATCAATGTGGAGCTATATACAGGAAGTACCAGTACCAGCTCAATGTGGAGCTATATACAGGGAGTACCAGTACCAGATCAATGTGGAGCTATATACAGGGAGTACCAGTACCAGATCAATGTGGAGCTATATACAGGAAGTACCAGATCAATGTAAGGCTATATACAGGAAGTACCAGTACCAGATCAATGTGAGGCTATATACCGGGAGTACCAGTACCAGATCAATGTGGAGCCAAATACAGGAAGTACCAGTACCAGATCAATGTGGAACTATATACAGGAAGTACCAGTACCAGATCAATGTGGTGCTATATACAGGAAGTACCAGTACCAGATCAATGTGGAGCTATATACCGGGAGTACCAGTACCAGATCAATGTGGAGCTATATACAGCGAGTACCAGTACCAGATCAATGTGGAGCTATATACAGGGAGTACCAGTACCAGATCAATGTGGAACTATATACAGGGAGTACCAGATCAATGTGCAGAGGTATGAGGTATTTGAGATAGATATGTACATGAAGGCAGGGTAAAATAAAGAATAGAATAGCAGCAGCAAATGATGAGTGGAAAAGTGTGTGTGTGTAACGTGTTTGTTGTGTATATGTTTGGCGTGGGCGTGTCAATATAGTGTGTTTGAGTGTATATATGGTGTGCATATTTAGTCTAGTGAGTGTGCATAGGGTCAGTGCAAGAGAGTCAGTGCAGATAATCGGGTACCATGCATTTACTATTTAGCAGTCTTATGGCTTGGGGTAGCTCTCGGAGCCTGTTGGTCCGAGAGCCGATACTTCGGTACCATTTGCTGGAAGGTAGCAGAGTGAACAGTCTATGGCTTGGGTGGCTGTAGTCATTGGCAATTTTTCAGGCCTGGATAGCAGGGAGCTCGGCCCCAGTGATGTACTGGGCTGTCCGCACCACCCTCTGTAGCGCTTTGCAGTCAAGTGTGGTGCATTTTCCATACCAAGCGGTGATGAAGCCAGTCAAGATCCTCTTGATGGTGCAGCTGTAGAACTTTTTGAGGATCCAAGGGCCCATGCCAAATCTTTTCAGCCTCCTGAGGGGGAAGAGGCACGGCCGTGCCCTCATCACGACTCTGCGGGGGGGTGGCCCATGGCCCATGTTAAGTCCTTAGTGATGTGGACACCAAGGTACTTGAAGTTCTTGACCTACTCCATCAGCCCTGTCGATGTGGATGGGAGTGTGCTCTCCCCTCTTTCTCCTATAGTCCACTATCAGCTCCTTGGTCTCACTGACATTGAGGGAGAGGTTTCTGTCCTGGCACCACACTGCTAAGTCTCTGACCTCTCTGTAGGCTGTCTCATCGCTGTCTGTGATCAAGCCTAGTACATCATGTCATCAGCAACACTTGATGATGGTGTTGTAATCGTGCATGGCCACGTAGTCGTGTGTGAACAGGGAGTACAGGAGGGGACTAGGCACACACCCCTGAGGAGCCTCTGTGTTGAGGGTCAGCGAGGCGGAGGTCTTGTTGACTACCCTCACCACCTGGGGCCGGCCCGTCAGGAAGTCCAGGATCCAGTTGCAGAGGGAGGGGTTCTGTCCCAGGGTCCGTAGCTTGGTGATGAGCTTGGAGGAGACTGTTATTGAACGCGGAGCTGTAGTCTATGACCAGCATTCTCACATAGTTATTTATCCTCTTGTCCAGGTGGGAGAGGGCAGTGTGAAGTGCAATTGAGATTGCGTCATCTGTGGATCTGTTGGGGCGGTAAGTGAATTGGAGTGGGTCCAGGGTGTCTGGGATGATGGTGTTGATGTGAGTCATGACCAATCTTTCAAAGCACTTCATAATTACAGATGTGTGTGCTACAGGGCGATAATCCTTTAGGCAGGTTACCTTGGAGCTCTTGGGAACAGGGACAATGGTGGTCAACTTGAAACATTTTGGGATTACAGACTGGGACAAGGAGAGATGGAAAATGTCTGAAGACAATTCCCAGCCACATACGATGAGTGTCAGAGTCGGTGTAATACGGCCCAGTACATCACAGGGGCCAAGCTTCCTGCCATCCAGGATCTCTACACTAGGCGGTGTCAGAGGAAGGCCCAAAATATTGTAAAAGACTCCGGCCACCCACGTCATAGACTGCTTTCTCTTCTACCGCACGGCAAGCGGTACAGGAGTGCCAAGTCTAGGTCCAAAAGGCTCCTTAACAGCTTCTACCCCCAACCCATAAGACTGCTGAACAATGAATCAAATGGCTACTCGGAATATTTGAATTGACCCCCCCCACAGTACCCTCTGTATATTGCCTCGTTATTGATATTTATTGCGTTACTTGAATTTTTCTTTAGTTTATTTAGTAAATATTTTCTTAACTCTCATTTTCTTAACTGCATTGTTGGTTAGGGCTTGTAAGTAAGCATTTCACAGTAAGGTCCACACCTGTTGTGTTCGGCGCATCTGACACATACATTTTTATTTGAATAGGATTCCACCTTCCTCCTAAATTGTCCTTTCGCATGTTTGATGTGTCGTCGGAGGTTGTAGCGGGCTTTTTTGTATGCGTCCATGTCTGTGTCACTTTCCTCGTAAGCGGTAGCATTAGCCCGGCGTGGATCTTCATGGTTTTTGGTTTAGATACGTTCTTATAGTCACTGGGGGGATGACATTTATGCACTTATTGATGAAGCCTGTGACTGTTGTGGTAAACTCCTCAGTGCTATCGGATGAATCCTGGAACATATCCCAGTCTGTACTAAAAAAACTGTCCTGTAGACTTGTCTGCTTCGTCCGACCATTTCCATATTGAGTGCATCACTGGTACTTCCTGTTTGAGCTTTTGTTTCTAAACAGGAAGCAGGAGAATGGAGTCATGGTCAGATTTGCCGAAGGGAGGACGAGGGAGGGCCTTGTATGTGTTTTTGTGGGTAGAATAAAAGTGGTTGAGAGTTTTAGCGCCCCCTAGTGGCGCAGAAGACGTGTTTGTAGAAGTGAGGTAGGACTATTTTAAGTCTCCCCGTGTTAAAGTCTCCACCCACCAGAAACGCTGATTCTGGGTGGGCAGTTTCTTGCTTGTTTATGGCGCTATACAGTTCATTGAGTGCCAAAGTGGTGTTGGCTTGTGGAGGGATGTAGACATCAGTAATAATTACGGATGAGAACTCGGTTGGTAGATAAAAGGGTCTGCAGCTTACCATGAGGTATTCTATATCAGGTGAGCAAACGCTTGAGATTTCCTTCATTGCAAAGCAGCAAACCAGTTGTTATTTATAAAAAAAATAACAACTTAGGTAGAGCCGAGTGGGGACAGTAGGGCCCATCCATTGACTGCCAAATTAGCCATTGAGTACCGTACCAGCCAGCGACTAACGAATCCCTGCTCAGGAAGTAGAGCCATATGAACCCTGCTCAGGTAGAGTTGAACGAATGAACGAACATCAACCAACGCTCTGTGAGTGAACTAACTGCTGTGTTAGTTTTTTTCCTGTGCTCATAGTATAGCTTATGGTCCCTAACTCATAGTCTCCTTAAACAGTTCTAACTGGGCACTTAGTAGTTTTAAAACCCTTTCCTGCAAGCGAATGACCAAAGCACCCTCTGGTGGCCTCATGGGTGGAATGTTATTAATATTCTTTATAATTTCATAATCAACTTTTTGCATTTTTTTACACAGACAATCCAGTGTTTCCATGTCAAATGGTTTTGCTATATTTCAGTCTTCTGTGATGTATATAAAGTGTAATATTGGGATGCAAACTCAAAATAAAAAAGTAAATCTATATCTGACATGGTACAGGTGTTGTGTTTTTTTAAAGCCCATAACCATGTGTGTGAGGAGTATAATTTTGTTTCAAAGTAGATTTAAGACTACCAAGAAACTCTGTGTGACCCTGATTTAGCCCACTGCAGTAAAAGGTTAGACAGAACTAATCAAACAAATGCTTTTTAAGCTATTGTCACTATTGTACAATCTGAACTTGTTATAAAGAACCTTTGATTGTACTTTCCCTGTCTCTGTGGTTGTTTGCCTTGGCATCTTCAAATTCTGCTTTTGACATTTTGGCCTAGTCGGCAGGATCCCACCTGCGAACACACTGCTTGGACATTTGGAACAATCAAAAGTCAAGGACACCCCCAGGCTGTAGATAGCCATATTTATACTACACAGGTAGTCATGCCATGGTTCATGGTAGCCACTTGGGTCCCCAAGTTTGGAGATGAGCAAAAACTGCGGTGGAGGTAATGTTGCAAACACAAAGGCTTACGTTACAGCACAGCAGCAGGTGGACTTTATTTATACAGCGTTAGGGCAATGCCGAGCGACAAGTAATGTTGTTCAAAACAAGAGTGGGCTAATGGAAAAACATACTAATACCACTACAACCTGAGCCCGCAGTAACTGCCAAACGAGAGCAAGACGTAGCTGAACTTAGGCTAGCAGAGCCTTACCTTGTAAATCCCAAACCTAACCCAGACAAACTAGTGATTCGGTACTTTCACCAGATAAACCGAGGTCAACCACCAGACAGGTACCGAGACACTTAGAATCGTGGTCGGGGCCCTATTTAAAGGGGGGGGTCACAAATGACACTGACACTTGCTAAAGTAGACTGTCATTCTGCCTTATATTATCAGCAGGTTTATTATATTACTTATCAGCATGTCGTATTATTTGACCATCAACCCCTAATTTACAAGTGCCTTTCACTCATGTGTGCTGTGTTATTTACAGCGATTGCCGTCACTTAACTCCTTACATTCTCACTTGTGAAATTCAATTGAATTGCATGAACTATTTGCTCGCCATTGGACGGTGTGCTGTGATTCTACAGATTGCCATGGACTTTTGACTATGAGACAGCTGTTGCCAATCCCTATTACCTCTTCCCTCCCTGAACTAATTGCTAAACACGCTCCAGAACTAAACACAAAAGGAAACGGACACTTACATTCAAGGACGCCGTTCGACCGGGAACCCCTCCACAGACAGACATCTGACTCCTCGCTGCTCCTCGACCCCTGTCTCTCTCCGCTGATCCCCTGTGGGGAAAAAGACTCCATTACAACGCTCTCTATAGAACTCTAAAAGGAAAGTGCTTATTTCAAACGTGTGCTTGTGACTCCCATTGTAGATCAGTACATACTGTAATTGTATGTTTGTTGTCCCCCATGGCTACAGACATTGGGGACACGGCCAACGCAGCTGCGAGAGGCTATCTCCGATACAACACAGCCGGCCCGGCTTGGAGTGGGGGAGAAGAGACCTCAGCAGCTTACCATGGACTACCGAACTAGTCATCAACTACTGTACCAGCCAGAGGTTAACAAATCCCAGCTCGGGAAGAAGAGCCAAATGAATCCTGCTCGGGTAGAGCCACATGAATGAACGAACCCTGCTGGGGGAGAGCAAAACGAACTAACATCAACCAACTCTCTGTGAGTGAAGCAGGTGCTGTTAGTTTTGCCCTGTGTCATAGTGTATGCTCATGGTCCTAACTCCTAGTCTCCTTAAACATTTCTAACTGGGTACTTAGTAGTTTTAAGATATTGTCACTATTGTAAAATCTGAACTTGTAATAAAGAACCTTTGTTTGTACTTTGCCTGTCTCTGTGGTTGCTGTGGGATCTTAGAATTCTGCTTTTGACGTGTGTGTGGTTTTCACTGTGCTCTAATGGGGTCTGGCAGGGTGGAGGGGTTGAGCAGAGCTGCTCATCGGAGGATAAGTCACATGTGACAGTCTGTCAGGACACCTCTCATCAGGACACATACTGCAGAGACAGCAAATCCTCACACACACACACACACACACACACACACACATATATATATACACAACTACATACACAGGCAGGCACACACACAAACCCATATGCACACACCTGCACATACGCACACGCCTCTCACATCAAACCCCAAAGAGGGCATTCATTTATCTTCATGAATAAAGAAAATGAATATCTTGAAACAGTCTGCATTTAGCCGTTGGGTTGATATGACATGCATAACAGCCAGATAGGATTTGTCTGCCATTCAGAGAGTCAGCTGTTAGAGAAACAGCTTCAGTGAAGGGAGCGCCATCTCAGAGAAATAGGACATTGTGACCTGTCCCGCAACGCTTTCCCTCCCTTTCACTGTCTCTCTCGCTCTCTGTCCTGATGTCATTTACTTACATTTCATGGATATATGAGATTGGAGTGTCTGTCAGAGAACATGTTGTGTGACAGTCTCCACAACTACCTCGGCCTGTGTCAAAGAAACATGTACTATATCAGTGTACATAGGAACAGGAGTGCTCATAGGTTTTGATTTTGTAAAACAATCACAAATAGTGCATAGGCCTGCTGTGCAAATCCAGTATCATTTTGAATGACATTCGCACAGATCATTGGAGCCAGTGTGGTCACAGTTGGTATACAGTGCAACCACATCAAACAGCTTCTGATTTCTCATGCCCGCCCATGATGAAAATCAATGATCAATGGACAAAAACATAGGCTTGCTCACTTATATATGGGACAACAAATCTTTGCAGCGATATAGAGGAACATCAGATATCTATGGAGCCTGATCAGAGTCTTGATTCTTTTGAAGGACACGGACAGAGAGTGTGAAAAACTGCTTATTATACCAAGAGCCCCCGAGACAATCTCTAGACCAAGCGACAGTGGAGGGGAGGGGAGGAAAAAGGAGATGTGACCGCAGAGAGGTGACAGAGCGAGACACCAAAATGAACAAACGTGGAGATGAGAGATGGAGAGCCAGAGCCCGGCTCACTGGAACTAGCAGACGGGTTAGTCGGTGGAAGAAAGAGGGCCACTTGTTCAGGGAGCTGTTTGCAGCAGGAACCAGATAAATGTTCACAGTGGCCAGTCATTATAGCTTATCTTCCTGTGGGCTGCTCTATCCAGTCTTGGAGGAAGACATGATGAGAAAATATAATAACCACAAGTTGCATTGCAATTGTTATTATGACTGTTATAACATTAAGTAGCTCTCGTCTGTTTACTTATTATTGTGTAATTACACAATATAATGCGTGTTTAAAGTCAGTGGTGTCTAAAACGACAGTCCTAATGATTCTAAAGGTTCATAGTTGAGCACAGTATCCATATATGGGAATAAGATTGTGTGGAATCGGCAGCCTTTGGATATCTCTCTCCTACTTTGATAAAATACCTCATATCTGTTCCTCATTTCCCCCAATCCAGTCTGCTGTGATAAAGAGGGAAGTGGGAAACAGTGGGCCTTATGGGAGTCTGTTTCTCCACTCCGCCCATCTTCCAGGGAGCAAGCCGAATTACAGCCAACCACACGGCTTCGGAGCAGCAGCTATCCGATGAGACAGTCTTACATGTTGCGTGGAAATCAACCAAGGTCATCGGGGTCGTCACATGTTCCTAAAATGAGGCTCAGACTGTGGCTGTCGTTGTCGGTTAGTTCAATACAGTGGATAAGCACAAAAACGTAGCGCTTTGAAATTGAGGCATGAAATTACCCATACGTTGTTGTGGGCCAATTATCTTTGGTAAAGAGCCACTTAACCCACTCTGTGCTATAGTGACCAGTATTAGCTGCAGTACGTGTAAAGCATTGTAAACTCTTGTTTTAGTTGGATTATTCCATACCGCCACCTTGTGGTCACAGACCTGCAACAGAATACCCAGAGAATCCTGTCAGGACTCAACCAAACTCCTCCTTTGTTAACAGCTCACATACTGTGTTAAATGAGTATACAAATAACAATGTTTTTCTAAATGAGAGCGTAGGCACAAGGCATCCAAAATAGATCCACTGTGATGAGAGATTGGGGTGTTACAAGCAGCTGTGCTGAAATGTTTTCAGGACACATTCTGTGGTGGTTTACATTTAAATATAGTGTACAGATATGCATTACCGCGAGAAGATGTTTTAATTTGGGGGTGCTGTTGACTGGGTCTGGGGAGGATTGGGGTGCTGAGGAGTATTTTTCTCCGCTCATACATGAGTAATACATTTCCTAGTTTGTAAATTAAAAAATATAACAAATTTGGTTTATTTGTTCAAATACACTGCCGGTCAAAAGTTTTAGAACACCTACTCACTCAAGGGTTTTTCTTTATTTTGACTATTTTCTACATTGTAGAATAATAGTGAAGACATAAAAACTATGAAATAACACATATGGAATCATGTAGTAACCAAAAAAGGGGGGGGGGGGGGGGAGATATACAGAAGGCCAAGTCCATATTATGGCAAGAACAGCTCAAATAAGCAAAGCGAAACGACAGTCCATCATTACTTTAAGACATGAAGGTCAGTCAATAAGGAACATTTCAAGAACTTTGAAAGTTTATTCAAGTGCAGTGATGAAACTGGCTCTCATGAGGACCGCCATAGGAATGGAAGACCCAGAGTTACCTCTGCTGCATAGGATAAGTTCATAGGATAAGTTCATCAGCCTCAGAAATTGCAGAGGAGACTGTGTGAATCAGGCCTTCGTGATCGAATTGCTGCAAAGAAACCACTACTAAAGGACAACAATAAGAATAAGAGACTTGCTTGGGCCAAGATACATGAGCAATGGACATTAGACCGGTGGAAATCTGTCCTTTGGTCTGATGTGTTCAAATTGGAGATTTTTGGTTCCAACCGCGGTGTCATTGTGAGATGCAGAGTAAGTGAACGGATAATCTCTGCGTGTGTGGTTCCCGCCATGAAGCATGGAGGAGGAGGTGTGATGGTGTGGGGGAACTTTGCAGGTGACACAGTCAGTGATTTATTTAGAATTCAAGGCATACTTAACCAGCATGGCTACCACAGCCTTCTGCACCAATACGCCATCCCATCTGGTTTGCGCTTAGTGGGACTATCATTTGTTTTTCAACAGGACAATGACCCAACACACCTTCCGGGTGTAGTGGTTAGTAGTGGTTTCTTTGCAGCAATGCAATCATCAAGGCCTGATTCCCGCAGTCTCCTCTGAACGGTTGATGTTGAGATGTGTCTGTTACTTGTGTCCAAACTTTTGACTGGTACTGCATATATTGTTTTCCCGATTTATCATGAAGTGCTGCAGCACCCCTACTTCCTGCAGCTATACAGATATGACAGTTAACTGAAAATATGCACACATCTTTTATTTAACATAAAAAACATCAACAATGAGGTTAAAGTATCTGGTAGACAATACAGTCACCCATAGAGTATCAATCATGAGTACATTGCATCACATTTGAGTCACGTACTGTAGACACTCACAGGGCTCTGGTAAATTGCTGAGTATAATTGTGGCACTCAATAATCACTTTGCCATTAGCTAACAGCTGAAATTGGCAGTTACTTCTCCAGTTGGTACAGCTCTCCTTAGTTCTAATAGGCTTAAAAACTTAAAGCCCCGAAATGAAGCATTATTTTAAGCTTATACACTGATTTTCTGTGAAGTGTTTGAAACCAGTAAGAATAATCCCAGGTCAAAAACTGTAATTTAACGAAATTACATATCTACTTTTGTAAAATGTTTGGAAACTATTTTCTTAACAGTCATGTTGCTTATGCTATCAGTCCCAAGACTCCAGCAACATTTGTATTTTTATTGACCTGTCTTTCATTTATCTGAATAACCAGCCCTTGTATTTAGCCTCACAATGAAGTGTTTTACCATTTAACTTTCAAGACAATCAGGGCTACAAGTAGAAAACAAAACAATTTGACATAAACATTTGCATTCATGAGTTTTATTGACAAACGTCTGCAGCAGCAAAAATAAACAGATACAAATAAATGTATACGAATGCTGTAAGAATAGAAATGGTTTGCACAGTGGGAAATGAATACCCAACTAGTCAGTGTATACTGTGTGGAGTTTGCTGTGAGCTTATTACAGTATTATAGACACTATGTCCTGGGATTTCCTATGATCTTCTATGTAGAAGAACCCCTTACCTTCTATTGACTCTTGTGTAGCTTGTGAGTGTCATAGAGCAAACCATGTAACATGTGCGTGTTCGTAATAGCTTTTAATAGTTTCAAACCATCGACAGACGTTTTTGTAAAAAGACCCGGCCCGGGCCCCTTTGCGAATGCGCCCTTGTCTCACAAACACCGCTCTAGCTCAGCCCCCGTTAATCACACAGACTACTGGTGCAGAAGAAATAGATTCATCCAATGGTACAACCCAGAAGTCTGTAGCTCAAACACAGAGAACTCATTGGGTTAAATGTCAAGGTCAACTGTGAATTATGTCTGGCTTTCACAATGATATACAAATAAACTGTTCATGATATCATATAATAACATCTCATGTCCATTTGTCCAAGGTATAATAAATAGTAAGTACAGCATTGAAATCAGATTGGGCCAATGGAACCCATTCTCCTTTAAACAGAAGGGGATTGGCTCTTTCAGAACCCCTAATCCCCCTAAACGCATTTGGCTAAGGTGTATGTAAACTTCCGACTTCAACTGTATTATGTCTTACATAGCACACTCCATCCTTACCAAACAGCAGTGGCTCTCTGTGTCAGCTGGGTTAGGGGACTCCGTGCTATGGAGGTGGGAGGGTGCACATAAATCCTAGATGCACTTGTCATCTCCCGTCTGGATTACTGCAACTCGCTGTTGGCTGGGCTCCCTGCCTGTGCCATTAAACCCCTACAACTCATCCAGAACGCCGCAGCCCGTCTGGTGTTCAACCTTCCCAAGTTCTCTCACGTCACCCCGCTCCTCCGCTCTCTCCACTGGCTTCCAGTTGAAGCTCGCATCCGCTACAAGACCATGGTGATTGCCTACGGAGCTGTGAAGGGAACGGCACCTCCATACCTTCAGGCTCTGATCAGGCCCTACACCCAAACAAGGGCACTGCGTTCATCCACCACTGGCCTGCTGGCCCCCCTACCTCTGAGGAAGCACAGTTCCCGCTCAGCCCAGTCAAAACTGTTCGCTGCTCTGGCACCCCAATGGTGGAACAAGCTCCCTCACGACGCCAGGACAGCGGAGTCAATCACCACCTTCCGGAGACACCTGAAACCCCACCTCTTTAAGGAATACCTAGGATAGGATAAAGTAATCCTTCTAACCCCCCCTTAAAAGATTTAGATGCACTATTGTAAAGTGGTTATTCCACTGGATATCATAAGGTGAATGCACCATTTTGTAAGTCGCTCTGGATAAGAGCGTCTGCTAAATGACTTAAATGTAAATGTAAATGTAAATAAATAGTCAGCAAATTATGCAAATCATCAAGATATTTGCAGTCTCTTTTTATGTATCCTGCTGGGTCTATGTGATGTCAGGTGTTGCCTGTACCTGGTCATGTGGTCAGATGTCATGGAACCATAGAAGGTAGAACATCCAGGTAGAAATCTGGGTAGAGGGCAGAGGAGATGTTCCACAGCCAGAACAGAGCATCGTTCCTCCTCAACTCTATCTGGGGACACTCCCCTGTGTAATTATCTGTTGTGTTTTTGTAGTCGTTATCGCAGGAGGGGAAACCATAAAATAGCCGCATCCCTTTGGGCCTCTCCTGGGCCCTTGGAAGTCTCTGTCGGGCATGTAGGTCTGGAGGATCTCAGCGGCAGCCCTGAGATGCTCCAGCAGGTTGGCATTCTGTGGCACCCCACCGTTAACTGCCTCTGCTTGGTTGTATCCAGTTCAGTCTTTTAGAAGATGGTGATGTTGTCCCCCATGAAGCTCCGGTTCTGATTCTTCACTATGTTGAACGCTCACAGGTCCAGGTCCACTCCCCATAGCGGGTCTTACACTGGGCTGTAGGCACATTCCACACAGTGAGGAAGGGTACCTGGGCCAGTGTGGGGAGTGCTCCTGCTTCATGCTCCCTGCCAAGAACAATACTGGCCACATTCACGCATAGAAGAAGCGCCCCCCAGGGAAAATGCACTTTATACCTTCAGAAAAAGAGAACACAAAATGTAATATAGTATTTTGGCAAATTGATATATTCAGAACATAATGTTCCTGATTATGGATAGGTTCTTTACTACTCTACTTTTTTTATTGTGAAGTCAGGACTTTGAGTGTGCTACGGGACTCTAATGCAAATATGCAAAGCAAAAACATTGCAGTACTACGTCAAAATCACTCCAAACACCAATCAAAAAGAGGACGAGGCGGAACGTTCTCTCCTACAGTGGAGATTTGTTAAAGAAACAGGAACAAATGAATCTCTGAATCACCTTTGCGAATTAAATTGCTAGTGTGAAATGTCAAGCCTAGGAAAGCAAAGTTTCCTGTAGCCTAGTTACCTAGTGTAAATGAGGGGAGGGGCTGTGTATTATATAAATTATTTCAAACTATTCCTCTCAGAATGGGTCTATACTTTCTAGAATTAATTCATTAATTAGATATCTAAAATATGCAGGCTGCAGCCATGAATTTACTTTTAAGCAGACCTGGCTATCTGCAATGTGTCTGAACACATATAACACTTAGGAACTCTTGCTGTAGACTTCAAAGGAAGGCAAATCATTTTGCCTCAAGGCAACCTATAATTATTGAAAGGAGGGCCATTAAAGTTTAATTTGACCCCAAAGCCTATAGCCCACCAATTTGGATGTAAAAACTCAATTTTCAAAAGATAAATACAGTGCATTCGGAAAGTATTCAAACCCCTTGACTTTTCCACATTTTGTTATGTTACAGCCTTATTCTTAAATGGATTTAAAAAAGTATAATTCTCATCAATACACACAATATTCAGAGCAAAAACCAAGCCATGAGGTCGAAAGAATTGTCCGTAGAGCTCCGAGACAGGATTGTGTGGAGGCACAGATCTGGGGAAGGGTACCAAACAATTTCTGCAGCATCAAAGGTCCCCAAGAACACAGTGGCTTCCATCATTCCTAAAAGGAAGAAGTTTGGAACCACCAAGACTCCTCCTAGAGCTGGCTGCCCGGCCAAACTGAGCAATCAGGGGAGAAGGGCCTTGGTCAGGGAGGTGACCAAGAACCCGATGGTCACTCTGGCAGAGCCCCAGAGTTCCTCTGTGAAGATGGGAGAACCTTCCAGAAGGACAACCATCTCTGCAGCTATCCACCAATCAGGCCTTTATGGCCAGATGGATGCCACTCCTCAGTAAAAGGCATGACAGCCCGCTTGGAGTTTTCCAAAAGTCACCTAAAGGACTCTCAGACCCTGAGAAACAAGATTCTCTGGTCTGATGAAACCAAGATTGAACTCTTTGGCCTGAATGCCAATCGTTACGTCTAGAGGAAACCTGGCACCATCCCTATGGTGAAGCATGGTGGTGACATCATCATGCTGTGGGGATGTATTTCAGCAGCAGCGACTGGAAGACTAGTCAGGATCGGGGGAAAGATGAACGGAGCAAAGTACAGAGAGATCCATGATGAAAACCTGCTCCAGAGCGCTCAAGACCTCAGACTGGGGAGAAGGTTCACCTTCCAACAGGACAATGACTTTAAGTACACAGCCAAGACAACACATGAGTGGCTTCGGGACAAGTCTCTGAATGTCCTTGAGTGGCCCAGCCAGAGCCCGGACTTGAACCCGATCAAACATCTCTGGAGAGACCTGGAAATAGCTGTTCAGCGACGCTCCCCATCCAACCTGACAGCGCTTGAGAGGATCTGCAGAGAAGAATGGGAGAAACTCCAAAAATACACGTGTGCCAAGCTTAGCGTCATACCCAAGAAGGCGCGAGGCTGTAATCACTGCCAAAGGTGCTTCAACAAAGTACTGAGTAAAGGGTCTGAATACTTATGTAAATATGAAATTTCATTTTTTTTTTTGCTTTGTCATTATGGGGTATTGTGTTTAGATTGTTTTTTTCCCTCATCAATTGAATCCATTTTAGAATAAGGCTGTAACATAACAAAATGTGGAAAAAGTCAAGGGGTCTGAATACGTTCCCGAATGCACTGTACATCTGTGGAGATTCTACACAGATTCTACACATCTGAGAGTTCTATGAGGATGCACTGTACATCTGTGGAGATTCTACACAGATTCTACACATCTGAGAGTTCTATGAGGATGCACTGTACATCTGGGGAGATTCTACACAGATTCTACACATCTGAGAGTTCTATGAGGATGCACTGTACATCTGTGGAGATTCTACACAGATTCTACACATCTGAGAGTTCTATGAGGATGCACTGTACATCTGTGGAGATTCTACACAGATTCTACACATCTGAGAGTTCTATGAGGATGCACTGTACATCTGTGGAGATTCTACACAGATTCTACACATCTGAGAGTTCTATGAGGATGCACTGTCTTTCTACAATGATAGGTCATGTGTTTGCTTCCTGGAAACTTGTATTGCTGAAAACTTGAAATAACTTTTGGCTGGCAGCACCCAACAATTATATGGGGGGAAGGGGTAGTCCTTTAAGAAACATTTTGTGCCAGACAAACCTCTTAAAAGCAGCCACTCTCAAAATTCTCGGCCCACTGCCACTATGTGTACATTGTGATCGTTGACTCCATCAGGAACCAAGGAGAGACAGTTGTATAATTAAGATAAACACTGATACACAAGTGATCATCACACTGACAAATCCATTTGTGGACACTGTACTGTGAAAGATAGTATTGGGTGATGTTATACAACCGATGGGTCTAATCCTGGATGCTGATTGGTTAAAACCACATTCCAGCCAGTGTCTATTCGACAAGTTACCACAGGCTAAATCTATGATGTTGAAATGTCTATTTGTTCCATCTCACTGCGCAATCCACTGTCTTATCAACTCAGCCAGGCAATTTACATACTAGGTCTACATCTACACATTATCTCCCATTTCCTTCACACTAGCATTTGGTTTTCAACAACAGAGATTTGTAGTAACCTTGCTGTCGGTCTCTCCGACATTTGCAACATTAGTGAAATTCGATCTCCATCTGTCCTATGGTAATTAACGTGTCGATAGTCGGGACGAGACAAGACAGGCTGGCAGCTTTTCTCAGCCAGTCGAAATCATGAATCAGCATCATTTTTATGGATATATACAAAGAAATGTCAATAGAAAAACAGGAAATACAGCTTGTTTGCTGTCATTCCAGCTTCAGTTTATCGTGATTGTGTTAGCTGTGTAGTTGGCTATCTCTTCTGAACAGTGGCCTGGTGAGAGAGCAAATGTTCTATGCTAGGCGAAATCGCACATAATTAGTTCATTGCTATGGATGTATCCCCCCAACAATCATTAGAAAACAGCTTTAACAAACGTAAATGCAGCCACTTTGCTGATATTCTGGCTACACTGTTTGACAAAGTTGGCTAGCTGGCAAGCAAGGGATAAGAACGATGCCAGAAAGAACGAACGACCAGGCGGCTTGGGAAGCAACCGTAGATTTGTGTCGGGACTATATCTCGTGGAAGGATGAAATAGTATGAATAAATTCATCAAAATAACGTTTTTAATTAAAATATGTCAATCATTATTTGAATATGTTTGTATATTTGAATATGTTGGTAACCCGTTGTATAAAAGTGATAATGCGCTCGAAGCTGGTGTTTGGAGGCTATATTGGCACGGTTTGCAGGCCCTTGATGAAACAACACCTGTGCCAATATATCCTCCAAACACCGGCTTCTCTGGCAGTATCACTTAATTACAGCTTTGATTTATTTTGAGTGATTGAAACATTGTACACAGTAAGAGAGACGCACAATTTTGGAGCGAAAATAGTAGTCTTGTTTTGCCATAAAATTACAAAAGCTTTTTAACAAACGTGAAAATACATTAACATAAATATTGAAACCTAAAGATAAAAATGTCAGGTGATAAGAACTATTTTGTGCTATTCCAAGAATCAAGTGCATCGGCCCCATTTTGGCTCACACATAACACAAAACCGTACACACATCAGAAGCACATCTTGAAAACAACACACATTTCCATACAAAAACATCAACTTTGGGATCATGAGAAAATGACACCTTGAAAGAGGGGGGGTTGAGAGAGATATATTGTGGGAAGGAGACTGAGAAAGAGATCAATGTAAACAAAGTTATTTCCAGCGAGCCCTCCAATGTATGGGGGAAAAAAATCAACACACAAACAACCACATAACTCTGTGTTCCACATAGATCCACCAACCTTACAGCAATCTGGACCACAGTGAATACATTTGCCCCAAAGTGTATTTATATAATGTTTGCACATGTGTGTAGATAATGTCATGTGTATACCAGTACACGTTCAGTTATTTGAATGTAGCTGTATGCCTGTGTATGTACTGTTTGCACTCAGAGCAGGAGTGTGATGAGTAGCAGGAGAAAACAGTGCACCCATGAAGCCATGATTGGAGCTGCGACACTTCGTTGTCGTTGGGGGTCTCTCTGGCCACAGCCCTCTCCCTGGTAGCCACTATAGCACTGGCACTGGAACTCCCTCTGAAAGCCCAATATGTCGTCTTCCCCAAGCTGACCTTGAACCTTGAGTTTTCCATTTGCCAGGGGCTCTATTCTGTGGGAGCGGGTGCTGAGGTGCAGGTAGGCATCAGTATCAGGGTGTTTACGCAGGCAGCGTCCAAGGGAATCGCACAGCGTCTGGCTGCACAACTCTGCTGCCGTGGTAACGTTGAGCAGGTACCGGCCCAGCGGACCCCGCAGGTACTCATTTAGACTAGAGCAACTGGCCTGGAGAGACACACACACACAGAGAGAGAGAGAGAGTTTAAAGGGTGGCTGAACTTCCTGTTTTGGTCTCGTTTCAGATTTAGTTCATTAAGAAATGACTGAATTCAAATGTGAGTTGGTTTCGGGGTGTGGTTTGATGTGGGTGTCTCTTGTGTGTGTTCGCAGGTGGGAAGAGTTAGCCCAATTATTTAGCCAATTAGCTTCAGCCAGCTGGTGTGCAACCGTGGCAATTATGGTTTGACTTTGGATAGCCTATCTCCGGAGCTAGCTAGGGACAATATTTGAGACAATATAAATGAGGCAATATTTTCATGTTGCACACCTTTTAGTTTTCTCATGAAATGCTTTCAATATCTGAATATGAATTTCTTCAATTTATAGTTGTTTGAGGTTCTTAAGTTATTGAAATTTGGACCTACTGGAATTTTTACATATTGTCCCATGTAAATTGTGTAATTTACCAATGGTTCCTAACTAGCCCCATAGGGATATCCAAAGTCAACCCAAATTAACCACGGGCATTACGATCTGGTCGCATGCAGCTGCACTCCAAATTGATGATTACTTATGTACCACCAGCTGTGGGCAGGATTGAAACAAACCCAACCTTAATTTACGTTGTGATGCAGTCATGACCACAAGTCTCACAAAACTGTTTTGGACGAGACTGACTTTATGACCAAAATTATCCTATTTAGCCTTTGTAGTCAATTTCGACAGTGGAATAAATGTTTCTGACTCATATCGATGCCACATAGACTGTTTTCTAAATGAGAAGTCGTTTTTTTGGGGCAGTTGCTCTTTAAAGGTAGATTTACGTCAATGTCGTTCCTGCGTCTCCCCAATTTAAACTAAGCTTAAGATCCACTACAAACACTTTCAAATCATAATAAGAAATGGGATATGAAGAGGGGCTGCTACAAAAACACAACTGGTAATCAAGTGAATGAATGAGTGTGACGTGACTGACTATGACTCCGTGACGTGCAGTGAGGTCCTGTGAGTTGGTCATTCAGTGATCACATGTGATTTGTTGTGATTTTATGAGACTGTGTAATTGCGCGGACACTTGCCTTGCTGCTTGCATAAGCGTGGTCTCCCCAGAGGATGATGCCTGCAGCCCCAAGAGCCACACTCTCCCCGATGGTGGAGACCAGGTCCGTCTGCAGGGAGAATCACTCAAAATCTTGACCAAAGAAGACGTACAGATTCATCACAAAGCACAGAGTGCACAGTCAGCACAAATCGGCCAATGAAAATACAACCAAAATGACACCATGTACAATTGTTCAGTGTTGTTCAATTGTTGTGTGTGACTTTGTGTATGTGAACACCTCTTATCTGCTCACGCCCTCGTAAGGAAATGCACTATGGGGTGTTAGTGAGTAACATGACCAACACCCATCCTGCTCACACATATACAAACAAAAGAGAGGGAGTATTTGGGATATGTGCTGTTAGAGCAGGAAAGGGCTGCAGCCACAGATAAGGACAGAGGGTCATGGTCATGGGTAGAGAGAGCTTGATCTGTGAATCAGGGTCTATCAACACACACACACACACACACACACAGAAAAAAATAGTGGTTATAAAACACACCCATTGATTAAACAGAGATTATTGCACTCTGATATGGAGCATTATTCAACTAAAAATAATTCATAGAAATCTCAAAACATTAAGTGAATTGAAATTATCATTCATATCTTGATGAAGATTGTATTAGGGTAGGTTTATAGTCTAGATATCTTTCACATCAATTATTCTTACAACTCCCAGACTTCTTTGCACCATTTTCTTGTTTTAAAAATGGACGGATAGCCAGGGGCACACTCCAATACTCACACATTGTTTACAAAAGATGCATTTGTGTTTAGTGAGTCCGCATGACCATAGGCAGTAGGAATGACCACCTGTTCTCTTGATAAGTGCATGAATTTCACAATTTTCCTGTACTTTGGGTTGTCAGAGAAAATGTACGAAGTAAAAAGTACAATATTTTCTTCAGGAATGTAGTGAAGTGAAAGTAGAAGTTGTCAAAAATGTAAATAGCAAGGTAAAGTACAGATACCCCAAAAAACTACTTAAGTAGTACTTTAAAGTATTTTCACTTAAGTACTTTACACCACTGTCAAAAGGTCTATAAGTTCTCCTGGTTAGTACTATGTGACGGTCAGAGAAACATCTCTTCACCTCTGTCAACAGCTCCAATACGTTGGCATAGGTGGGCCGGGCGTACACAAAGACAGGACGTGCCAGCCCGTCTCCCCCTGATGCCAGACGCATCCCCTCCTTCACCCGGTTCCGGACAAACCGGCGCCCCGAGGGCGAAGAGCGCAGAACCGTGCCCATGTAAACCGAAGGGAAGAGGGCTGTGCTCTCCATCCACAGCCATTTGAGCATTTCATTCCGGGCCACCTCCACGTCAGGGCAGCGGCCCGTGTAGTTCTCCAGAGTGTTCCTGTAGTCATGGTTGTAGCAGTCTGGGAACAAGTAGAACCCCCACAGCTGGTTGGGCCGCAGGCTCTTGGCCAGCCTCAGGGTCTCCAGCATGAACTTCCGGGCTGACATCTCAAACTCCTGCTGGGCTACCTTAGCCACACGCTCTGCGGGCCAGGCTGGGTTCTTCTGGGCCACCAGCTGCCTTGACTGGTTGCGGTACACATTCTTGACGTCCCAGTTGCGGATCCACAGTGGTCGCCACTCCTCCCAGTCAATAACTGCCAGTCCCTTGGCCCCTGCTTCGCGTATGTAATACTGAATTCCCTCCGGCATCTTCTCCAGGTGCTGAGTGAGACTGGCAACCTGCGGGAGCCCACCGTTCATGACAGTACCATCATGCTCATTATAATAAGGGTACAACCCCAAGCGGTCCTTGTAAAATATGGTGAGGTTCTGGCGGACAAAGCCCTTGCTGGGCGACGCCACAATCTGGAACTGCTCCAGCTGAAAGTGAATACCGTGCCGCGGGCTGCAGTCCTCGGTCGGAGCATTCCAGGCCAGGACCAGAGGCTTTTGGAGATACAGTGGCCATCTCGTGGGCTTCAGTTCCTCAGCACAGAGGTAGTCCCATAGAAGTGTCACCAACAGCAATACTTTCCGATCAGGCAGTACAGTCCAGTACAACATGACTTTTGTGGTGAATTAATGTATTTTTACTCTCTGCTCTCCTGTCCTGTAAAGAGAATTAAGCGAGCATCAACATTAATATTTAGATTTCTAATCAATAGATTCAGATATGACAGTAACTTTAATTACTCTGGTACTACACCTCTATGCCCAGAAAAGTATCAATATAGGGCGGGCTCACTTTCACCAAACAGGTTCCAGACATTGGTTTATGAACGAAGAAGGTATATAATAAATTGTGAACAGTCCAGCGTGAAAGCCTCTATGAAAAATGCATTAAGATCAAGCATCCTACTCTATATGACAAGCCTGGAAACAATACCACTTCTCATGAAGATGATCAGCTTAATATTGAGTTCAAGTTATAGGCTACTGAAAGTAATGAGTTTAGTGGGGAAACACAACCTTACACGTTTGATGTGTGTGTATAACACCCACCTTTTGCCCATGAGTAAGTTTTCATTCGTGGAAAAGGAAATAGAAAAACATATCTTACCTTGTACCGCAGAATGAGGAAGCATACCCAAATACTAGAGACCCCTATATTCCAATTAAGCCACGTTTGTCTTTCAAGATGGAGAAAGGTGATTGAAACAAACTTCTCCCAATAACTAGCTGGTTAAGTGATCCCTGCAACAATAGGTAAAAACACTGGTACTTCATTTGTCACTGGAATGTATTATTACTGTACTTTACAACCTGAACCGACAGTGAATGTACCGTACCCCCTGTACTGGTGTCAGTTCAGTTGCACCCAACGTCTATTCCTACCCTAGTGGGTTAATTATAAAAAAAATCCTCCCAAGTGCGAGTCGGGACTAGTTCAGGATGTTCCATTCAACATAAAAGAGGGGGGAGTGGCAAAATAAACGGCACTTTGTAGGCGCGTCAAAGTGGTTCTCAATCTTGTATTACACCAAAATCATTGTGAACCTTCGGCTATAGACTAAATATTTAAAATGTTGTTTCTTTTCTGTTTTAACTGAATATACAGTAGTTTGTTTAATTTGTCAGTTATACACTTAGAATGAGTCAGTCCAAAAAGTTTGCTACTAGTCATTGAAAACAGATGAATGTTGCAATATCTAGATTTAGGAGCCGCTGACAGCATAGAGGCAACATACATACTGGGCAAGGAAAGGGGATACCTAGTCAGTTGTACAACTGAATGCATTCAACTGAAATGTGTCTTCTGCATTTAACCCAACCCCTCTGAATCAGAGAGGTGTGGGGGGTTGCCTATCGACATGAGCATGCCATGACATGCCCATCCTAAAAATAAAATAACAATATAATTGAACGTTGTCTTGTTTTCTGTAGTCCCGATTATTACGCAATTTTTTGCAAGCAGTTAAATGACAAGCACAACATTTCAACCAATGTGTTAGTTTATAAATATGTATTCAACAGTTATATGCCTATCTATAAACTAATAATTAACAGTTGAAACCCCTTAAAACCCTTTTATAAATAATTTTAAGTAGGCTCAACCATAATGTCAAGTGTTAACAAATAGCCTATAGTTTAACTCCATGTAAGCATGGTATATCTAGGACCAGTACCATTTCAACTCTGTCCAGACAAAGGCATCTGGCATGCAGACTTCACTGCTCGAGGTACATGATGGCAGCTATTGGCACTGGCGCAATGACCCAAACAAGTACCACATGTTGTCATGTTGCCAACGTCATGGATAGACTCAGAGCATGCTGTGGTTGAAAGCTTTGAAATGAATAGTTAGAAGCAAAGGCCAACAAAACATAAGCTAGAGGGTGCATGTGATGTGGAGGATCTGAGAGCACATAATACACAAAAATCCCTGGAAGTGAGGCCTCATCCTGTGAGGGTCACTCAGTTGACTCTGTTCTGCTGTTTGTTCTCCGAGCTCTGCTGACTCACCTGCGTGTGTCTGAATGAGACAGAGATTGTGAATTCCAAGCCACCACCTCGTCCCTGCCAAATCACTCGGGGGGCCCTCCATTGTCAGATGTTGCTAACAAAATTCCGAAGGTGACTTCTAGAGAGTGGAGATGGGATCAATAAGCCCATCAACTTTGGGATACATTCCTGACATGAATGATACAATTCATGTTCCACTTTTAAAGCTGCAATATGTGAGATATGTGAATTATAGATCTGTAATTCTCATTGAAAGCAATCTAAGAAGTGGTAGATCTATTCTATGCTTCCCATTTGTTACGTTTCGTTCTTGCGTCTTCCACTTCAGTTTTTTACACCAGCTTCAGACAGCTAAAAATACAATATTTTTGGTTATTGAAAATATATTTCACATTGGTTTAAATGGTACACTGATTCTCTAGCACAAAATGAAATTAGGCGAACTATTCAAAATTTTGTAACCTTTAAATAATAAAACGAGCATGAAATTCAAACGAACAAATCCCCCTGTCGTTTTACAATATATAAACCACAGTAACTCTTAAACATTTAATTTGGGAGGTATTTCATGTTACATTTGTCAAGTCTCGACATCAGACATAAACAAATGCACGTGTCATATAATTAGGCATGCCTCTCCATTCTTTTGTATGAAATTGTGCAAATTCCAAACATATCGCAGTGCGTGTTGGGATAGTACTTCGCTCTGAATCCTGCACCCTTGTTCGAAGTGGCTGTGGGTCTAATTCGCCCTCTACACCGTCAATAATTTTCACTCCCCCAGCTTCGAGACACGTGCAAATCGAGGGCTGTGCGAAGCTGGGTGATTCAGACAGAGTGAGGGAAGAGATATGTGGTTTCCCTCCATCTTGTGTGCTTCCCTTTGACCCATATCTCTTGGACATTACATCATCAACCTTCATGCACCACTAGGAAACGATAACAATGTGGGGAACTGGACACACACACTATCACCTCAATCACAATCACTTTAGAAGAGGGACCATAGGGCTGTACTGATTAATTGTATCTAACCCACACAGGCTACAATTTGAATTGCAGATCGTGAGAAATTGCTTTATAAAATGATATTTAATCTCCGAGATGCATGAAAATCTATTTTTACTCAAAGAAACCCATTCATTCACATACTTTACACAAACTGCCTATAGCAGTCCAAAGTGTGCCAGATCAAGGTCTCACTTGGGAAAGCGTTCTTCTGAACTTAATAGGACTTCCTGGTTAAATAAAATGTAATGATGTAACAGCGCATGTTATATGTACATATATACATCCACACCCATATATACACCCTCACACACCTTTTTCCATCACACATTGTACAATACTTACAGTTCTCTATTCTGCTCTAATACTTACCTATATTGTTATGCACGCTTACTCCATCGGTGAAGCTTAAACACAAAAACATGCCTTATGCATTTATGGTCATATACAAGCCTCACCCATTTTAGAGTAACTTATCTTCAGATGAAGTCGCTCAGCAGAACAAAGGAAGCAAGGAGGAAATAAAAAGTGTCTGACCTCTAGCCCAGAAACACACCAAAACACATCCCACACAATTACAGGGACCAGACATGCCTGTTGCCTACCGTATGCTATTGGAGAGCAATAAAACAACACTGAAACTGACCATATAATCATGCTCGTGGACCATTAGATACTGTACTAATGGATTACCATTGGAACATTGTCACCGGACCTTCAAAATATGTCTAAAAATAAATTACTGGATCATAAAAAACTAGATATGTCATAAGTCATGTCATAATGATTCAAAGTAAATTGGCAACATTGATGATTGATTCTCTTAACGTTTTTTGGGTCAAACAAAAAAGACCCACATGTACAAGAGCATTGCACCCTGGTGATAAAACTGAGGTACAGCAGAAAAACATGATTCACCAACAACAGCTTCCCAGGATTGTGATAACTACAAATGGAAAAAGGCTTTTGAATGGACCAGTAAATGATGTTAGTCTGAGTCATGAAAACCTCATTACTCTGACCACATTGTTATGGAACAACACTCTTCATCAGAATGTGAAACATATGTGGACTGGATAATAAAGGGGAATGCCTCAATATAGTCTTTCAGCCTGGTAAACCATTTATTCAAGTATTTCCAACTCAGACAGCTTTTGTATTATTATTATTTTTTTACATTAAAAAAGTTGACTAGTGCAGGTCTGGCCTCCAATCATAGAGGCAGACTTAGATATGATAACATTACAACATGAAAATGGTCAACATATACAGTACAGCGGGAATTCCTAAACCTTCCCCTGATCTTGCTACCTTTCTTTCACACACACACACTTCTCTACATCACAGAAGGCAGAACGTTTAACTCTATCTACTCCTCCTCCCCTTTCTTTTTGTCTGCAACATAGCTCTGGTGGTCCGTCCACAGCTTCTGAGTGTAGTCAGACATCCCACCCATTTTCTCAGAGGAACACTAGCGTTCAGGATGGAGCGGTTGTAGTGATGGTCAGACTGACATGTGTCATTTTCCACGTTGGACCACCCCCCCCCCCCCCAGTGGGATTCACACCTCAAAGAGGATGACAGGAAAATCTACATGGATCCGGGGGTGGTTTAGCTTCACAATTCCCTGCAAACAGATAACAATATCCACTCTATTAATTATAAACAACACCCATGGGTAACTGGAAACATTTCCAACACTGTCAGTCGGAGACTTTCACAAGCGTACATCCAATCAGCTCACCTGAGGTATGAGGTTCTTCTGAATCCTCTTCAGCTTGGACCTCTTCCGGCCATTCTTTGTCACTACAGTCTCTTCATAGAACTCATGAGCCAGGTCCCCATCCTCATCATAGTAGAGAGAGCTATCAACACAAATAAAAAATGAGCGGAATGGAAAGCGTGGTATATTATATATACATATATATTATATATACATATATATATACACACACAAATATATATTTTAACTTTATTTAACTAGGCAAGTCAGTTAAGAGCAAATTCTTATTTTCAATGACGGCCTAGGAACAGTGGGTTAACTGCCTTGTTCAGGGGCTGAACGACATATTTTTACCTTGTCGGCTCGGGGATTCGATCTAGCAACCTTTCGGTTACTAGTCCAACGCTCTAACCACTAGGCGTACATATTATTGCATTTAGCACACATTATTACCTCCTCCTTGTGAAAATAAATGGGGTTGCTTTTCTGGTCCCTTTGAGTCGGGCAACAGAGTGATCTTCTTGCCCCTCACTGCCGGAATCCCCTCCAGCTCCCGAACCAGGAAATGGCCAAGCACCTTTCACCTTGGATCCACTGCCTCCCATCTTCAGTGGTGGGACATTATCCCTTGTCACAGAAAACTCCTAGGCAACGATTATATGAGCTGGCCAACCAGTCAGTTTTCTACTGGTTTGGATCTGAAAGCAAGAAGCCATTGGTACTGTTGCTTTAGCTAGCCTAATAATGCTACCACACTGACCAAACGTTGCAAACAATATCTAGCTACTAAGCAAGCTAAATAGATAGGTTACCTAGCTAGCTCCAAAAGGTAACTTAGCTAACTACGTTGGCAAACGAGGTTGCCCTAGATGGCTAACGTCAAGTAGCTTTCTAGCTAACACTGTTCACTGCAGTTAGCTAAGTTTGATAAATATTGCAAATATATTTAGTAGAGCTTTCAAACTGCTAACGTTATCAACCAAAGATAGCTAGCTATCCCTACAGTTCACTAGCTGTTAGCTAAACTTCGCCCGCATAATAAACTGTTAGCTAGCAAGCTAAACTAGCTTTACGTTAGCTAGCTCAATCTGCCAGCTAACCATTTATAGTGACAGCATTTACAGAAACATATTTCTTCTTTTAGCGACGTGACTTCTATCCAGGATTCAGTGCTCACTTGGATTCCTCCCTCCTTTGCGTTAACGTTACGGTAGTGTTTTGTCAAATATAGCCAATATGTCTAGCTAGCTAGCCACAGACCACAAACAATAAGTACACACTGTGACTCTGGTCCGAAAGAACGGAAACGGTTGGTCAGCTCACCTTGCACATGAGTCACAGCAATAATGTAGCTAGCAGTACAGAGAGGAATATGATGTAGCTAGTTTGCTTGGCCGAGCATAGGTATTTCTGTCTTTCACACAGCATCCTTTACTGCACACCACTGTAGTTTATATATATATATATATATATATATATATATATATATATATATATGGCACACCATCCCAAGGACATTAATAGGGACTTTGTTTTAAGCACTGTGGATAGGAGGAGTTGACTTGGACTGAAACAGGTGCCTGTACCCATTTTGGGTGCCGGTACTTTTTACATTTAAGTACAGGAGCACCACAATACTTTTGAACTAATATTCTATAAGTGGAACAGGAGCTCAAGTAGTTGAACATTTTAGATGCTGGTACTCAGCTCCAGTGAGCTCCTGCCCAAGTCAATCACTCCCTATCCATAACTGCCAAGTGGGGAAATAATTCCCATGAATAGCATTGTTTAGCTAATGAATATCATCCCAATAGCAAACCCCCCACTTCCAAGAGACATACTTTTGTGAAGGAACTTGTTTAATGTGAACAGTGCAAATCTATTATTATTTAAACAAATATTTGACACTGGACATTATGTAACATAGAAATGTGGAAATTGAAAAGGGGATAGTCAAGGACAGTCAAATTATTATTTCAAGAGATATAAACATATGCTGATAATATGAAACAAATTCTCAGTTCTATTATTTTGTTGTTTTAACAGAGTTTTAGAACGTCACAAAGAACATACAAATATAGACAATACAAACATACGAACACTCCATAAAAAGCAACAGCTTCCTGTTCAAAGTTTCAGGACAATTCCCCTATCAATTAAATCGACCTGGGGATTGTCCTCTCAATTGACAATCACAGTGCTCCCAACACACAGGGCACTCCCACTCAGCCTCATAAAGGGAAAGCAAAAAAGAGTAACATCCATCCTAGTATGGATGTGCAGGAGGTATATGGCAGACATTGGGGTCAAATGGAAACCTGGCGTACCTGGCCCATAATGTCCATCACTTATTATTCTGACTAGCATTAAGGCCTGGAGATTCTGAAGCAGACGGTATCTGAATTTGTTCAACATTTGTCTGAGCTAATAGGTTGGCTTCCATTGTATTGCTTGGCAGTAAGGGAGAGAAACAGGCCTTTTGATCTGTTACCCAAAAGCTATAAATGATAGAATCTATGGACCCTGCTGCCAGCACGAATAACAGGTGATGAACATTACGAGTCAGGTAGCTTACCCAGGATAGTCAAATGGCACCTCCACAATGAGAGGAAGTACTGGACAAAGCCAGTCTCTCATCAGCCACAGTTTCACATACTCTCTCTCAACTCTCATTCTCTCTCAGGCACAACAGACTCTCTCCAGTTGTATGGCACTTCTGATTCTCTCACACTCACACGCGCTTGTCCGCTCGCTCTCATGCGCCCGCTCGCTCTCATTCGCTCTTTCATTCTCCTCCTTTGAGGGAGGTGTCGAGTTGTGTTCTCTGGGATCTTTGGATGCAGTGACTGGTCATCTTCTGATGATTGTCAGTCAGAGGTGCAGGTAGTCCCGTAGGGAAGCGGTTTCTCAGCCAGGGGTGGAACCACCAGGGGTGGGACTAGCAGCTTGGGCCTCCTGCATCCTGGTGCGGGCTAGTGCGTAGCGCTGCACTATCTGCTTGACATGCTCCTCCTCCTCACGCTGTAACATGCGGACAAAGTTCTTGAGCTCTGGCATAGAGAAGGCATCCCACTGGACAGAGATAGGAGGGAGACGGAACATTAGTGTAAGCTGCACAATGTGAAATGACCATGTTGGTTTGAGAATGAATGCTCAATACTCACGTTGACCTCTCCAGTCTCATTCTCTTTTAACACCAAACTGAGGGCTTTGTCATTGGGTCCAGCACACAGACGCAGGTGGAGTGGACGCTCGTCGTCAGACAGCTTACGCAGGAATACTGAAATACAGAAAGAGGAAGGGAGACAATGGAATTAAACAACAGTATGGCACCTCTTAATATTTATCAATGAAATGTCAGTGCAGAAAAAAAGAACAGTCGTGCTGCTGCGAAACCACAGACAAGAGGTTACAGAGGCGGGCTTACCTTGGTCATGGCGCTTTGTGCGCTCAAACAAAGCAAACTTTCCAGGGTTGTCCACCACGGTGAACTTCTTCAACAAGGCTTCGATGACCTCACGAGCACATGTGCGGGAGCTGATATGTAGGTGTTTGGACGTATCCTTGGGCAGGTAAAAAGAGGTGCGACGCTTAACTCCCCCAGTCTTCTTGCATGCACCATCATGTGTTGCAGTACCCTTTCTTGGTGGGGGAACTGACACGGGTCGTAGCAGCTTGAACTGGACCTTTATGAAGCCAGTGTAGGAGCCATCTTTGTTCTGTTGAAAAGAATGAAAACATTTAGGAATTCATACGAAACGTATTCACATTAACACAATTCAACATGTTGAACTGTGCAGTAATGGAGTTGAACAATAACAACATGGTAATGCAGACAGTGTTAGAGTAATTGCAATGTTACTACTTACTGCAATGGTATAAGAGCAATTGTTACTACTCACCAGGTTCATGAACAAGTTGCTGTTGATTTGAGCATTGTACTCCTTCACCTTCTGCTGGATCTCTGTGACTGACAGATCCACCTGCTGCTTCCCCCATTCAACCTGTTCATCCTGACCAGAGAGAAGTCCATATTTCAATTAGCCACTCATTGTTTACTCATTTGTCTTCTTAAGCTGGCAGTGCAAGACAAAAAAGAGTAACATTGGTGTTCTACCACCGTGTGTCAGCAGAGAGCCAAGGTTTAACGTTTTGCATGTCAAATTATGACTAAGAAATGTGTGATGTGGGCCTATCTAAATAAACAATCCACAACATTTTGGGTCATGGAGGGGAAATTAGTTTTCAGGAGTCAGGTTCACAGGGGTCAGAGTTCAGTAGAGCAGAGGACTAGACTGGGTTTGGTGAGAAAAGGAAGCACTAGACTGGTGTAAATCAAAATGGTCTTGAATGAGAAACAGCATTCCTACTTGTTGCTGCTTATAATAAATGTGCTAAAAATAAATTACCTATATTATTTTGCAGACTGTAGCAGCCTATGCTTCACAGTGCTAACTTCCTGTAAGCTCCACCTCTTCTTTCACAAAGTTATCGCTGGTTGCATCAGATTCCAAACTTCCTGTCAACGTAGCCATAGCCTATGATAGGGAAGCAGTGGACCACAATGATGTCAGCACTGACCAATCCCAGTTCCTCACTTCCTCCTATCTCTGTAGAGGGAGGCATCATGGGGGAACTTGCAGCTGTTTGTAATGTCTGCAAAGGCTTTGGACTGCATTCCTTAAAGCTGTGTTCGTGTAAAAATAGCTGCCCCCCTCAGGCAACCCCCCCCCGCCCCCGCTTGAGAGTCAGTCACAAAGCCTTCCTCTGTTTTACAGGCATATCCTGTGGAGTCAGCTGCCTAATCCTCACAGAATCTCAGTCATCTTTTAGCAATTCACATTTGGCCTCCAGCATCTACAAGATATTCAAATGTCTCCCATGGACACAGTAACCACCACAACTATGCGCTTCCTGTGTCTAATGGTCTGTCCTCGCTTCCTGTGTGAGAATGTCATTCAAGACATGTGATGCACAGAACTCTTCTTCCTGTATCAATTAGAAGACCAGCTAGCCCAAAATTGTCCTGTTGACAGTAACTGCTTTTCAAATCAAATCAAATTTTATTGGTCACATTCACATGGTTAGCAGATGTTATTGCGAGTTTAGCGAAATGCTTGTCGTGGGGGGGAAGGATCCATAGATCAATACTCATAAATCCTCCTGGCAGGCGTTAACATCAGCACCAACATGATCTGTCCTCTGGGACAAAGTCTCAAACTCTCATTCTACCCACAACTACATAAATCAATGTCAAGTTTTGCAAAATCAGATCAATAACCTGAATCCCAATGCAGATAGAAAGGGTGTTAAAGAGATTCTCCTGTACTTCTGTATACTTTTTAGTCCGTAGTTCTGAAAGTAGTGCTCACAGACCAAAAGTGGTCCCCAAAAATTGCGTACCACGCCACGTGCAGATACTGTATGTGCACCACGTCATCGCTCTTTCTCTGCTGTGTGTGCGCATGATGTGCCTCTTGCTAGCTGTCACTCATATTGTTGAAGTTGCTAGGGGGCTGGCCCATGTAGGGGACATTCTAGGGAAAATGGCGCAGAACAGCCAGGCGCATAAGTTGGGTATGCGCAAGACCAAAAGTTTAAAAGTGGGCTAAAATAATTCCAATCCCGATTAAAATGCCACGGCTGTTTAGCATACTGGTTGGCTGACTTTAGGACCATACAGAGCATCACTTCAGAGAGAGAAGCTGCCAGCCTGAACACCTTTCTCTCAGAGAACAGAAACAGTGCCAGACCATTCATATTGCACACTATATACAAAAGTATGTAGACAGCCCTTCAAATTTGTGGATTCGGCTATTTCAACCACACCCGTTACTAACAGGTGTATAAAATTGAGCACACAGCCATGCGATCTCCATAGACAAACATTGGCAGTAGAATGACCTTACTGAAGAACTCAGTGACTTTCAAGGTGGCACCGTGATGGGATGCCACCTTTCCAACAAGTCAGTCCGGCAAATTTCTGCCCTGATAAAGCTGCCCTGGTCAACTGTAAGTGCCGTTATTGTGAAGTGGAAACGTCTAGGAGCAACAATGGCTCAGCCACGAAGTGGTAGACCACACAAGCTAACAGAATGGGACCGCCGAGTGCTGAAGCGCATAGTGCGTAAAAATCATCTGTCCTCATTTGCAACACTCACTACGGAGTTCCATACTGCCTTTGGAAGCAATATCAGCACAATAACTGTTCGTCGGGAGCTTCTTGAAATGGGTTTCCATGGCCGAGCAGCCAAACACGAGCCTAAGATCACCATGCACAATGACAAGCATCGGCAGAGTGGTATAAAGCTCGCCGCCATTGGACTCTGGAGCAGTGGAAATGCGTTTTCTGGAGTGATGAATCACGCTTCACCATCTGGCAGTCGGCCGATTTGGTGGATGCCAGGAGAACGCTACCAGCCTGAATGCATAGTGCCAACTGTAAAGTTTGGTGGAGGAGGAATAATGGGATAATCAAAAGATGATAAGCTTCCCACTAAAGTAAATTTAATACAATTTGTCAAAATGGGCTTTATAATTATTCATGCCTATACATAAATAAATACAAATCATTCAAAACACTACACCAGAGAGCATGATTTGGCCGGAGAGGATCATTAGCTTCTTTTAAAAATTAGCTGTGGATTGTTTGAAGTGCGCAATTTTGTCAGCACGCGGCGAATAGACTACCAGATAGCTGACTGTTGAGTTGCATCGGTTAGTGAAAAGCAGTTAAATAGGCCTATCGCAGTATTTCAAAATATAATTTTAGGAAATACATAGTTTAGAACGCGAATGGCTATTGCGGAAAAGAGAAGACAAAGAAAAGATTGATCTGTCTCTAGTCATCAGAATTCTCAACTCCCAATGGAGCGAACAGTAGCCTATCTTATTGGCACCCGTGGAGAACATCCCCATATTCCCAGTGAGTGTGCTCGCATGTTCACTGTCTTTATCATTGGATCAGTACCACTGGAAAGTTTTTTTGGGAAAAGTAATGTGATTATAAAAAGGCCACATTTTTCCAGTGCAAAGAAAGGATTGGGCCTACTCTATGTCACTACACACTCAGGCATGCATTGTTCAGTACTGTCTGTTTTGCTAACAGTGATTGAGTTATATTATTAGCCTAAATTATGACTATGCAATCTACTCATCACTGGAATGTTAGCCTATTTTACATTAGTCTGCAGAGTTGTGGACTTGAGTAACATGACTTAAGTTACAAACTTGATGACTTGAAACTCAACTTGATAGAAAATAAAATAACTTGAGACTTGACTTTGACTTGAGACTGATGACTTTAAATTATCTGGCCATGTTTTGTAACGTTTTGTCACTCATTTTGTGGCGCCGAGTCCGTTGGATTACTCTCCACGCAGCCAGCGACAGTAGCCGCAACATCGTGCCTTGCAACAACAAAGAAACATGCAACAGATTGGCTAATGCAACGTACACTCGGCCCTCTGATTGGACCAGCAAACCTACAAATCAACACAGCTCGGGTGAGCTAACGAACAGATTGCTGATTTTCTTTACAGCTATAGGATCGGGTGCAGCGCAAATGTCAAATTGTAGGGAGAGAGGATTGCCATAATAAGTAAATATGCAGCTCCAAAAAACAGTGGAGATCAATAATATTAACTGTTTACTTAGCAAGCTCACCAGCAATGGGGCATCAAGGAAAATTAGCATAGGCCTACTGGTCTTCTGGTATGTCAAAATTGCTTGAAATGTATAATTTACTTATGAGGTTGGCAATTTGGAATTTGTTTAAAAATAATTATCATTACTGTGGCCAAAACGCACCAGAGGCGTCTCTCCACTTGTACTCACCAAACTCCCGACAGTGGAGAGAGCTTGTTCTCTTGTTGAAATGCTTGCTGTTGCTTTCACACATTTAAATGCACATGTGGTAAATCTCTAATCCTACAATAATTGCTAATGTTTCATCATTCCATCCCCGTAACGTTATTTTAACACTTAGACGTTTCTTTTTCATGTTTGATACGATACATTTTCATTTAGCCTACCATTTCTTACCCTCTGAGTGGGCGCAATGTTTATTGTGCACATGAACGTTCAAGACTCACGAGGTAGAAGTTCTGTTTATTTAATTCAATGTCTGTTCATATTTCCCGGGTTATGTCGGAGATCCGTGTGTCTGTGTCCAATGTCTCTGTCTGTCTGGTTGCGCGCAATAGGAGTGTGCAAGCTTCAGTATGCACAGAAATAGGTTATGTGGCTTACACGCCACGCTTTTGAGTCAGTACATCGTATAAAAGAAACTTATTGTTCCATGTACGAATGGTGATGAAATATCATTAAGTCTAATTAAGACGAATGTATGTACCAATGTAACAATGGATGTGGAAATTGCCTTTTACATTGTAGAACCAGTTTATTGGTTCAGAGTTCGTACAGACAGTTGCAAAATTCAGGGACTTAAGTACTTTTCCCAAGCACTAATATTTATTTTCAAGGACCGTCAATTTGTAATAGTTCATATTATGCAATTGTTTCTAGTCGCCACCAGATGGCAGTATATCGCCACAAAGGCGGGATTAGATCTACATTTGCCCAGCATTTTAGCTATCAATGTGACATTTGGCGGCGCCTAATCAGTCAGTTCTGCATGACTGAGTGGCAGTGTGGGTGGAATGAGCGAGCTAGCCTGGCAACCAGAGCGCGAAACACGTGAGGAACACGTGAGGAAATAAAACTCGGTAGTCTGCCTGGAAATTAATTTGCAAGACTAATACATTTTTCATATTAACATATTTGATAATTTTCTGTTCTCTCTTTTGAAGTACCAACTTGAGAAAATGTCAGACTTTCAAGGTATTCCAGTAGATGAATTTCAGAGCGCCAAATTCAAGTACTTTAAGCACCTTGTGTGAACCCTGTTGGTTGTAATTGCCAATTGGGTAAACATATGGTCCTGGGTGGGGTGCTTCCTGTTAGACAGATTTCATTTGGTTTCTCAAGGGGAGGCTGTGCAGTCTTGCCATCTACCTGTGTCCATTCAGATAGGACATGTTAAGCTTAATAAAGTGGCTATTTCTTTTGGCCAATTGCCCGCGTACATTTGGTAAATGTTATATGATATGGCAATTTCAACATTGAATCACAAAGACCAGTAAATAAATCTACACTGAGCACATCAACCTGCCTTGTCTTCTGCTGACGTCATGTCCTTACCACTGCTACAAGGTGCCTATTTTACAATGACGTCATCAAAATATGTTATAGACAAAATAATGAAAAGGGGCTGTCTGGTAGCCTCAATAAACAGACAAAGATTTGTAGTTGAACAAGTCATTGCATGTATAGATTTTACTTAACTTGAGACTTAACTTGAAAAAAACATGTGACTCGACTTGCTCTTAGAATGCACAACTTGGACTTGACTCGAGACTCGGACCTTGTGACTTGCTTGTGATTGGAATAATAGTGACTTGGTCCCACCTCTGTTAGTCTGCAAATGCGATGCCTTATAAAAAGGTGCAATAAAAAATGCTTCCCCAAACTTGAAACTCACACGCCGCCTATGGATGTCAGCCATGTTGTGACTTAATAGCTTGTATTATGCATCCACTTCATGTTGCACTGTATGCACCCTTCCACAACCCCTTTAGGTTTAACTGAAGTCATACAAATGAGCACAGCTCCAGAAAAACAGTTGCTTTCAAACTGGGATTTCGTGGCTAATTGAGGTTAAACAATAATTATTCTGCTCCTAGATTATGCATTATGCATTTACATTGACACATCCAGCCCAAAGCGGGAGGTTTTGAAAAACGCCAAAATTCCAGAGCATCTTTAATGTCCTGCAACTAGTAAATAGGCAATCACAAAATGGAAGCCAGAACAGTAAACTAAGGAGTCACCCATTTTTACTGTACTGTTATTACGGTTTTTATCTAATGTATCCATTCAAGATGCTGTAGAAATATGAGTTAATGAAACATGATCAAATGTTGCCATTCCCCTTATGTCTAGTAGGCTACTCATTCAAATCCTCCAGAGATGTCTGCTCAGGCTTGTGTGTGCAAGCTTTGTAAGTGTGAAGCAATGTGAGTGAAGTCATTTGTTTCTGAATGGTCCAAGAGAAGAATAGTACATGACTCGTGTGAGTTGTGAAACTTGAGGGGTTATCGCGGGTGTGTCACTAAACTCTTGAGCGGTTCTCAGCATCGGGATATATGAGTCATCATTGTAATAATGAGAAACACAGTAGATCCCAATGATCGTTTTAATAAGAGTGGTCATCATAGTTACTACTACATCAAATATAATGACGACAACTTCAGATGACAATTTTCGTGGATATGTTATTTGAAATACTCTAGTTTATATCACGTCATAACTCTATTAGAAAGTATCATATGAAGGAAGCTACACACAAGATTGTCTAACCTATTATGCATGAACATCAGTGAAGGCGATGGAAGGAATAGCCAACATCTTATTCAATAACTCTTATTCAACTGCTTGACAAATTGTTCTCCTCTCACCTTCTCCTTCTTGGGTTTGTGAAGGAATGATGTGCGAGCAGTGAAGTACTGCTCGAACTCTGAATCGGAGTCCCCACTGCAGTATCCGCTGCTGGTGGAGCTGCCCCACGTCTTCTCGAAGGACAGGCTTTTATCCGAACCGTCTGTCATTATCGAACTGGTACAATGTAACCAACCGTCTGGAGCGATGTTGTGTTTAGAATTCGCCAAAATGTGTCAAGTTTTTATCTAATTCGGCTTGGATATGAGCGCTGATAGGTGTCGCTTCCTGTTTAATAAAACGAGTTCTATCTACAATTGTAGTATCCCACTGTAATAAACGTGTAACTACAGAAACCTTAAAACAGATAGAGTGTAAAGTAATAAGGACTGCTAGTATAGTTAGTATATCTCTGTAAACTTCGACAATGTCGTTCTAAAGCGCGTTTCTGTCGGTTTCCTGTTCAATATGGACACGTTTCAGGCTTCTCACAACTAGCTGAGAACTTGATGATGGACCGGCCCCGCCCTTCCAGCTCTCTCCTGGTTTTGACTAGATGGAATACAGTTTTTGTCAAATGTCACTTTTCGTGGCAGGCTAGGACAATTTACGCAGCATGTTATGATAATTTACGCAGCAGGTTAGGATAATTTGGTTAAGGTTGGAAAAGGGTTGGGTTATAGGGTTAGCTAAAACGCTAAAAACACCACCTTTTGACGTAAATTTGACAAAGAACTGTATCCCTTCTAGCCCTTACCTTCCCTCCCCCGGCCCGCAGAGGCTCCACCCAGGCGGTTGAGATTAGAAAATACACAAAACCAGCGCAACAGGCTATGATTGGGCGCTGAGGGGAAATTCCAACTCCCTAATGACATCGTACCACTCCCTTCCCTGTCTGCCAACAATAAAAGCGATTTGAAAAGATGAAAATCATGTGAGGATTCACATGATAATAGAGTTTAGAGTATTCACACGGCAAATGCATGACATACGTAGACATGTAGGCTCAGGGAACCGCACCACTTTAGAGAAAAATATATACACTACCCTACGTATTTCATTGGACCGTGTTTCTAACACTTTATTTGGCTCTATACTCCAGCATTTTTTGATTTGAGATCAAATGTTTCATATGAGGCGACAGTAAAGAACGTCAACTTCTATTTGAGTGTATTTTTATAGATATCTGTTAGGAAGCATGTATCTAGTACCCCCATTTCAAGGTGCTTTAAGTATTTGGACAAATACACTTAAATGTGTAGTAAAGTAGTCAAATGTTTAGTATTTGGTCCCATATTCTTAGCACGCAATGACTACATCAAGCTTTTGACTTTACAGACGTATTGGATGCATTTGCAGTTTGTCTTGGTTGTGTTTCAGATTACATTGTGCCCAATAGAAATGACTGGTAGATTTTATATTGTCTAATTTGGAGTCACTTTTATTGTAAACAAGAATAGAATATGTTTTCCAAACACTCCTGCATTAATATGGATGCTACCATGATTACAGATAATCATGAATGAATCATGAATAATGATAAGTGAGAAAGTTACTGAGGCATAAAATCATACCCACAACACATGCTAACCTCTCACCATTACCAATAAAAGGGGAGGTTAGCATTTTTGGGGGGATATGATCTTTATGCCTCCAACTTTCTCACTCATCATTATTCAAGATTCATTCATTAGCCATAATCATGGCAGCATTCACATGAATGTAGAAGTGTTCAGAAACATCTACTCTTATTTACAATAAAAGTGACTCAATAATGACACAATACATTATTCACCATTCAGTTCCTATTGGGCAAAACATAATCCGAAACACAATCAAAACAAACTGCAATTGCACAATCTTGATGTAGTCATTGTGTGCTAGGAATATGGGGCCAAATACTAAACTTTTGACTACTTTAATACACTATATGGGAATTTGTCGAAATATTTATGAAAAATTTCCTTTTTCAAAATGGGTGGACTAGATAAAGTGCTATAACAATACAACATACCCTCAAATAAAAGGTGACATTCTGTACTGTCTCGTATACAACATTTGATCACATATCCAAAATGCTGGAGTATAGGGACAAATCTACTCATTTTAGCATCACTGTCCAAATAAATACGGAGGGGAGTGTAGATCCAACAAGAACAACTAAAAGTGATGCCCAAGCTACTGTATCTAAAGGAAATGGTGACAGAGGACCTGAACTGAAAGGACCTAATGCATTATTTCCAGGGGGATGGGATAGAAAGGAAGAGGCGTGTTTACAGTATGTAGACACCATGTCACCACAGTGTGGCCTAGAAGATAGTGGATAGATAGTGGTCATGACACGACATGGCCGGTGAATTTTTATTTTTTTTAACCCGTCATTGTAAATAAGAATTTGTTCTTAATTGACTTGCCTAGTTAAATAAAGGTGACATAAAATGGCCGGTGAATGAGGGTGAGAGTACAGAGAACACATAATGATATGCATATACAGTCTGTATCGGATCATGAGGTTCTTACCACATTTGTATCGGTCTCCACGGTGTGTTCCATAACACATGTTTGTTCAACTATGGAGCTACCATCCAAACTGCAATCTAATTGGATAACAGCTCGACATCTGTAGTGACACGTGAATCTGCAATCTGTGAGAAAAGAGAGGTGAATGAAAAACAGGATTTAATAGAATAGATCATGGGTTGCAATTAAAGTTGGGGCTCGTCCACCAGGGCTCTATATTTTGTAAGGCCACGGTCTACGAATAGATCAGCCATGATGACACACATATGTAAGGAAAGATTGACTATAAAAAAGTGGCACCCACTGGCTCAGAAACGTCCATTTCGTAGTTTTGGGTCATCCCTCCCATTCCATCGTTCCAGCTTTGGGACATTTTGGATATTTAAATTGTCTGCTGTCATCCACTGGCCACAGTGAGTCATTACATGTTTGACAGAACAAAACTTGTCACTGACGTATTTGACTTCAATTTGGTCACAAACAGGACATTATTAGAAAAGTATTACTAGAACGTAGAGTGATTATTGTTCAAATAAAACAGGTGTATATTAATGTAAGGAGATTCATGTAAAGGAGAGATTTTACCAGCATATTCCAATACGCTTCAGACATTTCTCTACCCACAAATCTAATGGTCACACATTACAATACAAAGGATGGAGGGCTGGTTGTGATGAAATGCCTGGTAGTGAAGCATTGACATCCTGAATGTAATTGGTGTCATATAGCCAACTGCAGGTGTGAGTTGTTGCCCAAGGGCTCTTACAGCTTAGCTCTAGTTAGTTCCCTGTATGGCCAGAGGAAAGGAAGTTCATAGTGAAACTTTGAAGACTATGCAAGAGGAAAGTGGTGCAGGATACCAACAAACCAACAGCACCTATACAAAGACAAAGACAACAAACCACTAGAACCATCTCAAAGTCTTCATAAATAGACTGCCGCCAACTGCTGATTGAATCTGGGAGTCTTGTTTTGACAAATACCCCAGAGCTAAAACTGTTTCTGGGATTTCCAGGCAAGCGGTTTGGTTCTCAGCTGGTTCTTTGCTGCTGGAAATGGTAATGTACCTATTTGCAATGACTCCTCATTAAAGCCTATTCAGGTCTAATGAATACTGTGTCCTGTGAATGGAGCCAATCTCACAAAAAGCCCATTTAGTTCAGCTGAGAAACAATGAACTAAAGCTATACGGCCTGGCACACACATAAACAAAAACAAATATGGTCTATGCACAAACAGGCTATATAATACCTTGAAAGACATTCTCATAGTCCTAGTTAAACCTTACAACACTCACACATACATACACTTTCAGAAAAAAAGGTATGGTTAGGGTTATTCCCTGCATTACACAAATATCAAAATACATATTATATACTTTCAGAGGTACACATTGGATCTCACATGGTACTGTTTGGTACCTTTTAGGTGCAGATAATCTAGTATAATGGTAAACATTTTTACATAATATTTGGAATATGAAGGTACGATCATAAGCTTATTGGGGGCATAACATTCAGTTAGTTATTTTTGGCCACCTGTGAGTTGAAGTTTTGTACCAGTTTAACCTGTTGGGGCTAGGGGGCAGTATTTGCACGGCCGGATAAAAAAACGTACCCGATTTAAACTGGTTACTACTCTTGCCCAGAAACGAGAATATGCATATAATTAGTAGATTTAAAACTGTTTGAATGGTGTCTGTGAGTATAACAGAATTCATATGGCAGGCCAAAACCTGAGAAGATTCCAAACAGGAAGTGCCCTGTCTGACAATTTGTTCTCCTTCTGTGGCATCTCTATCGAAAATACAGCATCTCTGCTGTAACGTGACATTTTCTAAGGCTTCCATTGGCTCTCAGAAGGCGCCAGAAAGTCTCTCCTGTCTCTGGGCGAAAAACAGCAGGAGATTTTGTGAGTGGTCAGGCTGGGAACAGTGACACTGGAGATGCGCGTTCATGTGAATTCTCCATTTTTGTCTTTCAGCCTTTGAATGAATACAACGTCGCCCGGTTGGAATATTATCGCTATTTTACGAGAAAAATAGCATAAAAATTGATTTTAAACAGCGTTTGACATGCTTCGAAGTACGGTAATGGAATATTTTGAATTTTTTTTATCACGAAATGCGCTCGTGCATCACCCTTTGGATACTGACCTGAACGCACGAACAAAACGGAGGTATTTGAATATAACTATGGATTATTTGGAACCAAAACAACATTTGTTGTTGAAGTAGAAGTCCTGGGAGTGCATTCTGACAAAGAACAGCAAAGGTAATCCAATTTTACTTATAGTAAATCTGAGTTTGGTGAGGGCCAAACTTGGTGGGTGTCAAATTAGCTAGCCGTGATGGCCGGGCTATGTACTCAGAATATTGCAAAATGTGCTTTTGCCGAAAAGCTATTTTAAAATCTGACACCGCGATTGCAAAAAGGAGTTCTGTATCTATAATTCTTAAAATAATTGTTATGTATTTTGTGAACGTTAATCGTGAGTAATTTAGTAAATTCACCGGAAGTTTGCGGTGGGTATGCTAGTTCTGAACATCACATGCTAATGTAAAAAGCAGTTTTTTGATATAAATATGAACTTGATTGAACAAAACATACATGCATTGTATAACATAATGTCCTAGGAGTGTCATCTGATGAAGATCAAAGGTTAGTGCTGCATTTAGCTGTGGTTTTGGTTTTTGTGACATATATGCTTGCTTTGAAAATGGCTGTGTGATTATTTTTGGCAGGGTACTCTCCTGACATAATGTAATGTTTTGCTTTCGCTGTAAAGCCTTATTGAAATCGGACAATAAGGAGGAAAAGAAAAAAACAGCGAGGTCTCGTGAACGCGCATATCCAATCTCTTAGTCACCAGGCAGACCACTGACAAACTGAGCTCCTATTATCTGCCCAGAGACAGGAGACGCCTCAATCCGCTTTCTGAAGGCTTTAGAGAGCCTTAGAAAGTGCTACCTAACCCCAGAGATACTGTAGTTTCGATAGAGAACCAAAAGAAGAACTACAAATTCTCAGACAGGCCACTTCCTGCTTGGAATTTTCTCAGGTTCTTGCCTACCATATGAGTTCTGTTATACTCACAGACACCATTCAAACAGTTTTAGAAACTTCAGAGTGTTTTCTATCCAAATTCTTGTTTCTGGGCAAGAGTAGTAACCAGTTTAAATCGGGTACGTTTTTTATCCGGCCGTGAAAATACTGCCCCCTAGCCCAGACAGGTTAAAAGGAACAAATGGCCTTGTCACTGTGGTGGTACCCTAAAAAAAGTGTATGTTTACCTTTTGGCTCTTTTAAAAAGGTACAAACTGCAAGGGTACAATTATGTACCTATAAGTAATGGTACAATCAATGGACGTACCTTACAGGGTACCACTACATTGACAAGAGTTTGTACCCCTTTAAGTACAATTCTGTACCTTTATTCTGAGAGTATAGGCCTACAGACATGCAATTGTAAAGCACGTCACGTTGCTTGCTTAGTGAGTACCACTTCCTCCCAATTCGGTCCATACCTGGCGCGAACTCAGGACATCTGGCTCACAAACACACGTGACCGTTCTCCCTCAAGTGTCTTAGCCGATCGTGCCACCTCAAAAGCTAGCTAATGAGTCGAGCGGATTAAGGCTGAGGAGTACAGTAAATTGCACCTGCTACATAATCATGACATGCACTCACACATACATACACGTCAGTGGAGGCTCCTCAGAGGAGGAAGGGGAGGACCATCCTTCTCAGTGAATTTCATAAAATAGTGAACAATTAAAAAAACGTTATCCTTTTTAGATAAAACTATACTAAATATATTCACATCACCAAATAATTGATTAAAACACACTGTTTTGCAATGAAGGTCTACAGTAGCCTCAACATCACTCTGTAGGGTAGCACCAAGGTGTTGCCGGAGGACAGCTAGCTTCTGTCCTCCTCTGGGTACATTGACTTCAATACAAAACCTTGGAGGCTCATGGTTCTCACCCCCTTCCATAGAATTACGAAGTAATTATGACAACTTCCGGAGAGCATCCTCCAACCTATCAGAGGTCTTGCAGCATGAACTGACATGTTGTCCACCCAATCAAAATATCAGAGAATGAATCTAGTACTGAAAGCATAAGCTACAGCTAGCTAGCACTGCAATGCATAAAATGTGGTGAGTAGTTGACTCAGAGAAACACAATATACTGCTCAAAAAAATAAAGGGAACACTTAAACAACACAATATAACTCCAAGTCAATCACACTTCTGTGAAATCAAACTGTCCACTTAGGAAGCAACACTGATTGACAATACATTTCACATGCTGTTGTGCAAATGGAATAGACAACAGGTGGAAATTATAGGCAATTAGCAAGACACCCCCAATAAAAGAGTGGTTCTGCAGGTGGTGACCACAGACCACTTCTCAGTTCCTATGCTTCCTGGCTGATGTTTTGGTCACTTTTGAATGCTGGCGGTGCTTTCACTCTAGTGGTAGCATGAGACGGAGTCTACAACCCCCACAAGTGTCTCAGGTAGTGCAGCTCATCCAGGATGGCACATCAATGCGAGCTGTGTCTGTCAGCGTAGTGTCCAGAGCATGGAGGCGCTACCAGGAGACAGGCCAGTACATCAGGAGACGTGGAGGAGGCCGTAGGAGGGCAACAACCCAGCAGCAGGACCGCTACCTCCGCCTTTGTGCAAGGAGGAGCAGGAGAAGCACTGCCAGAGCCCTGCAAAATGACCTCCAGCAGGCCACAAATGTGCATATGTCTGCTCAAACGGTCAGAAACAGACTCCATGAGGGTGGTATGAAGGCCCGACGTCCACAGGTGGGGGTTGTGCTTACAGCCCAACACCGTGCAGGACGTTTGGCATTTGCCAGAGAACACCAAGATTGGCAAATTCGCCACTGGCGCCTGTGCTCTTCACAGATGAAAGCAGGTTCACACTGAGCACATGTGACAGACGTGACAGAGTCTGGCGACGCCGTGGAGAACGTTCTGCTGCCTGCAACATCCTCCAGCATGACCGGTTTGGCGGTGGGTCAGTCATGGTGTGGGGTGGCATTTCTTTGGGGGGCCGCACAGCCCTCCATGCGCTCGCCAAAGGTAGCCTGACTGCCATTAGGTACCGAGATGAGATCCTCAGACCCCTTGTGAGACCATATGCTGGTGCGGTTGGCCCTAGGTTCCTCCTAATGCAAGACAATGCTAGACCTCATGTGGCTGGAGTGTGTCAGCAGTTCCTGCAAGAGGAAGGCATTGATGCTATGGACTGGCCCGCCCGTTCCCCAGACCTGAATCCAATTGAGCACATCTGGGACATCATGTCTCGCTCCATCCACCAACGCCACGTTGCACCACAGACTGTCCAGAAGTTGGCAGATGCTTTAGTCCAGGTCTGGGAGGAGATCCTTCAGGAGACCATCCGCCACCTCATCAGGAGCATGCCCAGGCATTGTAGGGAGGTCATACAGATTTCAAGACTGGGCATTCAACTGAGACTGCTCTTCTCTGTGTCACGGAGGCTCTCCGCACTGCTAAAGCTAACTCTCTCTCCTCTGCTCTCATACTTCTAGACCTATCTGCTGCCTTTGATACTGTGAACCATCAGATCCTCCTCTCCACCCTCTCCGAGTTGGGCATCTCCGGCGCGGCCCACGCTTGGATTGCGTCCTACCTGACAGGTCGCTCCTACCAGGTGGCGTGGCGAGAATCTGTCTCCGCACCATGCGCTCTCACCACTGGTGTCCCCCAGGGCTCTGTTCTAGGCCCTCTCCTATTCTCGCTATACACCAAGTCACTTGGCTCTGTCATATCCTCACATGGTCTCTCCTATCATTGTTATGCAGACGACACACAATTAATCTTCTCCTTTCCCCCTTCTGATAACCAGGCGGCGAATCGCATCTCTGCATGTCTGTCAGACATATCAGTGTGGATGACGGATCACCAGCTCAAGCTGAACCTCGGCAAGACGGAGCTGCTCTTCCTCCCGGGGAAGGACTGCCCGTTCCATGATCTCGCCATCACGGTTGACAACTCCCTTGTGTCCTCCTCCCAGAGTGCTAAGAACCTTGGCGTGATCCTGGACAACACCCTGTCGTTCTCCACTAACATCAAGGCGGTGACCCGATCCTGTAGGTTCATGCTCTACAACATTCGCAGAGTACGACCCTGCCTCACACAGGAAGCGGCACAGGTCCTAATCCAGGCACTTGTCATCTCCCGTCTGGATTACTGCAACTCGCTGTTGGCTGGGCTCCCTGCCTGTGCCATTAAACCCCTACAACTCATCCAGAACGTCGCAGCCCGTCTGGTGTTCAACCTTCCCAAGTTCTCTCACGTCACCCCGCTCCTCCGCTCTCTCCACTGGCTTCCAGTTGAAGCTCGCATCCGCTACAAGACCATGGTGATTGCCTACGGAGCTGTGAAGGGAACGGCACCTCCATACCTTCAGGCTCTGATCAGGCCCTACACCCAAACAAGGGCACTGCGTTCATCCACCACTGGCCTGCTGGCCCCCCTACCTCTGAGGAAGCACAGTTCCCGCTCAGCCCAGTCAAAACTGTTCGCTGCTCTGGCACCCCAATGGTGGAACAAGCTCCCTCACGACGCCAGGACAGCGGAGTCAATCACCACCTTCCGGAGACACCTGAAACCCCACCTCTTTAAGGAATACCTAGGATAGGATAAAGTAATCCTTCTAACCCCCCCCCCCCCCCTTAAAATATTTAGATGCACTATTGTAAAGTGGTTGTTCCACTGGATATCATAAGGTGAATGCACCATTTTGTAAGTCGCTCTGGATAAGAGCGTCTGCTAAATGACTTAAATGTAAATGTAAATGTAATACAGGCACATGGATGCCACACACACTACTGAGCCTCATTTTGACTTGTTTTAAGGACATTACATCAAAGTTGGATCAGCCTGTAGTGTGGTTTTCCACTTTAATTTTGAGTGTGACTCCAAATCCAGACCTCCATGGGTTGATAAAAATAATCAATGGAAATCCAATTTGTGATTTTGTTGTCAGCACATTCAACTATGTAAAGAAAAAAGTATTTAATAACATTATTTCATTCATTCAGATCTAGGATGTGTTATTTTAGTGTTCCCTTTATTTTTTTGAGCAGTGTATATATACTTTCACTTAGCTAGCAAATGCAGCTAGCTAGTTTAGCCTACTCAAACACCTGGCTCAAACAGAGAGGGGTGCTATGTTAGCTAGCTGGTTATGGCTAACACTGAAACTCTTCCAAGCCAAAGTAAGCTTTTGGTATAAATTTATTGCCACCAGGGCCGCCGGTATAACTGCTAAACTGCTCTCTGACTGTACACTGTACTACATGATTGTAGCGGGTTTACAAATGCGTTAGTTCTAGTAGCTATGTTGACTATGATGTGACAATGACGTAGGCTGTGTGTAGTGGTTAGCGGTCATGATATGAAGGTTTGGCTTGGAAAGGTTTTTTCGCCTGGTCACAGACCTGAAGTGCACAAGCGCAGGGAAAAGGTGAGAGGAACAGAGCACGTAGATAGTTGCGAGAAGGAATTATTTATACAACGAGCAAAGTGATCATGCTGTTTTTATGTGGCTGCTATGAAAGTTAACTGTGTTTGCATGTGATCAGGGGTGTATTCATTCCACCGATTCTGATTACACCCTAGATCAGCTAGATGTTGTAAACGTTCATTCATAGGCTAGGTTGTAGCAACCTCATGATGGGTACAGGGGAACATTTTAGTATCACGTAGTAACCTAAACCGATGTTACATTGAGCTGGGTGAATGGAATATGAATGGCAGTCATCCAATACACTGTAATAGAAATAAGGCCATGCTCATTAAAAAAAAATATCCTCCTCCCTCATCTTAGAAGTCACCGACCGCCACTAATACATGCAATCGTAATCATGCACTCACACACAAGTAAATCCTGTGCAGCAGGCAGACTCACTGGCACAGCGCAGGCTCTGTTTGTACAGTCCCCAGATGAAGTCTCCACACAGATCACACCAGGTGGGCTGGGCATGGCTGCAGGGCTGGAAGTCATGTCCCTCTCCCCTCTTATCTGTGAGCAGTGGGTCCAGGCTATCCCCAAGCAGTCTGATGATGCCCACCCGGCTGAGCAGCTCTGGGACCTTCCCTGGGCTGATCCGCAGAGCATTGGCCCGCTCCAGGCGAGGCACCTCGCAGCTGGTCAGCTCTATCGGGTCATGTAGCCTCAGCTCACGGAGCTCAATGAACTCACCCCAAGACATTCTGTCAGTCACAGCTTCAGTTCCTTCTTCACACAAAGGCAATCACACCTGTGACCAAAACACATTTTATTTTACCTTTATTTAACCAGGTAGGCCAGTTGAGAACAAGTTCTCATTTACAACTGCGACCTGGCCAAGATAAAGCAAAGCAGTGCGACACAAACTACAGAGTTACACATGGGATGAACGTACCGTCAATAACACAATAGAAAGGTCTATATACAGTGTGTGCAAATGTAGTAAGATTAAGGAGGTAAGGCAATAAATAGGCCATAGTGGCAAAATGCACAACCTCAATCCAAGATCACCCATAATAAAGCACCAACTCAAGGACATAGGCCTACACTACAGTACACTTTTAGATGTAAACTGTGGAGAGAACTTCCCATACAGCTATGTATTCCTATCACTATTATTAAAACCATGGTTTGAACCAAATACTTTAGCCTATTGTGTACTGAGTATGAATGAATTAAGTGTTTCTCGACATCAATTGTCAGTTTTCCTCAAAATTCACCAATAAAGTGGTATACTCGGCAATAAAATAGAACTTTGAGTTTATTAAACCAATCTGTGCTTCAGAATATATTTGTTTCCTTCATTTTCTAAACGGGACGTTTTTGTTTGTTTGTTGAAGTAGCCCCTTTGCCATTTACTATCTCCAAAGCAATTAAAAGTAAACTTTCATCCCATCAAATGTAAAATGACATGGTTTTAGAGTCTATGATTGGAATAGGTCACCAACATTCAAGGCTTTAAACATATCGTGAATAATAATTGTAAATTGCAGGCAGGTTGTTGAGCCTCCCAGAATGATTGATGATGCGAGTTAACGTAGAAGCACAAGAATGGCACCGACTCGAGCCTATTTCATAATTATGACTGGTTTAGTTTATGTTAATAATAATTCGATAAAAAGTGCTATATGTTATTTTGAAAGTATAACAACTTACCAAAACAGGGATCCACTCCTGTAGCAGCCGATACTTCATCTCCAACGTCCTTCTATTTTACAACATTTCCATAGAAGTTATTACGAATAACGGAGCGGAGGTGTACAGCTTCGCATCTGGAAACAATGTATCATCGGCTACATAACGGAAATACCACTCTTCCGAAAAACACGACTATCAGCAGCATGTTTACTTTGTAACCATCCCGTCACCCAATTCTGACACTCCAACATATGATGCAGCAGTAACAATTTAATAACAGAAAGAAAAGAAAGTGAAGAGCAGCCTACTGTTCTTGACATGCAGAATTTTTTCACATAGGGGGTGCTTCTGAGTCTTGTAGAGCGGTAGTGATGGTTGTGTGAATTCCCCACCCCTGTGACATTCAAATAAAAACGACCTTACTGATAATCATTTGGTAATCATCCATTGTCAGCTTATGTAATTAACGGTTGTGAACTTCGTGAACAACAGTATGAGTTAAAGACATGGCAGGCACACCTTTTTAAAAGTGGTGTGCAAAGTCTAAACAATCAAGTGGATAAAGTTACTTTGAAATTCAACCCTGTGAAATTGATACCTTGCTGTTACCCAACAATAGGCAGATTCTGATCCCAGGATCACTGACCAAGATGATGAGTCAAAACACCTGCAGCCACAAACTTAACACATTTTTTCTCTCAATATAACAGAAGCATAATTGTTATAACTGTCAACAACAAAAAAGACAAAAAAAGCTACAACAGAGGAGCTGATTATTAAAAGTCTTGAGTTCTGCTCCCTCCCAAATTCAACCTGCGAGTTTCACTGAGTATCAGGTCTGAGATCAAAGGAATAGCAAAGGCTTAGCAGTTAATTACCTAAATTAACCCTTCTAATCATGAGTTAGATTATCATTGTAATTCATAAAATCTAGAAGTTGGAATTGAATCTAGACAAACCTCGAAAGGTTTACATTAAACAGTCCAAAAACAACTGCATTCGAATCCCATCCCAAATGGCATTTAGGTAGAGAACTGTCCATTGTCTTGTCTCCTTGTTAGCCCTTTCGCTCTCCCATCACTCAGTCCAATATGTCAGTTATGTCTGCCTCTCTCTCTGTAGGCGTTACGGCCAGGTCCTTCTGGAGCATCTCTGTGCCTTCAGCCATCAGCTGGCAGGCAACCTTGTGTTTGGACCAATGCTTCACCTGGCATTCCCTACAAGGACAGAGCAACAACACGTATAATCTCATTCAGCTGTACAATGTAGAACCTCCTGAACCAAGCGGTGGTAATAAAACCAATGGCTTTTTCATAGTCTTTTGAGTACATCTTTTGTTGCAAGACTAGTTAGAGATTCACAATAAAAGTGGCAGCACCATTCTCTTGATATTTATTGAAGGAGGTGCATTTCCCTGTATAGTGTTTCACTGTAACCAGTCTTACCTCTGGCAGTACCATTCTCTCTGGCAGCGGGAGCATCTCTTAGAAGCCTCGGCCCCACAGGCTCCACACTTGGGCTTCTCAGGGATCAAACTCTCCATCACATCCAGGTTATAGGTCTGGGCCAGTCTAGACAAAGATGATTCAAAAACAGTATAGATTGTAACAGAGACCGAAAGGTCCACATTTGTATGTCTCAACCCCATCCAATGTTAAATTCTCCCTTAAAGATTTTGGTCTCATTCAGTCTCTTTACTAATAACACCAGGCTGAGTATTACCTGAGTGCTTGCTGTCTCAGGTCCTTCTCCGAGGGGTTGAACGTTTCCTTCACTTGGTACTTGGCAATGGCCTTCCACTTCCCCATATTGTCCCGCATAATGTTGTTCCACATCTCTGGAATCTACCAGTAAAAGGACGGTATTTATTTGTAAGACAGCAATTCATTGTGTTCCTGTGTGCGCATGTTCCTGTGTGTGCACGTGCGTGTTCCTGTGTTTGTGTGTGTGTTCCTCACCTGTTCCAAGATGAGGTCTTTCTTTGGAGGGGCAGGGTCTGTGACTGTGAGGTGACTGAGGAAGCGCTGGAGCTCTACCAGGTTGGGCAGCTGGTCAATTAACACCTCTGTCAGGAAACCTCGTAACTACACACAAAATATAATGGGTGATTTTCTGACATTTCATACTTCAAGTTTGAGTTGGACATTTATTGTACATTTATTGTACATTTATTGTACTCCGGTCTGCATGGTGGTCTGTTTGATAGACCACCTATGCTATCCTGCACAGAGTTCTCAGAGATCATAATGCCATCCTCACATACAGTCAAGGAGATACAATCATGAAAATAACAGTAATAGGAAACACCTCAGTCAAAACAGCAGCTGGATACCTCATCTATCTTCTAATCGGAGGGGAGATCAGATACGGTTTGAGTCACTGACGTGATCTTCCTGTCCGGGTTGGCGCTCCCATCGGGTTCGGGCCGTGGGGGAGATCTTCATGGGCTATACTCAGCCTCGTCTCAGGGTAGTAAGTTGGTGGTCTGTTGATATCCCTCTAGTGGTGTGGGGGCTGTGCTTTGGCAAAGTGGGTGGGGTTATACCCTGCCTGGTTGGCCCTGTCCGGGGGTATCGTTGGACAGAGCCACAGTGTCTTCCAACCCCTCCTGTCTCCCAACCCCTCCTGTCTCAGCCTCCAGTATTTATGCTGCAATAGTTTGTGTCTGGGGGCTAGGGTCAGTCTGTTATATCTGGAATATTTATCCTGTCTTATCAGGTCTCTTGTGTGAATTTAAGTATGCTCCCTCTAATTCTCTCCCTTTCCCTCCCCTCCTGGAGGACCTGAGCCCTGGGACCATTCTTCAGGACTACTTGGCCTGATGACTCCTTGCTGTCCCCAGTCCACCTGGTTGTACTGCTGCTACAGTTTCAACTGCTCTGCCTGCGGCTATGGAACCCTCGCTCTCTCTACCACGCCTGCTGTCTCTAACTCTGAATGCTCGGCTATGAAAAGCCAACTGACATTTACTCCTGAGGTGCTGACCTGTTGAACTCTCTACAACCACTGTGATTATTATTATTTGACCCTGCTGGTCATCTATGAACGTTTGAAAATCTTGGCCATGTACTGTTATAATCTCCACCCGGCACAGTCAGAAGAGGACTGGCCACCCCTCAGACAGGAACCAGGCTCTAAGGTTCTTCCTAGATTCCCACCTTTCTAGGGAGTTTTTCCTAGCCACCATGCTTCTACATCTGCATTGCTTGCTGTTTGGGGTTTTAGGCTGGGTTTCTGTATAGCACTTTGTGACATTGGCTGATGTAAAAAGGGCTTTATAAATACATTTGATTGATTGATTAAAGGATAATTATCTGGCACAGACATTTTTCCTGAGCTATAGATTTGACCATTAGGTTTTAGAAGCCACTATAGTCAGAAGTGCCAGTACTGGCTGAGGCTACTGTACCTTTAAGAGCTGGTTCTTGTTGAAGTTATTGAAGTCATATTTCCTTTGGCAGTCTTCCTTCAGCACCAGGTTGTACAGAGCAATCCAGACTTGGCCGTCCAATTTCGTCATCTTTAGATGGTCTTCGGATGGAACTCTCTGCCATTTTCCATTCATGTACTTCTCCATCGCGCCTGTAGAGGGAGACAAATGACAAGTAATGAGTGATAGGTTGGGCAACTTACTATATTTTACATTTTAGTAGATGCTCTTTCCAGACCAACTTACAGTAGTGAGTGCATACATTTTCAAACTTTTTCGTACTGGTCACCAGTGGGAATCGAACCCACAAGCGCCATGCTCTACCAACTGAGCCACACAGGACCTAACAATGGTCATCGTAATGGTTAAAAGGTTTTAAAAACAATTGTTTTAAATGCAACAGTTGGACAATGAATGAAGATATTCCAAACGTTTAAAATGTTTATAATCCGCAGATATTGACTGAATAATAGCGCATTAAACATTATACTGGCACGGACAAATAATGATATGGAGTTCAGTGATTTTGGTGGGAATTATTTCTTAGAATGCACTCAAATACACAGTACCAATGAGTAGGTGTGTCCAAACTTTTGACAGTTACTTTCATTTCAGCGCATCTATTTTGTAAAAATGGCAACTGTATTCAATTATTATTGAACTCCACAAAAAAATGAACACTCATCAAAAATAAAGTTATCTTTCTTCTCTTTTTTGTGAAGCAAGTGTGTTAAAACCCAGACTAAGCTTTAGCGTTCTTATAGATTTAACAGAAATCCAATGTCTCCCATTGAGCCCATTTCAGCCCTTACCAGGGTGTGTTTGACAGGTCTTTACAAACATAAGAGACAAGTGGATTTTGCACCCCTCAAACACAGGAAATAGATGGCTGAAAAATACAGATCCTCAGGTGGGCGGGGCATGTACATTACTACTACTACAGTCGTGGCCAAAAGTTGAGGATGACACAAATATAAATTTTCACAAAGTCTGCTGCCTCAGTTTGTATGATGGCAATTTGCATATACTCCAGAATGTTATGAAGAGTGATCAGATACATTGCAATTAATTGCAAAGTCCCTCTTTGCCATGCAAATGAACTGAATCCCCAAAAAGCATTTCCACTGCATTTCAGCCCTGCCACAAAAGGACCAGCTGACATCATGTCAGTGATTCTCTCGTTAACACAAGTGTGAGTGTTGAAGAGGACAAGGCTGGAGATCACTCTGTCATGCTGATTGAGTTCGAATAACAGACTGGAAACTTCAAAAGGAGGGTGGTGCTTGGGATCATTGTTCTTCCTCTGTCAACCATGGTTACCTGCAAGGAAACACGTGCCGTCATCATTCCTTTGCACAAAAAGGGCTTCACAGGCAAGGATATTGCTGCTAGTAAGATTGCACCTAAATCAACCATCTATCGGATCATCAAGGGCTTCAAGGAGAGCGGTTCAATTGTTGTGAAGGCGGCTTCAGGGCACCCAAGAAAGTCCAGCAAGCGCCAGGACCGTCTCCTAAAGTTGATTCAGCTGTGGGATCGGGGCACCACCAGTACAGAGCTTGCTCAGGAATGGCAGCAGGCAGGTGTGAGTGCATCTGCACGCACAGTGAGGCAAAGACTTTTGGAGGATGGCCTGGTGTCAAGAAGGGCAGCAAAGAAGCCACTTCTCTCCAGGAAAACATCAGGGACCGACTGATATTCTGCAAAAGGTACAGGGATTGGACTGCTGAGGACTGGGGTAAAGTCATTTTCTCTGATGAATCCCCTTTCCGATTGTTTGGGGCATCCGGAAAAAAGCTTGTCCGGAGAAGACAAGGTGAGCTCTACCATCAGTCCTGTGTCATGCCAACAATAAATCATCCTGAGACCATTCATGTGTGGGGTTGCTTCTCAGCCAAGGGAGTGGGCTCACTCACAATTTTGCCTAAGAACACAGCCATAAATAAAGAATGGTACCAACACATCCTCCGAGAGCAACTTATCCCAACCAACCAGGAACAGTTTGGTGACGAACAATGCCTTTTTCCAGTATGATGGAGCACCTTGCCCGGAAACTCCCCAGACCTTAATCCCATTGAGAACTTGCAGTCAATCCTCAAGAGGCGGGTGGACAAACAAAAACCCACATATTCTGACAAACTCCAAGCATTGACTTTGCAAGAATGGGCTGCCATCAGTCAGGATGTGGCCCAGAAGTTAACTGACAGCATGCCAGGGCGGATTGCAGTGGTCTTGAAAAAGAAGGGTCAACACCGCAAATATTGACTCTTTGCATCAACTTCATGTAATTGTCAAAAAAAGCCGTTGACACTTATGAAATGCTTGTAGTTATACTTCAGTATTCCATAGTAACATCTGACAAAAATATCTAAAGACACTGAAGCAGCAAACTTTGTGGAAATTAATATTTGTGTCATTCTCAAAACTTTTGGCCACGACTGTACACTGTAACAACTAGGCTACATAGGTAAAAAGATGGCCTTTGTTTTGATATAATCATATTATCCCATAGATGGGGTTATGTGGAAATTGTAGGATCCATTTTGTCCATTTGCATGAATACACGTTCAGTGACCAACCTGCAGAATAGCGACTCCAGGGGCTGTGCTGTACCAGCTGTACCAGCACACAGGGCAGGTTATGAGTGCACAGCATCCTATTGATCACACTGATGCTGTGTGTGAGAGAGAAATCACAAACAATACAGTTCACCACATGACAGAATTGCTTATTTTTTTGATAGTATGTAAGGTATTTGAAAAATGATATGTGAATGCTAATTTCCCACCTGTCAGTATGGTCAGTGATGTAGCGCAGGACAGACAGAGCCTTGAGGGAAATTTCAAACTCTAATGCTGCATTCTGACACTGCAAATCCTGCATCAGACACACAGCACAACAGAACATTTACAATCCACACCACTGACCAAAGTAAATCCACCATCCTGACTTGCAATGGCCTGACTCTAATGTTGTAGCTGGAACCCAGACAGCTCCTGTAAAGAGGAATCTACCCTGTACCTGCATAGAGGATGAGTCTCCACTCTCTGTGTGACTGAGTCGGTCTTGGGTTGGGGCGTCATCCCTGGATGCTCTGCTGGCCAGAAGAGTTAGTTTGCGGTGGCAGTAGTCCACCAGGTCCAGGACTGAGTCGTCTGCTCCCTCACAGGAGTCCTGTAACCAACACATACAGACATTAAATGTATTTAGGACATACTGTATCTTATGTGATGTCTGAAACAGACACTGCATACATTGTGCTGGTACTGAGGCAAGTGTTCAAATAAGTTCTCACCTTGTGAAACATAATTGTCTCAAGCAGGTTGATGATTGAAGCCTCGTGGTGAATCTGTAGACGAGAAGGGAGAGGCTGAAATGAGATGGAAACTTCTAGGGGGTGTACAGTAGGGTGACAATTGTGAGGGACAGTCCCACATTTTGGCCCTTTGTCCCACGACCAAACAAATATGTCCCACATTTTATTAACAAATTAAAACACCACTAAATTCATCCCGTATTTCAGTCAGACTTCCTATTCATTTGATGAGAATTGACATGTGTTTTGCAGTCACATTGTAAAACAGTTAGGGAGATTTATCTCGGGATTGTTTGAAGCAGCAGTGAAAATGTTGAATGAGCAACTAATGAGCATGGAGAGTCTCATACTTTTAATGAAATTACCTTATATATTTCAGTCTAATAAGGCTATTTACTTACTTTTGTAAGACTTCGTTAGAAGCACCCTTTTTGTAAGTAGTTAAACTTGAAGATGACAGTTAGCTGGAATTTAGCCGGAAAGAATGACAAATGTGATTGGTTGAGGATATGACATTGACCTACATCAAGATATAGGCTATATCATGTGGTAAACACTTCTCCAATGGTTGTTGAGATCTGATATTCTTCGCAGCTCAAGATGAGATGTAGGCCAATGTCATATCGTCAACCAATCACATGACAAATCCTTTCGGCCTAAATTCTAGCTAAACTTGAAGAGACCACTCGGCGCAATGGGATTTTAGTGCTGCACTTTTTTCTTTTTTTTTCTTCTAGGCTACACCCTTTCCGCAAAATCCTCCCATTGTCCAGATTTGGGTATTTTAAATATGGTCACCCTTGTGTACAGGTACAACATGCACTGCTGTACATGTTGTACCTGTACAGTGCATTCGGAAAGTATTCAGATCCCTTGACATTTTCCACATCTTGTTACGTTACAGCCTTATTTTAAATGGACTAAATAATTTTTTCCTCATCAATCTACACACAATACCCCCTAATGACAAAGCGAAAACAGGTTATTAGGCATTTTTACAAATGTATACTTTTTTTTAAACAGAAACACCTTATTTACATAAGTATTCAGACCATTTACTCAGTACTTTGTTGAAAAACCTTTGGCAGCGATGGGGTCTGAATATTTTTGTCAGAGCGGATGGTTGGGAGACGAACATAATTATAATAATTTGTACACTGGAAATTGACCACAACTAAGCCCAAACAGAGATTGTATTTGAAAACAAATCATTTCATACCTTATTTACTGTACATTGAGACACGATCACATCTCTTTTTTATTCGTGGGAATACTTGAGAACAGATTTCCTAAATTAAACAAATGTTTTGCTGAATTCCTGGACATTTTTTATTTTTTTATCCAAAACGAAATATCCCCCCTCTTACATCCCCCTTGGTATTTGCACTCACCACCATGTACAGAGGAAAAGTGCTCTTCGGATTGAAGTCTTGGAGTTGACAGAAAATAGGAAACACCTTCTGTTTCCAAAGCTCTACTAGAATCATCTCATGGACCAGGGTGGGAATCTAGGGTGAAAAAAGGGGTTCAATCAATTACCTGTTTACATGTGCAGTAACCTGTGCAGTATTTTTTGGTCCATAAAAAAAACGGAGACGACATAACACACCTGTACAGGTGACAGCTAACTTAGCGTTATATAAGACGGTTATTACCTTTCCCAGTGACACAAGGAGCTCCTTGACGAACTCGTCCTGAGTGGCTGTGGCTGAAGCGTTCAAAATCGCCTGCATGTTGAGTTTCTCTATGTACTCATGCTGTCTGAACCACCTGTCAACCAAATAAAAAGCAAAGAATGAAATACCGCAGCCACGAATCTGAAAAAGCGCGAGCTAGATTGCAACTTTTGTCTAGCTGGCATTATCATCAGAAATGGTCTTTGCTATTAACGTTAGCTAGCTAGTACAGTAAGTTATCTACCTAGCTAACGTTAGCTCCTATTAGCAAGACATACTGTACCTTGGAGAGCCAATGTCCCTGAGTGAGAATGTTTCCAGATTTTGGACATATCCTTCTGCCTCTCCGGGAAAAAGAACAGAGGTTTCCATATCCTCGACAATAAATGTTTGTACCAAAAAAGGCTGAGTTGAGAGAAACTGTGGAGACTTGAGGCAGCTAACTCACTTTACATGCTGTTACCAAAAGGTTGGCATGGTTACTGGATACATACGCATGCGCATTACAGACAGCATGACCACAGGAGACAGAGCGGTACAAAAAGATCCCCGAAGTAAGCCTAGGCAGAGAGTAAGAGGCGAAGGGGGGCAATAATAATCTTTAGACTAGGTGAGGTGTGCAAGATCAACAGTCAGACAGTGGGTGCCGACGACAATGCATCTTTATTATTGCAAGGAGTGGGTATATACAGTAGAGGTTTTGCACAATGAATAAATAAGTATACTGTTCCTCGCTTTGTGGTCTTTATGAATTCTTCCATTCATTGTTCTGAATTAAACTATCCCACAACAATGATTGCTTCAAGAGTCTGGATGGAAAAACCTGAAGATAAGTGAACTTGGTGACATACTGGTAGTATAAAAATACCTATATGTCTTAGCCTCTGAACACACAGATATTTTCCAGAAAAATTCCAGTGATAGGAACAAGTCACTTTATGGCATCTTTGGCCACGGTTACTTCACTTTGTCTCTCCTGGACAGCAGCCTTTCGTGTGCATCAGATGGGAGACGAGCAAGAGGCTCATGTTTTCATACAATGGGACCTCATGTGGCTCTGTCTGTCTTTGTTTGAGAGGGGGCTTGCTCTATCTGCATCAAAGTCAGTGTGGTTGCTGATTAAGCCAGGGTATCACTTCCAGCACACAATGATGTTTGGGTCATTCTCCAAACGCTCGTCCAGCTCTTTGTAGCTCATTCCTGCAGAGACAGTAAAGGGTACTGCCATGAGAGACCACAGAGTATAGACATATTTCTCAAAATACTTATCCAGTCCTCTGTAATGATTCATCCTCCTAGACACACTCGTCATCACTATAAAACCATTCATCTTGTGTCCAGCCATAAGAAACGGCTTGAAAATGTACCTGTCTTGCAGCAGATTTCATCGTAACTATGGCAACCAGTGTAAAGGCGTGGTGGGCGGCTCCTTTCGTCTCGGGTCACCTTAACAGGATACTTCTGCAGCCGGCGAATTAGACCCTTCATCAGCCCATACTGGATCAGCCTCCTGTTGAGCATCACATGATATCAACAACAACACTATTCTGTGCACTTCTCTGCATAAATATGCATACCATACTTTTGGTCCATGTCACCCACATAAACATCATGAGATAACATGGAGAATTGATGACTCACCTCTCATCTACCCTCTGCACCTGCTGCGAATAGCGGGAGCAAAGATCGCGAACAGTGGTGCCTGGAGTCAGACCGCAGTACAGCTGGAACACATCCCTTAAACAGGCTCTCTTCTGTCCTGAAACACAAACAGCAGAAGTTATCATACACTGACTGTAACAAATTCAAACTCTTTCTGACTTCAACTTCCCAAACTGATTGTTACCTTGCTTGGTGACATAGCTGAGACACTCCGCCTGAACAGACCTGTCATCTATCAGGCTCTGGACTTTAGGGGTTGTGCAGTACACGTTGGAGTACTGGAGAGAAAACATACTATGAGTCAACAGGACTGTACACACAAACACATTTCACATGAAGAAGACACATTATGTAAAGAAGGTATCATTACTGAGGGTTTTAATACCTGAAATATTGACACCAAAGTTACAACACCATAATACCTGTAAAAAGAAAACAAAAGAAAACTTGTAGAATATATTCCATGGTTTCATAGGGAAATGTGTCATTTTCTGTTGCATCATATTACCAGCTTCAAACTACTCACAGTAAATTCTGTACGGCGATCCGGACTAGATTAAGTTCAACATCCGCTTCTGCAGATATCTTCTGGATATGCCTGAACCCATCAACGTAGGCCAGGATCTACAATAAAATTCAACACATTTTTAAGCAAATTTTCATCAGTGCTTTAATCGGAGACAGTTTCATGATGACATTACACTAAGTATAGACAGACCATTGTTTCTCTGAAACCCTTGATGTGATGTCAGCCACACTCGTTACTGTAGGTAGGCTCTCAGGTTAGCCCATGACTCTCAGTTCCATTACATTACACATAACAGTTATTGGACGAAGGCGTCGACTGTAGGGGGGAGTTTTGTTAAGAGCGCGATGCTCGGTCTGAACATTAACATTTACATTTACATTTAAGTCATTTAGCAGACGCTCTTATCCAGAGCGACTTACAAATTGGTGCATTCACCTTTAACAGAAGCATAAGGACCTTATCTTTCGTATCAGCGTGAAATAAATTTAAAATAACATGTTAAATTGATACACAACTTTATAGTGAATGGCTTCCCACACGACCATATCTCCATTTTACAGCCCTTATTTACGGGAGAGAAAAAAAACAGAAGAAAGAGTGGACTAACTGTGCTAATTAGCCATCTGCATCTCCTAACACCTGTGTGTAAACGGAAAACAGACGCCGCTGAAAAATACTGTTGGCTACAAATGTGTTAAAAACGGTTAAAACAGTGTACAGTAAGTGTGTATTTTGCCTTTGTGAAATCATTTAGAAGTGATATGAAAGTAGAGGGATTTATGTTTCTAGAACCGTACCTCAATTGAGAATCGATTCACGTTTTGATGGAGTATTTGGCTGTTTTGGCTTCCAGAGCCAATTCGCCCTTTAAACAGAGCCTGTAAGGTTCTTGGACTAAAGAGTAACGTTAGGCTCCTTTAGTCCAATATTGGGCTAGCTTTCACTATGGATGGGTGTATCTGTGTGAGCTGCCATCAGTGTGGTGGTAGGCCTACCTGTTGAGTGGTGAGATCCCACTGGGATTTGATGAAGTGGTCCTTGCACTGAGTGAAGACAGGCACATCGTACTCCTGCACGATCAGAGGGTCCCTGCGCTGCTCAATCAGCTTCAGGTTGATTGTATTGGACTCATCTGAATAAGAGGGAGGGAAGAAGCATGTGTCAGACTGAGATATTGGGGTTTGACCTTTAAACGATTGTCTCACACATACCGATGGGTAAGGTGCAGGCTCCGGTAGCATTGAGCTCCTCTAACAACGTGGACATAATGGGTAGCAGTTTCTGTTTGCTCTCCTCATTCGATATGAACCCACTCTCCAGCTGCAAAATAAATAGAAACATCAATACTTTTGTTCTATATATATCCTATATGACATTCAGACCTAATAATGTTTTAGAAAATAGCACTAGCCTCCGGGGAGACTCTAACCTCCGGGGAGACTCTAACCTCCGGGGAGACTCTAACCTCCGGGGAGACTCTAACCTCCGGGGAGACTCTAACCTCCGGGGAGACTCTAACCTCCGGGGATCCAGGGACACACTAACCTCCAGGGATCCAGGGGCACACTAACCTCCAGTGTTGTGAGGTACCCAGAGAGCTTCTTGACAATCGGCTCAAGGGCACAGGTCTTGGTCCGTGCGTCACACACAAGTCCGAGGTTAAAGAGTAGAGCATTGCGGCTGTACTTCTTGTGCTCAATGCACACTGGACAACCAATTAACTTCTTCTCCATGGCTGTTCTACACCAATCAACGAGGAGAGATAAGAGACCTTAATCATAAAAGTGCAGTGCAGGAACAACAAGCATACAAAAGAAGCAGAGTGGATAAAAAACAAGACATGCGCTTAAAACTGGTCCATTTATGAGGAAATAATGTAATTGTTCAAGTGTACATACACAGTTATGAGTTTGTTCTGCAGTTCTGGTTTGGTAATGATGTACACCTGTACTGTGTCAAAGAGCTCCCGGGATATGTACTCCTCTGGAACCTGGGGAGGATAGAATACAGCACAAAGATGTGACTGAGGTCAAAGCGGCTGGACACTCATTGTAAAACCTGTCAACAAAACATACTGTACACCTACCTGGTAGGTAATCTTTGGTCCCAGTGTCGGGTGAAACTCACTAAAAAATATACATTCTATTCGACTCATCCCCATGAAGACGTGGTTGCTAACAGTACTTTAAACTTTAGCTATCTAGCTGCAGTTGTAAACAAAGAAGGAAAGCAACTCCAACTGCTTCAATCTCTCGGCACCCAGAACATGTGAATGCTCAATTGAAGATAAGGGTTGTTGTTGTTTACAGTCTACAGTACTCTAGCCAGCTATCTCTAGCTAACTTAACACTTGATGAAATGTAAAGCCTACAACTGAGTCATCTTGTATTTCCTTGCAAATGACGACCAATCTGTTAAAATGTCATTCCAAAAATATATCACAGCGTAGAAAGTACCGACTACATACAATTGAACAAATGGTATGCTAGCTATGTGGCTAATAATGACACGTTGACAAGCTAGTCGGAACAAGGACACTCGGAAATGTCCGACTTGGTAACAACAACCTTAACCAGAGAGGAAGAGAGAGACCGAACACGATGGAAAATTTGTCTCGCTCCAGCAGGTGGCGTTTTTTCCCGTTGTTTCAACCACCAAGCAAGGAGTTTTTGTATTTTATTAACAACAAATCAACACAGAAAATACATGGTGAAACAAGTATATGTAAATAATATACAAAGGACAATTGGGCTAGGGGATACAATATCACATTACACAAGGACCTTAAGGGACATACATACACATATAATTCTAACAGCTTTTTTGTTAGTAGAGTATTTAATTGTCTTAAAATATAGTTCCATTTCTTTTTGTAAGGTAAGAACGTGGTGTTTGGTTTGTAAATTTACATTTGTGAATATGAAATTTGGCCAAAAGATTTATGAAATTAATTACATCAAATTGTTTCAACTTATTTCTATCATAGGTAAAGAATCCAAGCAGTACATCGCTCCACAATAGTGTAAAATCTTCATAAATGTGTTAAATTATAAATCTACCACAGTTTCCTTACATTAATGCACTGCCAAAAAATACGCAACACCGTTTCTGGGTGGTCATTACAAAAGATACAATTTGAGTTAGTTTTTCTTAAACTTCTTCATATAGTGGTTCCAGGATAATATTTATGAATAATTTTAAAGGAAACTTCCTTGATTTTGTTAACGAGTAGGTATGTGTGTGGCAACATTCAAACTTTTTCCAGCCGATATTATCAATAAAAACGTTCCAATAAGGCATGACATAAGGTATAGATACAACATCCTGATGAAACAAGGTTTGTATCGCTCTGTTGTTGAATGGACCAAAAGAGAAACAAATCTTTCCTACTGATGAGTCAACAGGGTCAATGGAAGGTAGGCTCTGAGGGTCAGGTCTTGACATGTTCCTGAATAATAAAGCAACACCTGAGGGAATGGCATCTAAAACAATTGCAAAATCTTTAGGTGTTACAGGGACCTTGTAAAGTGATAAGAATTCCTTATAACTAAGTAAAAAATCTTCTGCATTTACAAGTTGTCTCAACAAAAGGATATTATTTCGGAACCAATATTCTAAAAACAAAGAAGTATTCTTATACAATATATCCCGATTATTCCATATATAATATCTGTGTGGAGAAAAACTATGCTTATAAATTAAGGACCATGACAAGAAAACCTGCCGATGAAAAGCAGAGTTTCACTGGAAGGCCACCAAAAGTAGAGAAGACATGATGAGGAATAAAATTCCACATAGAAGTGGGTCTTCTTAGGAATTGTTTTATCAAATTGATCATAGAAGTATTGTTAAAGGTAGTAAAGTCCATAAAATTCAGCCCACCATACTCATAAGTGTTCATTACTATAACGTTTCAGGTAAGACCCAAATGCAGACTGTGTTGAAGTAACAATGTTTATTACAGCAACAGGGGCAGGCAAACGGCAGGTCAAGGCAGGCAGGGGTCGATAATCCAGAGTGGTGGGGCAAAGGTACAGGACGGCAGGCAGGCTCAGGCTCAGGGTTAGGTCAGGCAGAGGTCGTAATCCAGAGTAGGGGTAAAGGTACAGGACGGCAGGCAGGCTCAGGGGCAGGCAGAGTGGTCAGGCAGGATGGGCTCAGAGTCGAGACAGGCAAAAGAGAGACTAGGGAAAAGCAGGAGCTGAGACAAAACGCTGGTTGACTTGACAAACAAGACGAACTGGCAACAGACAAACAGAGAACACAGGTATAAATACACAGGGGATAATGGGGAAGATGGGCGACACATGGAGGAGGGTGGAGACAATCACAAGGACAGGGGAAACAGATCAGGGCGTGACAGTACCCCCCTCTAGGGAGCGGGGTGCCGGCATTGGAATTCAGAGATGAGGCCTGGGTCCAGGATGTCCCTAGCGGAGACCCAGCACCTCTCCTCCGGGCCATAAGCCTCCCAGTCGACCAGGTACTGGAAACCCCTTCCCCGAGGTTGAACCTTCAGGAGACATCTCACTATGTACGCCGGTTGGCCATCGATGAGATTGGGAAGAGGGGTGTGCCTGGAAACAGGAGACAAAGGGCTGTGAGACATGGGTTTACATCTAGACACATGAAAAGTAGGAAGAATATGGAGGGTACGGGGCAACAGAGGACGAACAGCAGAGGGACTAATGATCTTGGAGCAGGGGGGAAAGGTCTCGGCTTCCGGGGGTGTAGCCGCGGGGCTATAGCGGTGTGTCAGCGCATCCGGCTTAATATCCTTGGGTACCGGTTGGTGTTGCGGAAGCAAAGTGGCCCGGGCCTTACTGAACCCTTCCCAGAGGTCCTGGTACTCCGTGGGAATAGGTCCAGGGCAATTTGCAAGCCCCCGGGAAGACGTCCCGGGGCAGGCAGAGCTGATTTCAGGCAATGAGTGTGGCAGAATGGGTTCCAGCCCACGATGGCACCAGTAGACCAGTCAATCGAGGGATTGTGTTGCTGGAGCCAAGAGAATCCCAATACCACAAGACCCTGCGGAGACTCAATTAGCAGGAATGGGATCGTCTCGCTGTGGTTCCCTGACACTCATAGGTTGATGGTGGTGGTATGCTGGGTGACCCGGCCTATCGAACGCCCATCCAGCACTATAACATTCATGGGAATGGAGAGGGGTTTAGTGGGGATGCCCAGCTTGGACACCAGTGTAACGTCCATAAGACTCTTATCAGCCCCCGAGTCGATGAGTATCTGGAGAGACTTGGACTGGTCGCCCCACAGCAGGGTGGCATGGAGAGGGGGCGAGTAGAGGGAGAAGCTAAACTGTCCTTAATTAAGACCCACCAGAGTACTCATTCCTACCAAGAGCTAGGTTTCTTGAAGGGACAGGTAGACATATAACGACCGGCAGCACCGCAATACAGACAACTCTTGGTGTTAAGTCTGCGTACGCGTTCGGCTAGAGACAGCCTAGCCCTGCCGAGCTGCATCGTCTCGGGAAGAGGTAAATTGGCAGTCTTCGGAGGCTCTTGCAGGAACTCGGATAAGTTTGGATCCTCTCGGGGACGTAGAAGCCGGGGACTTCCGGAGTCCATCAGATGCAAGGTGGGATCCTTGAGTGAGCTATTGGGACTGCAATCAGACCTCTTCTCCCTCCTACGTTCCCTTAGCCATTCATCAATTCAGATGGTCAAAGTGATGAGTGAGTCGAGATCCGTCGGTAGTTCCCAGGCTGCAAGCTCGTCCTTTACTTCCTCCGATACTCCGTGCAGGAACATGTCGAACAGCGCTTCCGGGTTCCAGGTACCCTCCGCTGCTAGCGTGCCGAAATCCACCGCATAGTCTGCCACACTGAGGGAGTCCTGCCGAAGCTGGAGTAATCTCCGGGCAGCCTCTCTTCCGGATACCGGAGCCCCTAAAACTTTTCTCACCTCACAAATACCTCCACATTGAGGCAGACAACGGATTGTTGCTGCCACACCGCCGTGGCCAAGGCGAGTGCCCTCCCGGACATCAGCGTAATGATGTACGCTATCCTCGAGCAGTCCGAGGGGAACAAAGAAGGCTGCAGCTCGAAAACAAGGGAGCACTGGGAGAGAAAGGCCCGGCAGGTTCTGGAATCTCTATCACAGCGCTCCGGGGGAGGAAAGCGGGGTTCCCGGGAAACTGGGATGACAGCGCTGCTACTAGCCGGGTTACTGAGGGGCTGGGAGATTACATCATGGTAGGCTGCCTAGTAGGCAACCCACAGAATTGCTCCCGCAATGCGTCCAAAGCTAGGTCGTGAAGTTCGCGCACTGTCTGGAACCCTTCCATCAGACCGCGAAGCAACTCCTCGTGCCTACCAATGGGGGCTCCTTGGAAGGAGATGGTGTTGCGGAGCTGGTTCAAGTCTGCTGGGTCAGTCATGGCCAGTTCGTACTATAACGTTTCAGATAAGACCCAAATGCAGACTGTGTTGAAGTAGCAATGTTTATTACAGCAACAGGGGCAGGCAAACGACAGGTCAAGGCAGGCAGGGGTCGATAATCCAGAGTGGTGGGGCAAAGGTACAGGACGGCAGGCAGGATCAGGTCAGGCAAAGGTCGGTAATCCAGAGTAGGGGGAAAGGAACAGGATGGCAGGCAGGGTAAGGGGCAGGCAGAGTGGTCAGGTAGGCAGGCTCAGAGTCAATCACAAGGACAGGTGAAACAGATCAGGGCATGACAATTACAACATTTTTCCTAATGTAATGAGTACAGTTTCTCCACAGAAAGTTGAAAAACATCTGGTCTATCTCCTTGCATATTTTACAGTCAAAATAAAAAATAGAGCATCATATGTTAGCTGAGAGATACTTTCAGCCTTAGTTATTAGGACTCTTCCTTTTAAAGATAAGTCCCTCTTTAGCCATTGATTTAGCTTCTTCTGGGTTTTTTAAAATAAGAGGGTTAAAATTGAATAAGCCTATAGACTTCTGATCCTTAGTAATGGTTATGCCTAAATATGTAAGTTCTTCTTTCACTGGAATACCATAATATGAAGGTGTCACACAATCTTTAACAGCCATGAGTTCACATTTATTAATGTTAAGATATAGACCAGATGCTTTGGAAAAGGATTGTAATCACATTGATCGATATGGGATTTTGGTTAGCGTCTTTCAGAAAAAGTGTAGAATCGCCAGCCAGCTGGCTTATAATCATTTCTTTACCAGCTATGGAAATACCTTGTACAGGACTATTATTTAAATAATTTGTAAGAAGTTGGGTGATTCATAAAAACAGATACGGAGACATAGGACAACCTTGCCTAATTCCTCTCTTTAACTCAAATCTAGGTGAGGTGCCATGTTTCAGTTTGATAGAGCTGTTACCATTTGTATAGAGAGTCTTAATAGCCTTACAGAAAAATCCCCAAAGCCATATTTCTCAAGGGAGTGGAAGAGGAACTGATGCTCTACTGTTTCAAATGCTTTATAAAAATCTAAAAATAATATGACGCTATCCTCGGTTATTAGGTCTGAGTAGTCAAGTATGTCTAATACTAGTCTGATATTGTTAGAAATATGTCTGTTCCTCATAAAGCCAAACTGTGTTTCATCAACAGTTCATCAACAGCTCTTCAACCGATTGCTGCCCGCACCCGCCTGCCTGACTAGCATCACAACTCTGGACGGTTCTGACTTAGAACATGTGGTGTCTGGTTAGACTGTAATCTCTCCTTCCAGACTCACATTAACCATCTCCAATCCAAAATTACATCTAGAATCGGCTTCCTATTTCAAAACAAAGTCTCCTTCACTCATGCTGCCAAACATACCTTTGTAAAACTGATGATCCTACTGATCCTTGACTTCGGCGATGTCATTTACAAAATAGCCTCCAACACTCTACCGATTTGTCTCCAAAGCTCCATATACTACCCACCACTGCGACCTGTATGCCCTCGTTGGCTGGCCCTCGCTACATTTCCGTCGCCAAACCCACTGGCTCCAGGTAATTTATACGTCTCCTAGATATCTCAGCTCACCGGTCACCATAGCAACACCCACCCGTAGCACGCGCTTCAGCAGGAATATTTCACTGGTCATCCCCAAAGCCAACACCTCTTTTGGCTGCCTTTCCTTCCAGTTCTCTGCAAAAGTCACTGAAGCTGGAGACTTAAATCTCCCTCACTAACTATAAGCATCAGCTGTCAGAGCAGCTTACCGATCACAGCCCATCTGTAAATAGCCCACCCAACTACCTCATCCCCATATTGTTATTTTTTCGCTCTTTTGCACCCCAGTATCTCTACTTGTACATCATCATCTGCACATCTATCACTCCAGTGTTAATGCTAAATTGTAATTATTTCGCCACTATGGCCTATTTATTGCCTTACCTCCCTAATCTTACTACATTTGCACACACTGTATATAGATGTTTTATTGTGTTATTGACTGTACATTTTTCTATCCCATGATGTAACTTTGTGTTGTTGTTTTTGTCGCACGGCTTTGCTTTATCTTGGCCAGGTAGCAGTTGTAAATGTGAACTTGTTCTCAACTGGCCTACCTGGTTAAATAAAGGTCAAATAAAAAATAAATATATATTTTTTTAAATGATTGCATCCAGGAATTATTTAATTATTTTTGCAAGTAGTAAGGCTAATTTCCTATAGTCATTATTAAGAAGACAAATTGGACGACAGTTATCGATGAGCAGCACTTCTTTTTTAGGCTTAGGTATCAGTGTTATTAACCCCTGATTCATTGTAGGAGGGAGAACATTGTTTTTAATACTCTCTAAAAAGACTTCAAGAAGGAAGGGAGCTACTTGTTCAGAAAATAATTTGTACAATTCTGACGTAATTCCATCAACACCTGGGGATTTATTGTTCTTTAGATGTTTCAAAGACTATAATCTCTTCAAATTTGATGGGTTCATCACACTGTTTAGATTCTGTAACACTGATAGAGTGAACATTCTTCAGAGTCAAAAATCATATCTGTGGATTCCTCAGAGTACGTAGAGCTATACAATTTCCTGTAAAAAATGTAAAAGTATTTAGCGATGAATTTCTGGTAATCTGTAATAACACCATCAATGTTTAACTTATGGATAGTGTTATTGTAGAGTGACATCTAAAGAAATAGGAAGAATTCTGCTCGCCCTCCTCAAGTCATTTTTTTACTAGTTTTTACTCAAGTCATTTTTTTACCTTGTGATGATGCTGGAGGAAACAAGTACAAAAGTATCTATATCCACAGTAAAACAAGTCCTATATCGACATAACCTGAAAGGCTGCTCAGCAAGGAAGAAGCCACTGCTCTAAAACCGCCATTAAAAAGCCAGACTACGGTTTGCAACTGCACATGGGGACAAAGATCGTACTTTTTGGAGAAATGTCCTCTGGTCTGACTAAACAAAAATAGAACTGTTTGGCCATAATGACCATTGTTATGTTTGGAGGAAAAAGGGGGAGGCTTGCAAGCCGAAGAACACCAGCCCAACCATGAAGCACGGGGGTGGCAGCATCATGTTGTGGGGGTGCTTTGCTGCAGGAGGGACTGGTGCGCTTCACAAAATAGATGGCATCATGAGGCGGGAAAAGTGTGTGGATATATTGAAGCAACATCTCAAGACATCAGTCAGGAAGTTAAAGCTTGGCCGCAAAAGGGTCTTCCAAATGGACAATGACCCCAAGCATACTTCCAAAGTTGTGGCAAAATGGCTTAAGGACAACAAAGTCAAGGTATTGGAGTGGCCATCACAAAGCCCTGACCTCACTACCATAGAACATTTGTGGGCAGATCTTAAAAAGTGTGTGCGAGCAAGGAGGCCTACAAACTTGACTCAGTTACACCAGCTCTGTCAGGAGGAATGGGCCAAAATTCACCCAACTTATTGTGGGAAGCTTGTGGAAGGCTACGTGAAACGTTTGACCCAAGTTAAACAATTTAAATGCAATGCTATCAAATACTAATTGAGTTTATGTAAACTTCTGAGCCGCTGGGAATGTGATGAAAGAAATAAAAGCTGAAATAAAATCATTCTCTCTACTGTTATTCTGACATTTCACATTCTTCAAATAAAGTGGTGATCCTAACTGACCTAAGACAGGGACATTTTACTAGGATTAAATGTCAGGAATTGTGAAAAACTGAGTTTAAATGAATTTGGCTAAAGTTAACTTCCGACTTCAACTGTATTTTCCAGTTAATTTTGTAACTCAATCAGTTCCATCTTCTCCTCCCCCGAGAGGCCGGCTGGAGACCTCTGAGAAAGGGAAGTTATCTTAATGATCACCTTTTCCTCGTCAGCTCTTCTGGTCTTAGCAAGATTACTACCGTATTTTCTAAGGTATTTGGACACCTAAAATATAAAGAACTCCCAGGTCTTGCTGTAAGATTTTTCTTCACTAGCCCTTTCCTAAAAGTGTGAGAGCAGATCTTTAACCTCAAACTTAACTATATCATTATTTAATAACGAGCTATTTAGCTTCCAGTAGGATGCTCTACCAAGGTTAGTATCAGGGGTAAATATTTTGATATCAATGTAAATGGCCCTATGGTCTCTGAGGGGAGTAGTACAAATATTTGTAGTAACACACTTATTATCAATACATTTGGACATAAACCAAAAATCTATTCTGGATCAGTTTATCCATATATTTGCCATAACCTCGCGCTATCGATGAGACATGATGGAGTTCCCGAACATCATTCACTTGTCATCATTCACTTGTGCTGCGCAGTGTGCATTTCTAATGGTTATGTTCCAGGACACGCCAAACAATCGATGGAGGTCAGATTTGGGAAATAAAATCTATTAAATGTAAAATAAATGTTGATGCAGCACAAATTCATCTGATGGATGTGATGCAATTTGCTTCTTAAAGATATAAGTGAATTTAACTTGATTCTAATTTTATGGATCAACATGATATCGTGAACTTTTATAATGAACTAATCTGATGCACTTTCATTCTAAAAAAGTGAATGATGCCCTGAAATGAAGGGAAAGGGAAAGGGAACGGGGGATTCCTAGTCAGTTGTACAACTGAATGCCTTCTACTGAAATGAATAATCCTAATGAACGATTAAACGTCCCTACACCATTGAAGTTTAAATTTAAAAGGGTTGGGGTTAGGTAAGGGTTATGGTCCAGGTTGAAAGTAAACTTGAAAGGTTTGGTACAGAGTACCAAATAGTATACATAGTGGGGGTAGGCCTACGCCATACTGGTAGAACAGGAGCCTATCACAATAAATAGAACATCGATTTCGAGAAAACTGTAGGCTATTACACTATTTATCATTACCGCATGTCAGTCGCATTAAACATTTGTGAATAGACTCGAAAACTTGTGGAATACGCTCTAAAATGTTGTGTGGTTCAATGATATCCCTGACATTTTGCGAAGGCAGAATGAATCAAATCAAATGTTATTTGTCACATGCTGCGAATACAACAAGTGTGGACCTTACAGTGAAATTCTTACTTACAAGCCCTTAACCAACAATGCAGTTTTAAGAAAAATACCTACAAAAATAATAAATAAAAGTAACAAATAATTAAAGAGCAGCAGTAAAATAACAATAGTGAGGCTTTATACAGGGGGTACCGGTTAGTTGGGGTAATTGAGCTAATATGTACATGTAGGTAGAGTTATTAAAGTGACTATGCATAGATAATAACGGGAGAGGGGGGCAATGTAAATAGTCTGGGTAGCCATTTGACTAGATGTTCAGGAGTCTTATGGCTTGGGGGTAGAACCTGTATAGAAGCCTCTTGGAAATAGACTTGGCGCTCCGGTACCGCTTGCCGTGCAGTAGCAGAGAGAATAGTGTATGACTAGGGTGGCTGGAGTCTTTGACAATTTTTAGGGCCTTCCTCTGACACCGCCTGGTATAGAGGTCCTGGATGGCAGGAAGCTTGGCCCTAGTGATGTACTGGGTCGTACGCACTACCCTCTGTAGTGCCTTGCGGTCGGAGGCTGAGCAGTTTCCATACCAGGCAGCAATGCAACCCGTCAGGATGCTCTCGATGTTGCAGTTGTAGAACCTTTGGAGGATCTGAGGACCTATGCCAAATCTTTTCAGTCTCCTGAAGGGGAATAGGTTTTGTCGTGCCCTCTTCACGACTGTCTTGGTGTGCTTGCACCATGTTAGTTTGTTGGTGATGTGGACACCAAGGAACTTGAAGCTCTCAACCTGCTCGACTACAGCCCCGTCTATGAGGATGGGGATGTGCTCGCTCCTCCTTTTCCCGTAGTCCACAATCATTTCCTTTGTCTTGATCACGTTGAGGGAGAGGTTGTTGTCCTTGCACCACACGGTCAGGTCTCTGACCTCCTCCCTATAGGCTGTCTTGTCGTTGTCGGTGATCAGGCCTACCACTGTTGTGTCGTCTGCAAACTTAATGATGGTGTTGGAGTCGTGCCTGGCCGTGCAGTTATGAGTGAACAGGGAGTACAGGAGGGTACTGAGCACGCACCCCTAAGGTTCCCCCGTGTTGAGGATCAGCGTGGCGGATGTGTTGTTACCTATCCTTACCACCTGGGAGCGGCCCATCAGGAAGTCCAGGGTCCATTTGCAGAGGGAGGTGTTTAGTCCCAGGGTCCTTAGCTAAGTGATGAGCTTTGAGGGCACTATGGTGTTGAACACTGAGTTTTAGTCAATGAATAGCATTCTCACATAGGTGTTCCTTTTGTCCAGGTGTGAAAGCGCAGTGTAGAGTGCAATAGAGATTGTATCATCTGTGGATCTGTTGGGTGGTATGTAAATTGGAGTGAATCTAGGGTTTCTGGGATAATGGTGTTGATGTGAGCCATGACAAGCCTATCAAAGCACTTCATGGCTACAGACGTGAGTGCTACGGTTCGGTAGTCATTTAGGCGGGTTACCTGTGTTATTGAGTGGCCGAGACTGATACAGGCGCGAACAGCTGTTTTGGCTACGCATCAATTCAGGTGACTAGACTTTTCAGGTCATAACACTTTTTGATGTTTCATAAGTCAAATCAAATCAAATCAAATGTATTTATATAGCCCTTTGTACATCAGCTGATATCTCAAAGTGCTGTACAGAAACCCAGCCTAAAACCCCAAACAGCAAGCAATGCATGTGAAAGAAGCACGGTGGCTAGGAAAAACTCCCTAGGAAAAACTCCCTAGAAAGGCCAAAAACCTAGGAAGAAACCTAGAGAGGAACCAGGCTATGAGGGGTGGCCAGTCCTCTTCTGGCTGTGCAGGGTGGATATTATAACAGAACATGGTCAAGATGTTAAAATGTTCATAAATGACCAGCATGGTCAAATAATAATAATCATAGTAGTTGTCGAGGGTGCAACAAGCACATCCGGTGAACAGGTCAGGGTTCCATAGCCGCAGGCAGAACAGTTGAAACTGGAGCAGCAGCACGGCCAGGTGGACTGGGGACAGCAAGGAGTCATCATACCAGGTAGTCCTGAGGCATGGTCCTAGGGCTCAGGTCCTCCGAGAGAAAGACAGAAAGAGAGAAAGAGAGAATTAGAGAGAGCATATTTAAATTCACACAGGACACCGGATAAGACAAGAGAAATACTCCAGATGTAACAGACTGACCCTAGCCCCCCGACACATAAACTTCTGCAGCATAAATACTGGAGGCTGAGACAAAGTGATGTCTCTTTGCATTTAACCAATGACACTGTATGGATGCCGGAATTGTTTTAGTAGTAGTTGGAATAGGAATAGTAACTGAAGTCTGGACACTGACTATAGGTCTCACATGTAGCCTATTATAATAATAATAACTCCTTCTGAATTGTGTTCCTCGCTGTAAAATTATAGACCAATTGTTAATTTGGTCTTTGGAACAGGAGTGGAGAAATATTATGCCTTTCTTTCAGTATTTTGAGAATGCGATTGTGCTCTTATTGACCTGTTGTGTAGCATAAACGTGCAATTTCTTTCAAGCTGACACTATTCCATTTTCAACCAGAATATATGCATCCAACACCAACTGAAATACTATCAGAAACATGTTGGATCGTTTTCACAGCATTTCATTTCCTTTAAACCAGTCACTGACATCATTTGGAAATCTCCCTGGTCCTTAAACGTCCTCGCTCCATGAGAGAAGCAGAAATGAAAGAGAAAACTTTACCGATGTCAACCAAATTGTTGATGATGCGTTGATCATTCTATCGATTTATGACATATTCCGGTGAGCAAGGCTTTATTTAGTGTTCAAGACGAACATCAAGTAATGACAGAAGAGAAGCTGCATGCATCTAATTATAGACAAGTTGTCGGAAATAATAAGCAGAGAAATATCTAAATGAGGCTTAAAACTATTACCATACCCCCTGTCGTTGAGCCGTCCTTGAGTATTGTGTGCAGGTAGCCTACATGAGGCTTTTGAAGTAATTGTTTGAAAGCATCATCATGACTTTGTAACGCCCTGGCCATATGGAGGGTTTTTTTGTTATTTATTTTGGTTAGGCCAGGGTGTTACATTGGGTGGGCGTTCTATGTTAATTTTTCTATGTTTTTGTATTTCTTTGTTTTGGGCCATGTGTGGCTCCCAATCAGGCACAGCTGTAGTTCGTTGTTGCTGATTGGGAGTCACACATAAGTAGCCTGGTTTTCCTTTGGGTTTTTGTGGGTGATTATTTTCTGTCTAGGTTTTTGTTAATCCTGACAGAACTGTTGGCTGTCGTTTCTTTTCATGTTTTGTTTGTAGTGTTCATTCGTTGATTAAAATCCGTTATGATGAACACATCCTCCGCTGCACATTGGTCTCTTTCTGACGACGGCCGTTACAGACTGATTGTGTTTATACCACATTAAAAGGTAGATGCACACATAAATCAAATCAAACTTTATTTGTCACATGCGCCGAATGGAATAAATGGGAGGTCCTATACTGGGAATAAATTAAATCTACTTTGACCACTGGTTATGGTTAAGGTGAGGGCAAAGGTTAAGGTTAGGGTTTAAATGGAATGGAGTCAAACATGTGGTTTCCATTTTTGAGTTTGACACCATTCCATTAATTCCATTCCAGCCATTACAATGAGCCCATCCTCCTAAACCTCCTCCCACCAGCCTCCTGTGAGTTGGAGACACGTTTATTTCGACATTGTTAAGAAAAACTGCCATGTCGATCTGAGCCTTGCTGTTGGAAAACCACATTAGTGTATG